>NC_141147.1:36102220-36408887 GCF_053477565.2 Lygodium microphyllum
ACCCGAATAACATGCCAATAAGTTTCTCAAAACCATATGATGTAACATATCATTGGAAAGTGCTTGAAAAATAGAATCTATTGAGCTATAGAGCACTCAATTTGGAGTTATAGTGTTCAAGTTATGACAAATCCAAAGATTTGACCATGTGTCCCAAACTTATGGGAAATTTCCATATTTTCTAATATGGTGTTTAGTTGGTTTGCCAAAACCTAGAATATAAAAAATCCCCAAAATATTTTAAAAGGAACTTCTGAAACTTCATTTTCCTTGTCCTCGATTAAAAAATCAATTACCTTATATCTACTAATCATTTTGCATTGAAAACGAAGCACCACACTCCCGTAGCTAACTCCTTTTTGAATATAAAATTTGGTTGAAAAAAACTTCTTGAATGAGGAGAGAGAAGGAATTTGAATATATATTTGTAGATAATATAAAAAAGGAAAAACAAGATTGCAAAATTGGAGAGAAAAGAGGATTATTTTACTATTCTTCTCTCCTCTTTTTCTTGTTTTAAGGAGGAGAGAGGGGGGGCTAAAAGGCCCATTTGTGAGTTCATTTTCTTAGATGTTATTAGAAAGATGAGAGAGAGATAGGGGCAACAGAGAGCAGACCACTCTCAATGTTATTCATCGTCATTATTCATCACTCTTACTCTAACTGAGTAACACACTGTACAATGTACTACAACCTAAGTCAAGTAGTATAAAGAGACTTAGTCTAAATTGTACTAGCTAAGTCTGTTTGACTTTATTACACACATGTCATCCAACTAATCTATTGCTGGATAGAGTCGGCAGGTAGTAGGTAGACTGAGCTTGCATATCTCAATACTCCCCCTCAAGCTCAAGTCACTTTCTATATCCCAAGTAGCAATTTAAAATGAATGAACTTATCTCTACCAAGGGATTTGGTAAAGATATTAGCCACTTGGTCTTTAATCTTCACATGTATGAGGTCTATCCTGCCTCCAAGCACCATTTCTCCGATGAAATGGTAATGTACCTAGCATAATGAACTCAATTGCTTGTTAGAAGCACATTGCTCATGTTATCACAATATAGCTTGATTGGTTTATCCACACAAATCCCGAAATCATCCATCAACTTAACTGGCCAAGCAACCTCACACACAACCAATGTTTCACCCTTGTATTCCGCTTCTATACTTGAGAGAGCCACAGTAGGTTGTTTTTTACTACTCCAACTAACCATGCTGCTTCCAAGGCCAAATGCATATCCACTGGTCAATGTCTATCATACATACAGCCATAGTAGGTTGTATTCCGCTTCTATACTTGAGAGAGCCACAGTAGGTTGTTTTTTACTACTCCAATTGACCATGCTACTTCCAAGACCAAATGCATATCCACTGATCAATCTCCTATCATACATACATCCAGCTCAATCTACATCACAATAACCTGTAAGATTAAGATGCTTACCATGCTCATAGAATAGTCATAAGGCAATGCACCCTTCAAATATCTCAAAATCCTCCTCATAGCATCTAGGTGAGGTTTCCTTGGCTGATGTATAAACTAGCTTATTAAACCAATTGCATAACTCAAGTCCGGTCTAGTGATAGTGAGACATATCAGACTATCAACCAAGACTATCAACCATCTATCTATACATAGTCATGTTCTCTATCACATTTCTTGTATCAACAGCTAGCTTTACATTTTTCTCTAGTGGTGTGTCCATGGTTTTGCATTCCAACATGCCATACTTCTCCAACATATTCTGTGTATACTGTTTTTGTATCATCCATATCCCATGAGGTATACGCATAACTTCAATGCCTAAGAAAAATATCAGCTCTCCCAAGTCTATAATCTGAAATTCTTTTTGCAACATAGCTTTTATGTCATCAATGCCTTGTATATCATCACAGGTGATCATCAAATCATCTACATAGAGCACCAAAATCACATATACTGTCTCTATTTTCTGGCTAAATAGGTTGTGATAAGCTTTGCCTAGCTAAAATCCAAGTGTCTGCGAAGTAATCCTAACATTCCAAGCTCACGAGCTTGCTTTAAGCCATACAATGATTTCCTCAATCTGGATACATACGATAGATAGTTAGGATGCACATAGCCCTCTAGCTGATCCATATAAACCTCTTCTTCCAAATCACCATTAAAAAAACATTTTTAATGTCCATTTGATAAAGATTCCAGCCTTCGGATGCAGCCAATGCTCTATATAGTTGCCATCTTAGCAACCAGACTAAAGGTTTCCTCATAATCTAGCCCATACTACTGGGCACATCCTTTCACTACCAATGTGGCTTACCTATCTAGAGAGCCATTAGACTCACATTTTACTTTATAGGCCCACTTGCATCCAATAGGCACTTTGCCGTTAAGCAACTCAACTAAATCTCATATTCCATTTTTTAGCAAAGCCTCATATTCATCATCCATAGCCTTGCACTAGTTCTCATTCTTAACTGCTTTTGTAAAAGATGTAGGCTCTTTGTATTTCAACACTTCTGTTATGTATGCATAGGCCCACTTGCATCCAATAGGCACTTTGCCGTTAAGCAACTCAACTAAATCTCATATTCCATTTTTTAGCAAAGCCTCATATTCATCATCCATAGCCTTGCACTAGTTCTCATTCTTAACTGCTTTTGTAAAAGATGCAGGCTCTTTGTATTTCAACACTTCTGTTATGTATGCATAATGTTTCACCGAGTATCCATTGTAGGTAAGCCTATCCACAAGCTTCCTTTCTCTCCGCAATCTCCGCAATGGAGGTAAACTAGATTCCTCTCTCTCATGAGGCGATATATATCTCTGCTTAACTTGAAGTGTAACCATTGTAAGTATGCCAAACTTGCTATCAAGACTCTCACTAGAGTCATATCTTGACGTTAATGAATCTATAATAATATTAGAAACCATCTCCTTTCTTGTATCTCTCCCCCTCACTAATATATCCATATCAGTGGATGGAGACCCATGGATGCATAGCCTTCTAGTCCAAAGACTTACATTGCCACATGCATCATGAGTAGGTCCACCGTTAGAAGAAGTGCTTTCTGTCCATTTTCAGCATACGTGCCCTCTGAAGTGTCATTATATACTGCAGCCTACTTAGTACCATACCAAGGTGCTAAATCATTGTAGAGGCTCAACTGCCAAGACCCACTGACCACTTATTGGTCAAGCGTTTCAAGCGAGCACTAATGGCTACCTCTCACATAGCTGACATGCTATCCCTCTCTACGAGTATAGTGAGCTTACCTTAACGCCTGATTGAGTTACTTCCTCTCTCAAGCACTCCAATAGTTCCATGATTCGTGATGCATGCTCAAGAATCCTCAAGCCTCTTCCTTCAAGCTCCATCCTCCATAGCCACGCGCAAGACGAGAGAAGAGAAGAGAATAAGAAGAAGAGAGGAGAAGGGGGAGGGATTCACCTCCAAGATCCCCCACTCTCACACACTCCCCCCCTCAAGCACTCATAAGCAAGTAAGAGGAGAGAAAAAGAGAAGAAGAAGATTCCACTTTGCCACACACCAAAGAATGAGCTCTCATTCACTTTTTTAAATTTTATATACAAAATCCTAAATCCCTTTTGGGTGGTCATCCCCTTATCCCCTTTTTCTTACATGGATTGGCTGACCCTTTTTTCCATTGTCCTCATCTCTTCCTAGCTTAGTCCTACCACCCGTTCATGGTTACAAATTGCATAGGAGGGAGCCTGGAGCTCTTTTACAGAGGTTTTGGTTGTGTCTTTATATTTAAAGGTGCGCCTTCTTGCTTTTGGCTTCTTGCAGCTTCCATGGTTGCGTCTTGTACTCTTGGTGGTTGTTCCCATGCTTTTAGATTTCTTTCGGGCCCACTCTCTTGTAGGGTGCCTTTTCCTTTTTTTTGCCTTGTGCTTTTCCTCTTGATGCCTTGTTTTTCGCTTCCTTTGCTTTGCAATAAACATTACCTCCCTCCTAGTTGAGTGCCAATCCCATGGCACTGCTGGGTGGTGAGTCAGACGGTGTTGATGGGGTAGCTAGGTGGCTTTTTGAGGTTGTATACGAGCCTTGTTGTTGGAAGGTGTGTTGGAGGGATTTATGGTTCTGGAAGGCCCTTGAGTTGGACATGAGCCCTGGTGTTGGAGGGATTTATGGACTTGAAAGACCCTTGTGTTGGATATGAGCCCTGGTGTTGGAGGCATTTATGGGATTGAATGGTACTTGCATTTGGAATGAGCCCTGGTGTTGGAGGGATTTATGGAAGTGGACGGCCCTTGTGTTTGGAATGAGCCTTGGTGTTGGAGGGATTTACGGAATTGGAAGGCCCTTGCATTTGGAATGAGTCCTAATGTTTGAGGGATTTATGGAACTGAAAGGCCCTTGCATTTGGAATGAGCCATGGTGTTGGAGGGATTTATGTAATTGAAAGGCCCTTATACGAGTCCCATTGGAAGGTGTGCTAGAGGGATTTATTCTTGTGTTGTTCCAAATGAGCTTCTTCATTCACTTTTTGACTGGGACTGTTACGTTCGCCCCGTGCTTTGTTGTATATGCATGGTGACATGTCGCATAAGATGGGAGAGTGCATTGCATGGATGATGGGGCCTCTGGAGTTGGTGGCATGGCTTTCGTTTGTACCTCGAAAGAAAAGAAAGGTGCACTACTTATGGGTGTTTCTACCTTACCATGGAGTGTGTGGTGCCCATGCTTGTGGAACTGGGAGATGGGTCTAACCTTGTGCAAGCCCTCGGTGGTGTCCCACACTTGAGGACCTAATTTTTGCATAATTGTTAGGGCGCCTCCGCCATGCTACCCCGTGTATTACTACATTGACAGTACCCACCACTGCACACTACAGGTGGCGGGTGCCCGTCACGTCACTTTATTCTTTACATTCATTTTAGTGACTAGTAAATAAAGGAAGGCCTGGTCACACATTGTGACTGTTGGAGTTCCCATTTCTTGTCTCTCTCTTTCTTGCTCTTACTCTCCCACCATAGCTCGCGTGCAAGATTCAATCCTTCTCACCTTTCAACTGGTATCAGAGCTTGGCTTCCTCTTGCTCGAGCTCGACTGGGTGCTTCTCTACCTTCGCATTGACTCCCTTCATGCATTGGATCTCCATCCCGGCAGCCATATCCGATCTCCCCGAGCTCCCGTCACTCCCCGGCTTCCCGAGCACCTTCCCGACCTATTGAGGCACCTTCAAGGCATTGGTACCGAGGTATTTGATCATTCTTTCAGGGTTTTATTTCAGTCTACAAGTTGCAAACAGCAAGGATAGCCATGGTTTCAAACCCTTGAAGCTTATTCCCCTCATATTGTGCCTTACACCTATCAAGGCTCAAAGAGGCTTGTCATAGGCCTTTGATAGGCCCTTATTGAGCCCCCCATTACCCCCTTTCAGCCCACGTGGAGCAGCAGCAAGTTCAGCACCAATAGGACAGATTACACCATTTTTCCAGGCTGTTAGCACTCGTCTACTTCAGCTCCACACTTGGCCATTGCTTGTTGCTCTCTACCTTGATCAAGAGGGCTATTAGACTTCATGTTTGATGTTATTCAAGCTATGGGCATTGGTCTTGATCATTCGGGGCTGATTTCTTCAGATTTGGGATTGTCATAAAGTGTCATAACAGGCTGAAAACAGGGCAGCAACATTGGCATTAGCATTTGTTGCTTACACTCCATTCTGGTTGTGCTATTTGATGCGCATATGCGGCCTACATGATGCCTAGTGCCTTGGGAATGTATGCACATGATTATGCCATGATTTTAGCCTAAAATATTGGCTGATTTGGGACTGTCATTTACTGTTATACAGTGCTGGAAACAGGACAGCCACACTTGGCATTGGCATTTGATGCTTATACTCTACTCCCGTTACCTTGTTTGATGCCCGTATGCGGCCTATATGATGCCTAGTGCCTTGGGAATGTATGCACATGATTATGCCATGATTTTGTCCTGAAATATTGGATGAAATTTCTCAGTTTTGACAGTCAAACTTGGCTGTAATAACAGTGGGCTGAAGGTACTTTGGATGCTTTGTCACTTACCTATTGGTACCGGATGTATGCTTTGGGATTCGCCATCATGTATTTGACATTTGGGGACGACTTTGAGCTCATGTTTGAATCTATGGAATGTATTTGAGCTATGCACAAGCTCCGTCTTGGTTGGTATTCACTGGCATTTGGACCGACTTGGCATGCTCTTGGACCGCTTATGCCTCATGTCTATGCTTGACAGTTAGGCTTCATACATTACATGCTTTGGTTCGTGATATATGCCGCTTGGTTCGTCTATGCTTTACCAACATTGGGAGCTTTTCCTTGGATGTATTTGAGCATTTCTGACTCAGTTTGATCATTTACTTGGTTGCTTCCATAAGTTGCTTCATGTATGCCATGCTCTTGGGATGCGTATGTCGCATTGACTTGGTCACTTGTCACTGGTACTTTGTCTTGGGTTGCTTGAGCCCTTGAGCTCGTTTGTACGCCTTTTGTGCTAGTGGAAGCATCTTGCATGCTTACTTGACCTTGAGCAGGGATTACATGCTATTGGAGCAATTACATGTATTGGAGCAGTCTATGTCATTGAGCAGTTACAGATGTATTGAGACTTTGGGATTATACTCCGAAAATTGGATGTTGCATTGAGTACATGTCTTGGTTCACAGGATGCTTATGAGATGAATCTCAGTTTTGGATCCGCTTTCCTTTGAGCAGACACCTATTTGTGTCAGGTTTTGGCAGTTGCAGGTACATTTTGCTTGGATTGTCTGGGGGTGTGCCTCTTACTGGCAGATGCTATTTGACATCTCTCGGTGTTATGCTCATGTATTTTCATTGTCATTTGGCTTTGCTTTGTCCTCTTTATGCCGACTTTGGACCTAGCATTGTTTAGTTGACATTAGATCCAGTTTTGGGACAGTTTGCTCTCATTATTGCAATTCTGAAATTTATTACAGCAAGCATTTATTGGTGGACTGAGCAGTATTTTTTATGCTGAAATATCCTGATTTGGTGTACCGCACCTAGTACTAAGTGGGCAGCATCTTTTGGCACACTTTTCTCGCCATTTGGAGCTCATTTCAGCAGATTTTGAGCATTTTCTGTAGTAAAACAGCCAGCAGTTTTACATTGTCTGTGCATTTTCAGCCTGCATTATGGCATCCTCTTCGACTGATAATGCCATATTTAACATCACCAAGTTGGATGGTACCAACTACTCTTATTGGAAGAGTTAAATTTGGTAGTTCTTGGTCCAGAAATCTCAGATTAAGCCACTTCGGTTGAGCGGGGAGTAGGTTGAAACTATGGACAATGACGACTGGCTTGAACTTGATGAGCTATGCAAGTCCACGATTGTATTGTCTCTCACTGAACATGTATATTATAATGTATTTGAGGAAGCACAGAGTGCATGGGATCTATGGAATAAGATCAAGAATCTTTATGATAAGAAAAGTTCGGCGAGTCAGATGTACTGGTTGAAGCAGCTTATGGATCTGCGCATGAAGGATAATGCTGTCAAGATTGTGGGAGAGAAGGAAGGAGTCTCACTTGTAGCTCTCTTGCTTGCACAATGGAGGAATACACACAGAGGTGGAGGCAGAAAACAGTTTTTCTCTTCTTAGTTGTGTAAGCCAAAAAGAAGTCTCATACAAAGAAATATAAGAACCCTATATATGGGTCTCAAACCTAAGACAACTAACTAAGGTGGCATACTAACTGAGCCACGAACTAGAGTAGATAAGGATAGCTGTCATCTAGCTATTATTCATGGGCGGTGTACCAACCGCATCTACAACTGACAAGTCGGTGACATAAATGCACAACGGTCACCCTGGCATATCACGAGTGGAGCTCGATATCTCAACACTCCCCCTCGAGCTCAATCCCAATTTCTGCACACCAAGCAAGTCTTTGAACTTGCGCAGCTTCTATGTGCACAATGCCTTCGTAAATATGTCAGCTACCTGATCCTTTGTACTGACATAAACTAGATCAATAAGACCTAGTAAAACCCTCTCCCGCACATAGTGATAATGCACCTCAATGTGCTTTGTTCTAGCATGATAGACTGGGTTATTTGCCAAGTGTATACTACTCATGTTGTCACAATAAATGACAACTGGCCCATCTGTAGGCTGATGCATATCATAAAGTAGCTTACGCAACCAAGCTACCTCACATGCAGCCATTGCTGCACCCCTGTACTTGGCCTCTGTGCTCGACAAGGCAACTGTAGGCTGTTTCTTGCTGCTCCAAGTGACTGCAGCACTCCCAAAAGAGAACACATATCCACTGGTAGATCGTCTATCAGAAATACTACCAGCCCAATCAGCATCAGTGTATCCATGCAGCTGTATCTGAACCTAGTCTCATAAAATAGTCCATACTGCAATGTGGACTTTACATACCTGAGTATGCGTCTAGCCGCATCCAAATGCGGTTTCCTTGGAGCCTGCATAAACTGACTTACCAATCCAACAGCACAGCTCAAATCTGGCCTGGTAATAGTCATATAAATCAAACTTCCTACTATGCGTCTGTACATAGTAGGGTCTTTCAGAAGCTCACCTACATCTGTGCTCAGCTTCACATTCTGCTCCAAAGGAACTGAAATAGGCTTAAAGCCTGTCATCCCATATTTGGACAGCATGTCCAATCCATACTGCCTCTGCAAGAGCTGTATCCCACTTGGTGATCTAATCACCTCAATGCCCAAGAAATAAGGCAGCTCTCCCAAATCCTTCATCTCAAACTTTTACTTCAATAGCATTTTCACATGAAGGATATCTTCATCACTGTCACCTGTCATAATCAAATCATCAACATAAATGACAAGTAGCATAATACATTTCTCTGTTTTTCTCACATAAAGTGAGAAATCTGCCTTGGAAATCTGAAAGCCAATAGTGACAAGATACTGTCCTATCTTGTCAGACCATGCTCTAGGTGCTTGCTTCAAGCCATACAATGCTTTCTTCAACCTGCAAACAAACTCAGGATGAACAACATGCACATAACCTGGTGGCTGCTCCATATATACCTCTTCTTGCAAATCACCATGCAAGAAGGCATTCTTTACATCCATCTGATATAAAGACCATTCCTTTGATGCAGCCATAGCAATGATTGCTCTTACGGTTGCCATCCTTGCAACCAGACTGAATGCTTCTTCATAATCAATGCCATATGTTTGTGCATACCCCTTGACTACTAATCTTGCCTTGTATCTATTCACAGAACCATCTGCATTGTGCTTCACCTTATAAACCCACTTACAGCCAATTGCATTCTTACCTTTAGGCAAAGGTACCAATTTCCATGTAGCATTTGCTTCCAAGGCATCCATTTCTTCATCCATGGCTTTCTCCCATTTTTCTTTTCCCATGGCTTGCTCAAAAGAAGTGGGTTCTGGTTCCTGTATCACTTTGACCATATGTGCATAGTGAATGGCTGTAAATCCATCATATTTCAGCCTATCCACGGGATACCTAGCTTTGGTAGACCTGCGCAAAGTAGGTTCACTCCCAGGTACTCTCAAAACATCCCTGGTCTTCCTTACTCCAGGTGTAACAATAGAAGGAATACCCAACTCATCATCAATGCTCTGTTCTGAGCTACTGGATTCACCATCCACATAAGAGTGACCTGCATTCACATCAAACATGGGCTGATCTACCTTCTCTTTTTCTTTTCGTGATACTTGAATACCACTATCTGCATTGCTTTGAGAAGATTCTCCTGATCTCAGCCTGCCTGTCCATGGCGAAGAATGTGAATCACTGCTAGAGGACGCTCTAGGTCCACTAATATTTTGTGACTGCTGCTGTGAATTCTGTGTAGCATTACCGTTTTGTGCATCTACATCATCAATCACATTTACTGGTTTATACCAGCTACTCATCTCATCAAAAACAAAATCTCTGCTCACTGTAAACTTACGAGTAGAAGGGTTATAGCATCTATACCCTTTTTGCTGCAGAGAGTAACCAATAAAGATGCACTTCTCAGCTTTTGGATCCAACTTGGATCTCAACTCATCTGGCACATGTACATAGGCAATGCAACAAAAAATTTTCAAATGAGAAATATCTGGTTTCCTACCAGTATACCTCTCCTTTGGAGTCATCCCATGTATTGCTGCAGTGGAAAGCCTGTTCATTATATAGACTGCTGTAGCAACTGCTTCAGCCCAATAAAAATCTGGTAGGTCTTTTTCATTGAGCATGGCACGAGATACCTCTCCAATATGCCTGTTTTTCATTTCTACAATTCCATTTTGTTGTGGGGTATGACTGCATGAATATTGCTGCTTTATGCCATGCTCCTGCAGGAACCTTGCAAACTCATTTGAGAGGTACTCTCCCCCTCCATCTGACCTTAGGCATTTTATTTGCAGGCCTGTTTCTTTTTCAACCATAGCTTTAAGAGTTTTAAAATGCCCAAAAACTTCACTTTTCTTTTTCATAAAATACACCCAAACTTTTCTTTTGTAGTCATCAATAAAATTGACAAAATAATGACAACCTCCAAGAGATGCAGCTTTAGTAGTCCACACATCAGAGTGGATTAATTCCAATGGCTTCTTACTCTCTTGAACATGTCTAGGAAATGGTTTCCTTGTCTGTTTTCCAAACTGACAGGCTTCACATACCTTATGCATTTCTGCAACCTTGAATTTTGGCAATCCTGCAACAATATTTTGGGCTTGCATTGATTTAAGTCGCTGTACATTAACATGACCAATGCGTTTATGCCAGATATCAATATCTGCAACTACACCGGTCCCATGTGCAAACATTGCTGCACTCAATTCAGGCATGTCTGCATCCAATGTAAACATTCTGCCCTTCTTCTTTCCTTTTGCTATCAAACGACCTTTATTTTTCATATCCTCAACAAAGCATCCATGAGAATTAAATCTGACCTGCAAGCCCTGCTCAACCATTTGACCAACAGAAACCAGATTCTTGGTGATATTCGGGATATGAAATACATCAGACAGGTATTTTTTTTTCCCATCCTGCATAGACAAATGAATTTTTCCAATCTGCACAATAGGATGTGCAGTATCATCACCAATCTCCACAAATCCTAGTTTTTTCATTTTCCTTGCATCCTCCATCCATTCTGCATGACCTGTCATGTGGTTTGACGCACCTGAGTCAACATACCATACATCGTTGCTTTCTTCTGCACTTGTCATAGAATTATTCATGTGCTGCACCATAAACAAATGCTCATTTCTGTCATCACCATGTCTACTAGAAGATGCATAATTCCCTTGTTACAATTTTCCATTCATGATGTCATTCTGCTTTTTATAGCAGTCTTTAGCCATATGACCCATTTTACCACAGTAGTAGCATTCAACATTACGGTTTGCATTTTGGCCTCTTTGCCATCCACCACGACCTCTTTGGCTCCCCTTGCCTCTAGAGTTACCACGTCCTCCTCCATAGGACTGGTTTTCTTGAGTTTGCTGCATATTTTGATTTCTACCACGGCCTCCAAATCAGCCTCCTCTACCTCTGCCTCTACCTCTTCCAGCATTTGAGTAGAAGACAGTTTCTTTTGAAGTTCCTCCTGAAGAAGATGCACCACCATTTCTCTGCTCCTCAGAAATTAGAAGAGCAATCAACTCCTCAAAATCAGAAAATCTTTCACGAACTGAAATGGATGTCCGAAACTGTGCATAATCCTTTCCTAGACCATTCAAGGTCACAGAAACTAAATCATCATCTTCCACTGGCGACCCAATGGAAGCAAGTGCATCTGCAATCTTCTTCACCTTCATGTGAGAGTCATTGATACTCATACTTTCTCTTTGTACATTATGCAACTCTTGCTTGAGCTGCATTTTCCTGGCTTGCGTATTTGTGCTATACATTTTTGACAAAGTATTCCATGCCTCCTTTGGCGTACTTGCATCCTGAATATGCACAATCATAGAGTCTGAAATACTGATAGATAGCCAGTACATAACTTTCCTGGCTCTCTCATGCCATGCTTTGAATGCCTGCATTTGCTGTTGATTGGGAACATTAGGAATAACTGGTTCTTCTTCATTTCCTGCAACAAATTCCCAATATCCTTTTTCCATAAGGAAATTCATCATTCTAAACTTCCATGCTTGGAAGTTGTTCTTGTCAAGCTTTTCAGTTACAATCTGTGAAAGAGAATCAGACGCTATTACAGAATACTGCAAAAAATTCTGTCACTGCAAAAAATAGAGTTTCACCCTCACAAGGGCAAATCTGTAAAACTGGCGAAAGTGGTATTTGACCACACAGTCACTTCCTAGTGACGATTTTGCATAAATAGGAACCAAGGATGATTCTGTAACTCCCAATGTCTCTGCACACAAGCATACGATGCAATTTCTGTGGTAACTTTTCACCGACCTGTAGAATAGTGGTCGCACATCATAAAACAAGGCCTTTTCTTGAGTGCGTGCAGAAAATTTCTGCCTCCAAAACAGGCCTCGAAATGACCTCAAATAAAAAAAACAGGGACGCCGAGGGCTAAAGGCCTCTCCCCAGCATATACTGCCCTCTTGCTTCACCGCGAAGAGCGTCTCAACCTGAGACAATGCACTCTTGCAATTTTCGGTTGTGCTACCTGCAGAGATCTGCTCCCAAAACAGAAAATGAAAGCAACACTGCTCCTCTTACCAGAACACCGCGAGCTTGGCTTGCTTTCTTGAGCTCCTTACCACAAACAAGGCTCTGATACCATGTCAAGATTGTGGGAGAGAAGGAAGGAGTCTCACTTGTAGCTCTCTTGCTTGCACAATGGAGGAATACACACAGAGGTGGAGGCAGAAAACAGTTTTTCTCTTCTTAGTTGTGTAAGCCAAAAAGAAGTCTCATACAAAGAAATAGAAGAACCCTATATATGGGTCTCAAACCTAAGACAACTAACTAAGGTGGCATACTAACTGAGCCACGAACTAGAGTAGATAAGGATAGCTGTCATCTAGCTATTATTCATGGGCGGTGTACCAACCGCATCTACAACTGACAAGTCGGTGATATAAATGCACAACGGTCACCCTGGCATATCACGAGTGGAGCTCGATATCTCAACAAATGAGACTATGTCTTCTCACTTGAGTCAGTTCCATGCTATACTGAAGAACCTGACTTCGCAGGATATCACCTTTGGAGAGAAAGTAACTCCTCTTTTCTTGCTTGGGACTCTGAATGAGTCATGGAATGTATTCCGCACTGCCCTATGTGCCTCTAGTGCTACTCTGAAACTGAATGATGTTGAGAGTGCTCTTCTTCAGGAAGAGGTTAATCGCAAAAACTTGGATGCCTCTCATGTTTCACATGCTTTGACAGTTAGAGGTAGGAATGACAGGAATGATCGTGGTCATGGCCGTGGCCGTGACTCGCAGAAGGGTCGGTCTAAATCTCGTGGAAAGTTGCGTAGTAAGTTGCGTGGGCGCAACGCTAATGTCACTTGTCATCATTGTGGGAAAAAGGGCCATATCAGACCACAATGTCATGAGTTGCGCAATGAGAAGCACAAGGATAAGGGGAAAGAGAAAGTGCAGGAAAAGTCCTCTGATCGCAGCATAGTACCTGCGAAGTCCAGCGTCAAGATTGAGGAAATTAATGTCACGCAGACCGAGGATTCTGATGGTGGTGATGAGTTCATACTTGCAGCTAGTTCTTTTGATGCCTCACACTTGACTGAGACACCTAGTATGTATGCACAATGCTGGTTATTGGATTCAGGTGCATCCTTCCATGTGACGCCTTACCGTGAGTGGTTTCACTCTTACCGTACTGTATCTGGATCAGTCAGACTTGGAGATGACAGGTCTCTTGATATTGTGGGCCATGGAGATATTCAGTTGCAATTTTTCACTGGCAGTTTCTTTTTGCTCAGGGATGTACGCCATGTACCTACGCTTATGCGTAGTCTTATGTCTGCAGGACAGTTGGATGATGCAGGGTTTCATGTCTGTTTTGGGGATTCTGCCTGGAAGATTACCAAAGGTAGACTTGTGCTTGCTAGAGGCGCCAAGGCTGGCAGCCTCTATCCTCTTGTTGTATTTGGGTCTTCTGTAGACCATGTTTTGGTAGTGGGCTCTATCCCACATATATCGCTTTGGCATGCCCGTTTGGAGCATATGTCTTTGAAGGGAATGAAAATGTTATCTGGTTTGCAGTATCTTCCGCCTTTGGACTATGCACGTTTTGACTCGTGTGATCATTGTCTTTATGGTAAGCAGAATAGGTCTACGCATAAGAAATCGGGTAGGCCATGCATGAGTGAGCCCTTGGCTTTGGTGCATTCAGATGTTTGTGGGCCCATGCCGTGTATGTCTATGGGTGGCGCGAAGTACTTTGTTACCTTCATTGATGATTTTTCTAGGAAAGTGTGGGCTTATCCCATAAAGCAAAAGTCCGATGTCTTGGCAGTCTTTCAGCATTGGCTTGCTCTTGTTGAGAACCAGACTGGGTATAGGCTAAAAAGCCTTAGGACTGACAATGGGGGAGAATATGTCTCACGTGCTTTTGAGTAGTTTTGTGATGACAGGGGTATTAAGCGTCAGTTGACCGCCCCTTATAGCCCCGCCCAGAATGGTTTGGCTGAGCGCATGAACAGGACTATTCAGGAGCGTGTCCGCTCTATGATTAGCCATGCAGGTCTACCACAGAGCTTTTGGGCTGAGGTAGTTAGTACGGCAGTGCATGTCATAAACTGATTGCCTTCTAGTGGATTGGATTTCCAGGTTGCAGAGGAAGTTTGGGCTGGTAAGCCATCCTCTTATGCACATCTCCGTGTCTTTGGATGTGAGGCATTCTGCTATGTGCCCAAGGACAAGAGGAGTAAGTTGGATCCAAAGAGCATTAAATGCATCTTTCTTGGTTATGGTGATTCAGGAGAGATGGGCTATCGCCTATGGGATCCGCAAGCGCGGAAAATAGTATGCAGCCATGATGTAGTCTTCCATGAAGACAAGATGCACAGGCAGCCTGAGAAGGTGGTTGAGATCCACAGAGTGATCTTTCAGGAGGAGCCTAGAGCTCCTGCACAGCCAGTTGGACAGCCTACAGTTGCAGCAAATGCTCATGGTCAGGGTGTTGGACAGGCAGCAGAGCTTGTAGTGAGACGGTCTGCTAGAGACAGACGTCCACCTGATAGATTTCAGCCCTCTATGCATTATGTTTTGGTTACAGATGCAGGAGAGCCTTTCACTTATGATGAGGCTATGCGCAGGGGTGACAATCACTCCTGGGAGAGGGCTATGCAGTCTCAGATCGACTCCTTGCATAAAAATGAGACTTGGGATTTGGTTGCCTTGCCTAAGGGCAAGAAGGCTTTGCCATGCAAGTGGGTATACAAGATGAAAAGTACCCTTGGACACCCTAAGCCGGCATACAAGGCTAGATTGGTAGCAAAGGGTTTTAAGCAAGAGCATGGTGTAGACTTTGATGAGGTCTTTTCTCTTGTGGTTAAGATGACCACCCTACGCTTGGTCTTGGCTTTGGTTGCTCAGCTTGACTTAGATCTATATCAGATGGATGTCAAGACGGCTTTCTTACATGGGGACTTGCATGATGAGATCTATATGGAGCAGCCTAAGGGCTTTGCAGAACCTGGCAGGGAGCACCTAGTGTGCAAGTTGAAGAAAAGTCTTTATGGCTTGAAGCAGGCACCTAGGGAATGGTATCATAAGTTTGATGCCTTTATGCAGTCATAGGGCTACAGCACGAGTGCTATGGATCTGTGTCTTTACACGAAGAAAGCCCGTGATGGTTCATTGCTTATTTTGGTACTCTATGTGGATGATATGCTGATAGCAGGGAAAGCTCATGATGAGCTAGATGCTCTTAAATCTCAGCTGAAGAAGAGCTTTGAGATGAAGGATTTGGGACAGGCCTCTCACATACTTGGTATGCGCATTAGACGCGACAGGCATCAGGGACTCCTCTACTTGTCACAGAGAGAGTATATTCATAAAGTCCTTGAGCGCTTCCGCATGCAGGACGTAAAGCCTATTGGCTGTCCATTGCCTTCTTATGTGAATGTATCACATGCCCATTGTCCGCAGACAGATGAACAGAGGGCCAAGATGGCCCAGATCCCCTATGCTTCAGCCGTGGGCAGTTTGATGTATGCCATGATAGCCACTCATCCAGATATTGCCTTTGCAGTTGGTGTTGTGGCACGCTATATGGCTACACCTAGCAGGAAACATTGGGATGCCGTGAAGGGTATCATGAGGTACCTGAAGGGCACAACAGATATGTGTATTTGCTATCGCAGCCATGATACAGGGGTCGTGGGGTACACTGACTCCGATTATGCAGGACATGCAGATAGTAGGAAGTCCACTTCTGGCTATGTATTCACCTATGCTGGAGGTGCTATCTCTTGGATGTCCAGGGTTCAGAAGTGTACGGCTTGCAACTTTACCACTCACCGCTACCAGTTCGCTACCACCCCAAGTTAGGCTGGTACCCTCAGTAGCATTTTGTCTACCACTGAGGCCGAGTATGTTGTAGCCACTGAGGCTTGTAAGGAGGCCATATGGCTAGGCCGTCTAGTTGCTGACCTTGGGATTGATGCTATACCTACCCTGCATTCGGATTCTATGAGTGCCATTCAGTTGGCTAAGAATCCGGTCTTCCATGTGAAGATGAAACACATTGAGGTGAGGTATCACTTCATACGTGGTGTCATGGAGGACAAGTCTGTTGACCTTGTCAAGATCTCCACTGATGAGAATCCTGCAGATCTGCTCACAAAAAGCCTCACTACTGAGCGCTTTGCCTTCCTCAGGAGATTGATGGGCGTTGGATGAGATGTTGCATTTCCTCATCCCTTGTACCTATGTACAGTTGTACTGTCTTTTTTCTTTTCTTTTCTCTCTCACTGGGGCAGATTCGCCTTTAAGGCGGAGGTTATTGGGGTAAAGGGGCCTCTGCGGTGCTGCCCCGTGTATTACTACACTAACAGTACCCGCCACTGCACACTATAGGTGGTGGGCGCCCGCCACATCACTTTATTCTTTACATTCATTTTAGTGACTAGTAAATAAAGGAAGGCCCGGTCACACATTGTGACTGTTGGAGTTTTCATTTCTTGTCTCTCTCTTTCTTGGTCTTGCTCTCCCACCATAGCTCGCATGCAAGCTTCGATCCTTCTCACCTTTCAATAACGGAGGTGATGTGCCGAGGGCTTAAGGTGACAGGTCTAACCCTAGGTAGGAATTGCCTTCCTAGGTATGTCTTGCCCTTGATGTGTGCCCTAAGCAAGTGTCATGGGGGATCCAAAGGGCTAGAGGGTTAAGCACGAAGATAACTGACCGAGGCCATTGGACACACCTAACTTGAGGACCCTTAGGTACACTGACTGTGATTGATGTGTAGCTTGTGGTGTCTATGTGTGATATCTTTTTTTTTTTTGCCAAAGTTACATACTCATGACATAAGATAATCTTCATCATCGGAGTGAGGTGGAGAAGGGGAACTTAATAGATTTGTTAAGAAACTGGTGGCTTTGGAGATACCCCTTGAGGTTTAGGCGGACTGAAGGGTGGTGGTGGAGAGGAATGGATGATTGCAGTGGGTGAAGCGGCTATCATTCATGTCCTCTAGAAGGGCTAAGAAAAACAAAGGTAATAGAGCAGCCCTTAGAGCCATTGCGTAACTATCTATAGCATTAATATCAAAATGGAGTACTGAAAGGCCGTGCTCCTGCGGGGTGGGGTCTTGCCTAAGGGATAGTGCTAATCTTTTGATCATGCACAAGATGTAGTTTGATTAGTTTGGGAAACAGGTCAAACTCTAAGCGAACTCTAAGCAAGCTGAGAGTGTTGTCCTGCACTTGAGGACCCAAACTGTGTATAGATTGTGGTGCAGATATTATGTGAGTGCATGTGCATACTTAGATATTATGTAGTTAGAAGACTGCTGGTCTGGCTCCTTGCAACAATGTGTGGATGAATTAAGGGTTCAAGGGGATGGAAAAAATTGTTGATATTGAGGAGAAGTACACTCAAAGGGTTCTTGAGACTTTAATTTATGCTTTTAACAACACGATGTAGCATAATTGAACTCATTGATGCCGAGATTTGATGCCAGGAGGCATATTTCATGGTGGATTCCGTGAGGTTTTACGATGGATTCCGTAAACTTTGATGATCGGGGCTCATACACAAAGTGGATTCTTTGTGCAAGAAGTTAATGGGGATGCCTGTCCTTTTCGGGCGTTTCATTAATTTAGTGTGTACATGGGTGATTCCATAGCCGGCGATTCCGCAAAATGAGTATTAAATTAATAAACGTTTATGAGTTTAGAGTGCGCACTCGTAATAAATTAAGGTTAGGATTTATTTCTAACCAGTTGATTTATTTATGTAGCTGAAGACTGCTAGGTATTCACTTTTGTCGGTTTAATTGTATTATTTTACTAACGATTGTGAATGCTTTAGTTGATGTGTAGAGATAGCAGCAGTGGCGGAGGAAAGCATTGGAGTCTAGCGAGTATTCGACCTATGGATTATATTTTGATAGGCGCCACACCTATATTTTGTCATGTCTATTGAGGCATCGATTATTTATCATTATTTTGTATGCGCCTATGCGTACGGATATGTTATTTCTATTTGGGACATTGTGTTGGGCGTGCCAGACTCTATGGGCACCGTCCATTAGCTTTATTGCTGTTTTTGTAAAAGCAAATTCAAAAGCTAAAAGCTTGTCATATTTTTGTAAATTGGGCTATTATTGAGCATGAAGATGGAAATATACATAAAATACATGCTTTGTGAAGTGCTCACACAAGGCATGGGGGGAGATTGAACCCAATTGGTATCTTGCTCTTGTCATTCATGCCTTTTACATTGTAATTTGTGCAAAAAGGTAGAGTTCATTGTTCTTGGGGACCTTCCGGGATTCACTACGTGAGCATACATCGACCGATCTGCGCACCAGTGGTATCAGAGCGGAGCTGAGATCAAGAGCTTCCAATCGCTACCCATCTCGTGCGAAGGCAGAGCTCCTGGAACGATCGGGCTCTACAGTCAATCTCGTCGCGAGCCGTCGATACAGGCAGACTTCTGGCGATCAAGAACCCCTGTTTGTGTCATCAGATCGCGAAGGACCAGGCTGTACAGGCGGAGGACCACTCATTCATCTCCATCATCAAGTCGTCAACAGAGAGAGATAAGCTCTATTATTTTTCTAATTCTTTCTTTCAAAAAGCTTAAGAACAAGCTTAGAAGCTTGGTTGGAGGCCACAAATTAATCCGTCTAGTATCGAAGGATGCCCGATTTTTCCGCGTGGCAGAAAAAAACGGCCCCCCCTCACGACTGCGCCGTTTTTCAAAAATTAAGCCTCCCCCTAAAAGCTTAAGCAATTAAGCTTAAATCATTAAGCGTTAATCAAGTCAGACAAATCACCTATGGTCACAAACTCCAGGTCCCGCGCCCCAGAAATCAAGTTCTGCAAGTCATCTGTGATCAAGTTCTGCAAGTTCACTAAGTCGATTAAGTTATGCAAGTCTGCAACTCTGCAAGTCACATAAGTCTGCAACTCTGTAAATCAGACTAGTCAACTGGAGTCAGAACTGACTTGTGCTCAAAACTCCTAGAAGGGTTGTTCCTGCGCAGAAATTCCGAACTGCAAAGTTGTTCGTTGGAAGGTATTCTACCCATACGCAGGTTTGCTGAAGTATTTTTAGCATACGAAGAAGGAAAAATCACAGATTTTCTGAAGATTGAGAAAGAAATACCCAAAAACACATAAGCCTTGTAACCCCGAATTTGAGCTACGCTCATCCTGCTAACTTGATTTTGAGTGAGAAAGGTCTTTTGAGTTTTACAGGATGACGGAACCACATATGGATGATCCTATGGGCTGAAGACGACCTACCTGAGCCTACGATGGAGCAGAAGCTGGACTTAATCATGATGCAATTGGAAGAAGAACGAAGGGCTAGGCAAGCATTGCAAGCACAATTGGCAAAATTACAAAGAGCGTCTATCGACAAAGAAGAACCTCAAGCTGAAGATTTGATTCGACGTACCATCGACGCCACCCTTGAAGCTCAAACCATTTGCAAGGAATCAAAGATAAGTAAACGAAGTTTCAAATTTCGCACTTTCAATGGCATACGAGAAGGAAAGACTGTTCTAGCATTCATTAGTCAGTTTGATGACTATTTCCATGAGGAAACTTATCCAGAAAAATATAAAATCAAGTGTGTTACTAATCATTTGGTAAACAGAGCATCACTTTGGTGGATTGTAGTACGCAAGAGCATAGATTGTCCTGTTACTTGGGAAGATTTCAAGAAGAAGTTTATGCAGAATTTCCTTCCACCGCAATTTCATGAGAAGGCTATCAAGCAATGGGATTTACTCCAACAACGGGATTGTGAGCCCATTCCTCAGTATACAGAACGTTTTTGGAATGCACTCCTCCAGCTATGCATGCTTGAAGACGTACGAGAGAGGACACATAAGCGGAAGTATATGTCTGGACTTCTTGGACATTACTACGCTGAAGTGAACATGTTCAAGCCTGCTACTCTTGAAGACGCCATTTCACTAGCTCACGACAATGAAGATAAGCTACGAGGTAGAGACAAACGACCACAGCAATTCCAAGCCAATGGTGATTATGGATCTAAACAATTCAATTCCAATTTTAGAAGATCTAATCCAGGTCGTTTCTCTTCATCATCTTTCCGCAAGAATTGGGCTAAACCACCCGCATTACCATCCAATGTCAATCAAAATCCTAAGCCTATTCCACAAGCAAATCCAAATGTACCTAGACTTCCTACCATTGCAAATAATGTAACCAAAGCCAAGCCAATAGTATGCTATAAATACCACCAGCCTGGACATCTAGTAGCAAATTGTCATTCAAAGAAGCCACCAGCTCATATCAACTATCTTGGAGCCATGGACGAAGACGAACATGAGGATATGCCTGATTTCATTGAAGATGAGGATGACACTACCACTACTTCCGATACTTTACCAGGTATGCCTACTCCACATTCATTATTGACTATGAAATGTTTGGTGCATGGAAAGAAAAAGACTATTTTGCATGATGACGATAATACTCATGATTTTATTTCAGTAAAATTAGTAAAGGAATTGAAATTACAGACTGTACCTACGCATTATCGCATAAAATCTGCATTTTTAGGCACTAGGTATAATGGTACACAGGAAGTGCAAGACTTAGAGATTCAAATTGGCCAATACACTGAAAGAAGAAATTTCTTAGTTGTTCCATTACAGTCGAGTGACATTATTTTTGGTATGCCTTGGCGACACCAGCATAACCCAGATATAGATTATTCCACACACACAATGGATATTAATTTTCAAGGAAAATCTATTACATTATACGGTATGCATGCATCTCATGTCTTTCCACTGCTTTCGCATACTCAAGCTAAATGTGCATTACGCAAGAGTAGTAAATCATATCTCATTTGGGTGAATGAATTGCAAGTAAAGGAAAATCATATGCACCCTAGGCATAAGGAATTTCTTGCATATTTTAAGGACTGTTTTGCAGAAGACCTACCACCAGGTTTACCTCCTTCACGACCAGAAGACCATAAAATAGATTTGATTCCTGGCACACAACCACCTTGCAAAGCACCATATAGGCACAACCAGATAGAGCAAAAAGAAATCCAGAGTCAAGTTGAGGAATTACTAAATAGAGGTTTAATTCGACCTAGCAGTTCTCCATTCGGTGCACCTGTATTGTTAGTCAAGAAAAAGAATAATATCTATCGTATGTGTATTGACTATCGAGCTTTAAATAAGATCACTGTAAAGAATAGGTATCCTATTCCTAGAGTTGACGACCTTATGGACAAACTGCATGGATCTTCTATATTTAGTAAAATTGACCTTAAGTCTGGTTATCATCAGGTGAGGCTAGATAAATCTGACATATTTAAGACTGCATTCAGAATATAGTTTGGTCATTACGAATTTTTAGTCATGCCATTCGGATTGACTAATGCACCTGCTACCTTTAGTAGAATGATAAACCGTATCTTTTTGAAATATCAGTATTGTGCAATTATTTTCTTTGATGATATTTTGGTGTTTAGTCAAAATGAGAAAGAACATTATGAGCATTTGTCATTGGTTTTTCAATTATTGAAAGAAAATCAACTGTATGCAAATCCTGAAAAGAGTGAATTCTTTAAGACAGAAATTGAGTATTTAGGTCATATTGTATCATCTGACGGAATTAAAGTTGATCCTAAGAAAATTGATGCAATATTGAATTGGCCTGTTCCTAAAAACATGCATGAGTTACGCTCATTCCTTGGTCTTGCTAGTTTCTATAGGAAGTTTGTACGTAATTTTTCATTACTTGCTTTACCATTAACCAAACTTCTGAAGAAAGAAATTGTTTATCAATGGACCGAAAATCAATAGAAATCCTTTGACTTACTGAAACATGCATTAACCAATGCCCTTGTTTTACAGTTGCCTGACTTTAATAGACCATTCTTTCTAGTTGTGACCGATGCTAGTGGATCAGGAATAGGAGCCGTACTTATGGAAGACAATCATCCTATAGCATATTCTAGTTGTAAGCTGAAACCCTCTGAGCTGAAATATTCCACATATGACAAAGAACTATTAGCAGTTGTACAAGCATTAAGACAGTGGAAACAGTACTTAATGGGTTCAGAATTTATGATAAAGACTGATCAGCAAAGTATTAGACATTTACTTAGCCAACCCCAAATCTCTGATCGTCATATCAAATGGGCTTCCTTTATTCAAAGTTTTCATCCTATCATTCAATACCAACCTGGAAAAGAAAATGTAGTGGCTGATGCATTGAGTAGAAGACATGCCATTCATAATATTTCTGTCATATCTTTTGATTCTTTGATTGCTATGAAAGATACATATCACCAGGATATTACTTTTCATTCTGATTGGAATAAATTAGTTCAAAATAATTTCATTCCTGTTGATTCATTGTCATATAATGATGGATTTATGTTTTATGAAAAGAGATTGTGTGTTACCATTCCATTCCGATCTTTTGTTTTGAATGAAATTCATTGTCCCCCATATCAAGGTCATAGAGGTATCATATCTACATTACGTATGTTAACTGAAGATTTTTATTGGCCGCATATGGATGCAGATGTATCTAGCTTCGTTTCTGAATGTTTGATTTGTCAAAGAGTTAAGAGACATCATGGTAAACAGTATGGATTACTTATGCCTTTGTCTATTCCGTCTAAACCTTGGGAACAAATCTCTATGGATTTCATTACTGGTTTACCAAAAACTAAATCTAACCATGATATG
This sequence comes from Lygodium microphyllum, assembly GCF_053477565.2. Taxonomy (NCBI): domain Eukaryota; kingdom Viridiplantae; phylum Streptophyta; class Polypodiopsida; order Schizaeales; family Lygodiaceae; genus Lygodium; species Lygodium microphyllum. The sequence goes on from NC_141147.1 coordinate 36,125,567, forward strand.
ATTTGGACAGTTGTAGATAGATTTAGTAAACAAGCATATTTCATTCCATGTAAGAAAACTTTAACAGCATCACAAGCAGCACAATTGTTTTTGAAAATTGTTTTTACTAACCATGGATTGCCCAAAGTTATCATTTCAGATCGTGATTCTAGATTTTGTAACAATTTTTGGATTACCCTGTTTGCTAATCTACACAAAGATTGATTTCTCATCTGTATTTCATCCAGAAACTAATGGACAAACAGAAGCCACAAACAGCACCATTCTAGATCTTTTACGTGCATATACTATCTCTAAACCTCAGACATGGGACACTCATTTGTATTTATTACAGTTTGCATATAATAATACACCGCACACATCTACAAAGAAAGCACCGTTTGAAGTCATTTATGGATATAGATTATCTACACCTGTTGCATCTTTGTCTAATAGAATTCAGAGTGCTGATGATATTGCTAATATGCATAATAGTATATTTGATGAAGTTAAAGATATGATTGCTAAAGCCCAGCAATCATATACCAAACAAGCCAACAAGAAAAGACAAGCTATGAATTTCAAAGTTGATGATTATGTTTGGCTGAGAATAGAAAAACGTAGACTACAAAGTGTAGATAGACATCTAGTTGTTAAATTAGCTCCTAGATTTTATGGACCATTTAGAATCATTCATAAAATTAATGATAATGCATTTAAGTTAGAATTACCATCTCATTGGAAAATTCATAATACATTTCACATTAGTCTATTGAGACTATTTAGAGGCCAATTACCTGTCCACCCTGTTTATGAAAACCCACCTTTATTAGAGGAAGAGACTGAAATACTTGAACCAGAAGCTATCATAGACACTGACTTTATGACCACTAGAACTGGCCGAAGGTATTCTAGATATCTAGTAAAATTTAAGAACCATCCTGTAGAGGAAGCACAATGGATGCACGCTAGAGACTTAAATGCTTTCCCCACTCTGTTAGCTCCACATTGAGCTAATAGCAATTGAGGTCAATTGCTATCCTACCCCGGGGGTATGATGCCAGGAGGCATATTTCACGGTGGATTCCGTGAGGTTTTACGGTGGATTCCGTAAACTTTGATGACCGGGGCTCATACACAAAGTGGATTCTTTGTGCGAGAAGTTGATGGGGACGCCTGTCCTTTTCGGGCGTTTCATTAATTTAGTGTGTACATGGGTGATTCCATAGCGGGTGATTCCGCAAAATGTATATTAAATTAATAAACGTTTATGAGTTTAGAGTGCACACTCGTAATAAATTAAGGTTAGGATTTATTTCTAACTAGTTGATTTATTTATGTAGCTGAAGACTGCTAGGTATTCACTTTTGTCGGTTTAATTGTATTATTTTACTAATGATTGTGAATGCTTCAGTTGATGTGTAGAGATAGCAGCAGTGGCGGAGGAAAGCATTGGAGTCTAGCGAGTATTCGACCTATGGATTATATTTTGATAGGCGCCACACCTATATTTTGTCATGTCTATTGAGGCATCGATTATTTATCATTATTTTGTATGCGCCTATGCGCACGGATATGTTATTTCTATTTGGGACATTGTGTTGGGCATGCCAGACTCTATGGGCACCGTCCATTAGCTTTATTGCTATTTTTGTAAAAGCAAACTCAAAAGCTAAAAGCTTGTCATATTTTTGTAAATTGGGCTATTATTGAGCATGAAGATGGAAATATACATAAAATACATGCTTTGTGAAGCGCTCACACAAGGCATGGGGGGAGATTGAACCCAATTGGTCTCATGCTTTTTACATTGTAATTTGTGCAAAAAGGTAGATTTCATTGTTCTTGGGGACCTTCCGGGATTCACTACGTGAGCATACAGCGACCGATCTGCGCACCAAGATTAGATTTGATCAAGGGCCTTCAACGTCGGTGGTGGTTGATCACCATTGCTGAGTATACCTGAAAAAAGAAAAGGGAAGTGCACTACTTGGGGGTGCATCTATCTCACTGTGCAGTATTGCATGGTGTTCGTGGTAGTAAAACTAGGAGTTGGGTCGAGAACCTCAAGGAAGCCTGTGGTGTTGTCCCACACTTGAGGACCCAGTTTGTGTACAAGGGAGGTGTTGTGGGTGTCACTTAAGGAGATAGATCTAACCATAGGAGAGCACAAACTCCCTAGGTGTATCTTGCCCTTGATGTTCCCTAAGTGTGAAGTGGGGGACAGGAAGGGCTAGGGGGTTAGTCATGGAGCCGACTGACCAAGGCCATTGGGCATGCCTAACTTGAGGGCCCCTAGGTGTAGTGTTTGTGGCACTCTGACATACATGGAAAAGCTCATTGTTTCTTTCCTTTTTCTTTGTGTGGGTCTTTGTTTGTTTGCTCTTTTTTTTTTTGGAGATGCATTGAGAGGGGGCACCCTAGATATCATCCTGATGCTCTACAGTAGTTACATTCTAAGGGGGCCTAAGAGATTTACCAAGGAATGCATGGCTTGGCATGAATCCCTTTTCTCTTCTGACTATACTTAATGTGGCCATGGAGGGGGCTTGGTTCTTGCACTCGTTCTTTCTTTCGTTGATCTAATTTAGAGTCATGCCCTTCTTCATAGACCAGCTCTAATGGCTCCTATTGAGGCAGCTACATTTGCTGTTTTGGCTCCGTAAGCCCCTAGCAAGGAGAGTTCTTGTGAGGTTCAGCCAATTGAGATTAGGGGAGCACATTGCTCCTCTACTCCTAAGCCAGTGTTAGGCTTAGGTGTCATAGCATGGAGTCCATGTTGCAGCGATGTGCCAGCTTGTAGGCTAAATCTTTGATTCCAATTTCATTAGAGTAATCTGCTCCTCCCTTTTGCCTTAGTTGTTCTTCTCCTCTTTTGGATTTTGCTTGCACTCTTCTTCTAATCTCCTCAATTCCTCCTCCACCCTTTGCAGCTCTTTGTTTTCCTTGGAGGTGGATTGAGTTCTTCTTATGGGGATTTTGAGAGTGTGATCTTTCCTTTCCACTTGACATAACAATTTTTGAGCCTTGCTACTCACGAATTTTCCTCTCGCTCTCTTGCTATTGAGATGGTTGGTCATTATCCTTTTTATTAGTAACTCTCTCCACATTGTCCTGCTATTCCTTATGGACTTTGTTGCCTTCTTGTTCTTAGATTGGTAATGGCTCACCCCTAGCATATTATACACATCCCTCCTTGGGAATTTCTCAGTCCTGCTGCTGTTGCTAAACCCAGGGCCTTCTCCATTGTTGCAGGGCTCTACTCCACCTCTACTTTATGAGCTTCTTCTCCTCTTCTTACCATCACTATGCCAGAGTTTCTTTCAGCATCGAAGGTCCTTGGAAATTCTGTGCACTTGCTGTAATCGATAGCTTGCCCGATCTTCTCTACATACTTTTGTAGATTGCATTGGTCCAGGAGTTGTGTTACGGCGGCTGGCTCCTCCATGATGGCGTCTTTTAGGTTTAGGGTAAGCTTGAATGTACACTAGTTGAAACCCCTCGTTTCCACCATTAAGCCGTACTTTGCTTGCTCTTCCATCGTGAATGGGAGCTTGCCACCTTAATCTTGCCCCGGACGTAGAGTTTGGCCAAGAAAGAGAGAGTAGCCAATGACTATGCTTTGGGCCATGCTCAAATGCAATGTGTACTTTCTGCAAGGGTGATTCTCTTTTCTAGTAAGCGAGGCTTCTGTCATGGCTCTTTGCTCTTGGTATTTCTGTCACTTTCTCCATAATGGTTCTTTGTGGGGTTGGTGCTCTTGTGTTGATTGAACGCTTTCATACCAAGACCTATGTCGTCCTGCATCCACTTGACAACTTGTGAGAGTACATGTAAGTCATATGATTCAATCATAATGAGTAAGTGCAGCTCAAAGAGGCATCACTTATCTGAGTCCCATGGTGTTGACTTCGATGCATATCACCTACGCTTGATTATCATTGCTTGTATGTACTGGCTTTTTTTTTGGGTATTATCTATACACAGTCACAAAACTCATCATTTATTTATGTACACATTTATGAATCCATGTCACTTCATGAGGATAAAAACCAATTGTAGAACTCAAGATTGTATTGGAGTGTGGCACACACATCTAGTACTCGTGGTAGCCTACTCAATAATAATAGATATTTTGCATCATCGAGTAGCATGGTACCTTGTCCGAGTCTACTCGCAACATGTAGCTCCTCCTTAGTGAGAATTTTATCAATAAGAGATCTTTCTTAGCTAGTTCCGACTAAAGTCCATACCCCGAATGGTAGTCAGTACTCGAAAGGAAGTTATTGCCACATAGGTTGGGTCTCTTTGAGACTGCAGTTGGCTAATTGCTCCTTTGAGACTATCATAATTTGGTCTCCAAGTTCGGCCATTGTAGCATGGTTTTCAAACCAACATTTTTCAAATTGACTTCAACCCTTTGATTGTCACTTTAGCTTCTCTATCTCTAAGAGATTTGGTCGATAGAGCACGTCATTGAACGCCACATTTAAGCGTAGTTCGTCGGCCTCCTAATTAGAGATGGGTTGCATGCGTTCATATAGGCACTTGTCATAATGCTCATTAAGGTATTCTTGCTCTTCCCAAGATAGCGAATATGACAAATATTCCTCAAGCTGCTCCCTAGGGAATGTGCTCACGTCCACAAGGACGTAGGCACGTGCAAAAAATTTGAGTTTAGCCTCCAACTCAATCAAGCACTCTGTGACAATTTGAGTTTAGCCTCCAACTCAATCAAGCACTCTGTGACACTTCTATATTCAATGAGGGCTTGCTCGGTTGCTATCTCATGCAAGGTTTTGGGAGTTTCCCTAGGCCTTAGCATAGCTTGGGGGCTCAGGCCTAGATGAGCAAGATTTGGTTAATGCTAGGATTGCTTATGTTCTCAGGGTTTTCATGTTTTTTCTAAGGCTTTGCTATTATTGTGTCATAGTTCTCCTAGGATGTGACTGGTATAGTTTTGCCAACTTGTTGTGACAGTATCATATCCACTCTTGATTGGTCAATGCAAGTTCTTTTGTCGATGGATTGAATGTTGCAAGCAACCGTTGATGGTAATGGTTGCTTTGATTTATCAGAACACATGGATGTGTCTGAGTTTTTACCGCTATTAGGAGAGATGGCAATGGGTTCCTTGGTGGGTGGACTCGATGGTATATTCCTCAGCTCTTCAACACTCTTGTTCTCAATCTTCTTGGTGCCTACAACCACTTGAACCTACCGTTGTTGTTTTTGTTCTTTTCTCCTCTTTTTCTTAGGAAATCGAGGTGTATCCCTTGAAAAAGTAGGACCCTGAACTAGGTCAACCGTTGATGTGCTTGGTTGGGCCTTAGCATTCTCTTTCTCTAGTGTATCCTCATGGGACATAGTTATAGCCTGCTGAACAGCCTCGCTAGGTTGTGAGGGTACAACTGCCTCTCTTTTTGGAGAGTGTAGCTCTTCAGCTAATTCCCCTCCATTTAGCTCCTCATCTGATTGCATTGGTAGTTGCTCTTGGTTGGGGATTTGCTCTAGACTCTTGTCCTTACCCATTGAAACATACCTCCATTGCTTCTTATCAGAGCAGGTGTTGTGTTTAGAGCTTTTTTCCTCTTGCTCTGGAGGTTTGGGTGACTTTAGTGAAGAATCAAGAGACGGTTTAGGGTTCTTGTCATGTAGGCTTGGACGTAACTAGCTAAAGAAGTCACGGTTGTATTGATGGAAAGCATAGAGATCTAGGATTGTAGGGTCTTGAGTGAGGCAAAATACATATGCACTAACATCAAGAACCATGCTCCCTACTCCTAGCTTTCTAGCCACATGTAGATCTTCTTCTAGAAGCAGTTTATCGTACAAGGGATGTTTTTGGACAGTGAAAGAAACCTGAACCTCATGGACCACTTCCAACACTCGTAATGAGGTTGGAAAAATGTACGCGGGATCATGTATTGATGTCCAAAGGGCTCTCCTTTGCTCAGCGACAAGTGTCATTAGTTGGTGGCCAATTTTGGTTGCCAAACTTTGATTGGAGTATCATTTCTACACAAAGTCACCTTGTCCTTTCTCTTTTTGTTTGATTGCTTCGAGCTTTTCCTTATTTGTCACACATTGAGCAGTATAGAGTGAGGGTATTAAGCACAATTCTCTAGCTGTGGCTTTTGGGATGCCCTTTATGACTTTTTCAATGATAACTACATAGTGGGAGCAAACATGTTGTTGCTCATCCCAAGTTAGGGATTCGACTATGAGCTTTGTGTGCTCTGGTGTTAGCCTTCCGATATCCACATGGACGTACGCATGTGTGATGGCTGTTAGCTTGTGATCAAGCTTCATCATGCACTTCATCTCTGGTTCATTGGTCAAATGGGCCATCTCCTTGGCCAAATCTTTGAGAGATTTCTCCTCAAGCCTACGCTTTAGGTGCTTTGGAAGTGCTGGAGGTGTCAAGGAAGTTGGTTGCGATATCTCTTTTGCAGGCGAATTGCTAAGGACACGTTTCGCAAGGGGCATCGTCACAACCAAAGGGTGACTGCTGTGATTCCTAATTGGAAGTAATAACGACTAGTTTAGTGGACTGGCTACTATTGGTAGACTATGGTGTCAAGTCCTTAGTCAGATCGGAAGTGGTTGTGTCTTTTGTTTCCCTTTGAGCATTCACTTGTGCAAATCGAGAGCTAGCCATGGCGGATTGCACATGCATATCCCTAGGTTGAGAATTAGAGATGTTGTCATGTCCCACACTTTGGAAATTTGGAAGCTCAGATGGAGATAGAGATTGGGATTAAGAAGCTGCACTTGACGACTATTGTTGTGCTACTTGTGTCCGTTTAGGAAAAGAGGGTGTAGGAGATTTGGGACTCCTAGGTAGACTTGGCAATGGCTGAAAGATTTGCTCATGGCTATTAGACGATTCTACCATTTGCTTTATTGACCAATTAGCCTTATCATGAGCAGCATTGCGCCTGTGGTACTCAATATCCTCTTGGAAAGTCAAAGGATCCTTGGGTACTAGTGGTCTTTGTATACACTTGATGGTGGTTATATCTGACATCCGCTTGTTAGGCATGGTAGGCTGAGGATTTACCTTTCGAGTAGTCATGTTTGGTTTCTTGATTTCAACCATGAGGGGCTCAGTCACTCCAATGTTGTTGACTTGAGGCTTGAATTTTTATTTAGATTTCCTCCTATGCTTCTTTGCTTTTGATACTATCTGGCCTAGAGATGGTTTAGCAGGGGGCTTTGGTACCCAAATCTATCGGTTACCTGCATAATACCCTTGAGTACATAGCAACGCTTTGGATATCCATCACGGTGTTGTGCTGGCCCTCCATCGATACCTTTGTCTATAAGGTTTGGGCATTTTTTATGGTCTTCTACGATATTTGTAAGTCCAAAGCCCGTCCTTGGCATTGTTTCTTGACCTACTTGTTCCAAGCATGGCCTCACTCATTGGTTCTCTCTGTTCAACATGCACTTGTATCAACTCTTTTGACAAGTCCTTGCTCTTGTTTACTAGACTTGCTTGGTATATCAGAACATTCCTTGTCTTTCCCTTGAGGTTTGATGAGGTCACCCTTTCTAAAGGTTGTGATTATCCTCACACCCAGTAGTGTCAAGTGTATCCTCTGTGCTACATAATCAGCCTTACACTTCATTACCCTTTTGAAGGGTCTTCCTAGGAGGGTTTCCTTTCCACAATGAGCACTATTTGGAGGAACATGGAACAGGATATGCAAGCTTTTAGTTTTAATAGTTACAAGGATTTTTCACTTCCTTATAAGTACTTGTGGGTGTCCCCTGTAAGGGCTAAGAGTTGCATTAGTCGGTGTAAGATCTGGTTAGCCTAGTAGAGTCCATGCTTCATAGGTCAAGATATTAAAATCTGCTTAGAGCATCAACAGTATGCTCTCTTTTTGTGGTGAGTTTGACCCTAAGATAAGCAAGTGGCACTACAACTTCATCTTCTGGGTCTTGGCTTATAAATTCAAGCCTTTTGATACATGCCCCTGAGTCCCCAACTACACAATCAGATGTGGATTCTCTAGTGATGTCTCGGGTTGTTTGTGCAGTGCCGTTCAAGGTGCATCTATCATTAGGACTGCCATGTCTAGTCATCCTCGCAGTTGTAGGTTAATGTTGTTCCATTCCACTTTGACTAGATGCAGTTCGAATGCAATATATACATGTTTTTGTGGTGTGGCCTTTTTGCCCTTGTTGGCTAGATTGGCCCTTTGAGGTTCTAGGGTCTTTGGTTGTCTTTGTTTGGGTATGGGTTCTTGGTTGCTGTTTTGCAAGTGAGAATCTATGCTCATGCAGAGCTATTACTACACTAGGATCTAATTTGGGAGACCTATCACGACACAAATTTCCTCTTCAGAGCCTACTTGGGGGAGGTGCGGAGGGAGCCCCCTCTACGGGGGTTCGGGGGGTAGTTTCCCCATCCCACATGGCCATTACGCTAAACACCATGCACAATTTGAAGGACCGTTCGTAGCCAAGTTTTGAACTACTTGATCTAGATTACAACCCAGTGATAGATCTATAATGTGCTTTTGGCTCTACATGGCCTTTGGGTCTATATTTTCTTGTTCTAGTTTGTTGATCCGATTCCCAGAATCAAGCTGTTTGATTCTGGGTGGTCTAACTTTTAGAGTGGGATGGGGGTCCGAGTGGACTGGGTCCAATTCCTAAGATGGTCCGATTGCTGGTCCGACCGTGCGTGGCTGACTAGAATGGGTGTCTGATGACTAGGAAGGTTGTCTAATCGAAGTGGGTGTCTGATTGGACATGGGGTTTTGGTCTGATCACACGGCAACTGTGCGTCTGATTGATTGGTGGTCCGACTGGGCCAATCAGATGGTTCGATTGCGGGAGGTCCTTCGGTTAGACAAAGGGCTTGGTCTAACCATCAAGAGTGTCCAATTGGATGGTTGGTCCAATCGGACCCAAGATGACGGTCTGACTTGTGGAGTCAGATGGTCCGAGTGCTCAACTCTAGGAGTGGATAAGGACACAATGGTTTGACTGTGAGGTGACGAGGCGCACGCAATGATTTTGGTCCATTTCTTCAAGCTTGGTTCACGACTGCTTGCGAGGCTCTATAGATCACACCTATGCCAAGCAAGGAAGGGTTTTGTATATATGGATCCAAGAAAAAGCTCTAGAATTGAATGCCACAATCTCCTCTGGTCAACAGGTCTCTCTCTCTCCCTCTCTCTCTCAAGCTCTCCTTAATCTCTTTAATGCAAAATGAAGTCTCCCTTGCCCCTCCTGGCCTCTTATTGCCTTGCCCAAGTCTGCATTCACCTTAATCTTGCTCCTCTTACAAGGATTTAACCCCAAATATCTTTTTTTTGCCCTTCTTTTCCATGTTTCAGCCTACTATACATTAGCAAAAACCCTATTATGTGCTCATACTGTTTTGCTCCTATCCTACCTAAATGCAAACAAAAATCACAAAGAAAAAACCTACGCTACTCCAACCTGCTTTTCCAAATCCAAAAAATCAAAAACCTACTTGCTAAGGAGATTGAATACCTCTTCAAACTCCCTCACTTCCTACCTATCTACCTTAAGCACAGGTTTAGGAAAAACCCTACTTCAATGCTCGATTTGAAGCATGCAAGCATTCAAGGCTTGAATCCGTTGGTCCTGGCAACGGAACCAAAATGTAGAGGTGATAAACCAGCAAGACCCACGAACCACTTATTGTTCAAGTGTTCCAAGACAAGCACTAATGGCTACCTCTCATATAGCTGACACGCTATCCATCTTTATGAGTGTAGTGAGCTTACCTCCATGCACGATCGAGTTGCCTCCTCTCCCGAGCACTCTGGTAGCTCCATGATCCAAGTGCAAGCTTCAAGCGAGCTCCATCCTCAAGCTCCACGCTCCAAGCTCCATTTCTGTGAGCAAGAGAAGAGAAGACGAGAGGAGAAGATGGAGAGATTCTCCACCACGGTCCCTCACCCTCACATACTCACTCCCTCACACTCTCACACTCCCTCTCTCAAGCATAAGCTCAAGCAAGAAAGAAGAAGAAGAGAGCTACTTTTGGCCACACACAAGAATGAGCTTCTCATTCATTTTTTAAATTTATATACAAAACCCTAAATCCCTTTTGGGTGGTTATCCCCTTATCCCCTTTTTTACATGACCTGGTCCTTTTTCCCATCGTCCTCCTATCTTCCTAGTTTCCTTCCTACCGCCCATCTACCTTTACAATTTGCATGGAGAGCCCGATGCTCTTAAAATAAATCATGGTGCGCCTTGCACTCTTTTACAAAAGTATTTACTTGTGCACCTTTCTCCTTGATTTAGGACTTTTCTGCACTTCTTGTGTTTCCATATTTTTCTTGGCATGCCTTTGTCTTCCGTTTCACTTTTGCCTCGGCCTTGTCTTCTGCTTTAGATTTTTTGGATTTTCCACCTTGTTTGTCTAAGGGATAACATCGGAACTTGAACTAGTTGAAGGCTCGTATTTCCACTGAAAGCCCATATTTTGCTTGTTCTTCTTCTGAAAAAGGCAATTTGCCAGCCTTTTCTTGGCCTGGCATGATGGGTGCCTGTCATGAAGCCACATCTATTCACCATTAGTGTTTTTTAGAATAATTACAAGCAACAGGAATTGACTACATACTTGCTGAATTGAAATGCTTGAGTTTGGAAGTAGACTTTTTTTTAAAGTAGTCTATTGATTAAAATTTTATTGACATTTTCCTCAAATACAAGTTGTTGCATCCCACCCTTGCAATGTGTGCTTTTCCTTTATTGTTTTCCTTATGTGTTTGGTTTGATTCACCTTACCCCCTCCCCCTTTTGAAATGAGAAGAATCCTTACTAGGATTAAAGGGTTAGAGGATGAAGGGTCTTCAGCACATAATCTTAGTGTTTTACTTGTGCATGAGCCATGCATAGAAATTCATATTATATTCTAAATTAGCATAGCTGAGGGGTCGATTATGGAGGGTAGTCAACACCCTATATGAAGTTGGAGCTTCATAGGTTGGGTCGTATTCCGATGCCTTGATTGCGCATCGCTGCTCAACGTTGGTCATTAATTGGCATCCCTCTAGCTTCCATTGTAGTCATAAAGTGTACAATTTTTTCAAGAAAGGAGAGTTGTTGGCTACAAGCTGTTTCAAGTCTTCTATTTCTTGATTGTTGGTACAAGTTGCGTGCTTGTTATATGTAGTGATGAGGCATTGTCGCTGCGCTTGTTTGCGGGAGACCTCGGTGGCAATCAATTTCGTAGCTGCTTCTAAAGCTTTGACAAACATGAATTCCAATTCTTTCCAAGAACAAGGGAGTGTCTGTATTTGTGTTGCCAAAGGTTTGTCCAAGAGTCCCAAGTCTAAGCGGTCATAGCTTTTAGCGAGCAACATGAAAGTCACGTCCAAGCATCTAAGAAAAGCAACCAAGTCATCCCCTGTATTTTCAACTAAGTCTGCGGCCAAAGTTAGAATAGATTTCCGCTCACGAGAGGCTCTAAGCCCGGCAAGTGGTTGAGGTTTGACAGCACTAGAGAGTTCAACAACTAATGGTCGCAGCTTGGTTTGCTCCTTATGTTGCAGATTGGTCTCATTTTTGACGGGTTGGATTGTAGTTGTAGTTGGCGTGCTACTAGATGCGTCTAAGATTGGAGGGGTATCACCAACGCAAGATTTGGGTGGTTTATTAGTAGCAAGCTGCTGCGATTTTGGGTGGTAGATTGGTTTAGGCATTGTTGAGCTAGGGTTTAGAACCCTAGCAGTTCTATGGACTTAGTGGCCAGATTCTCTTGTGGTCTTAGTGTCTCCAACTCATAGTTTCGTGTGGCCAAGCGCGAGGGTTGCGTTTGAGTAGCAATTTTGGTTGTTTTGGCTTTAGGTAGCCAAATCTAGGGATTACCCTCATAGTAACGTTACGCTTGCAACAAGATTTTGGGGACCCATCATGGTTTGATCATGCGACACTATTTACAGTTCTATTTTGGCTTCCTAGGTTTCAAGTGTGGGTCCTTAGCATTGCGAGGGTGTGGGTGTCTACTGAGAGGGGGTAGTCCTTGACGCTTGGGTACCCATTTGAACTGGGGTTTCTCAGTCACAGTGTTGAGTTCAGTGGGTTGCCGGGTGTGAGGTTTGTTAGGTTGGGACGTGTCACAACCCCCCTCCTTAGGCTTGATGGTGGGGTCTTCTACCGGTGGTTTTGTGGACTTGGAAAAATTCATGCTGCCCTTGCTCAAAGATGCAACTATTCAGATGTCACCTATGGCTACTCGGATACGTTGCGACTCGTAGTCAACAGTACAATGAGCTTGCTTCTTGAAGGTTCGTCCTAATAGTGATTTTGTGCTTGCACTCTTAGTGTTGGGCAACACATAGAATATTATTGGCATGCTTTCAGACTTGATAGAAGCTGCAATCTTGCACTTTCCCAAAAGTGTGTAGGGTTGGCCTTCATAAGGGTTCAGCTTAGCATTAGTGGGCTGTAACTGCGGTTTGCCAATTTGGGACCAATGGTCATGGGTTAAGACATTAAAATCAGCTCCCTCATCGATCAATGCGTTGATGGTGCATGTGTGCTTAGTAGTGATTGTCATTCTTAGGTAAGTTGGTGCTACTACTTCCTCATCCTCAATGTCCATCTTAGTGATAGTGGCTACTCGTACGTGGACACGGGGTACTAACATTGGGGGCTCATATAATGGATGCGTGGGAGGGAAGTACTTCTTTATGCGACTGCCATTGAAGAAGCATATGCCCTCACCTTCTAGGGTTTTGAGTTCTATGTTGCCAATTCGGTTGATGGTTTGGACCTTAAAAGGTCATAACCCCCGAAACTTTAGCTTTTGCTTATGTCCTTTCACTGAATACATCAGTACTAAGTCACCTTGTTCAAAGTTGTGTTGCTTGACATGTGTGTTCAAACCAACATTTGCATCTTCCCTTTATACATATTAGTGCATGGGTAGCTAGAAGCCGGGTTTTTGATAGGCATTCGAGTTCAATCAAGCGTTTTGTCCATGCCTCCTTCTTGTCCCATCTCTCTTGAAGGCCTATCCTGAGACTTGGTACAAAGAATTCAAGGGGAAGGATTGCCTCTGTACCATATGTTAGTCTAAAGGGGGTTTGTCCTACAGCCGTCTTATAAGCCATGCGGTAGTCCCACAAGGACGCCATCAGCTTGTTATTCCAATCATTGAGTGAAGCAAAGATGACTTTGGTTAGGATGTTTATCAAGAATTTATTTGTGGATTTGGCTTGACCGTTTACTTGAGGGTAGTAAGGCGAGGATTTTCGATGGATGATTAAAAAGGATGACAGGAGGTGAGCTATCACTTTGTCAATGAAGTGTATGCCTTGGTCGCTAACTAGTTCGATGGGGTAGCCGAATCGTGAGATCACTTGCTCCCATAGGAACTTAGCAATGGTCCTAGCATTATTCTTTCTCGTAGCTCATGCTTCAACCAATTTTGTTAGATAATCAGTGGCCATAATGATGTATTTGGCTTGTGAATACTGTGCCGCAGGACTAATGGGTCTGATTAAATCAATTTTCAGTTTCTTGAAGGGTTGTCGTGTGATAATTGGGGTTAGTTCCGTGTGATCCTTACGAATCGAGACTTTAGTCTGTTGGCACTCATCACAATGCTTCACAAATCGTGTCACATCTTGGAAGAGAGTAGGCCACCACAGCTGGGACTGCAGTACTTTGCGGGCTGTTGCATCTCCACTGAAGTGTCCTCCTACGATTCCGACGTGTGCCTCTGTCAGTACGTCATACATCTCATGCTCACACACACATTTGTGCAATAACTCGTCTTAACCCCGCCTGTAAAGTTGGCCTGCTATATCAACTGATATGGTTGGATCTTCAGGATGAGTCGCCTAAGTTGCGCTTTTTCTATTGGTCATTTTGGCAGTTCGTGCTCAAGCACTTGAACTATGTCATCTGTCCAATACGACATCATGTTAGCTCTAAAAAAATCTTTTTTGCTGGATAAGTAGAATAGATGCACATTCGGCAATTCATCCGCAATGCCTTGTCTAGCCACTTCTCTCGTGGGGATACGAGACAGATGGTCAGCCAAGTAATGCTGCTTCCCTTTACGCACCACCACGAAGAAGTTAAATTCCAAAAGCAGAAGAAGCCATCGAGCGTTGTGTCTTGTAGCTCATGGTTTATTAACAAGATACAACAAGGTTTGATGGTCAACAAAGAAAGTAAAAGGAGTAGCCAAAAGATAATGTTGAAATTTCTTTACGGAAAACACTATGACCAAGCCCTCTCTCTCCATTGTCGAGTAATCTATTTCGGTCTCAGTGAGTTGTTTGCTAGCAAAGCTCACTGTGTAATCCAGGTTGTGTTCACTAGGTTGGCACAACCTAGCTCCCACGATGAATTTCAAAGCGTTGATGTGCACATGAAACGTGTGTCCAATTTGGGGCTCGTAGAATTGGTGCTGTTGTCAGAGCCTTTTTCAATTCCTCATATGCGTGTTGGTATTCCTCGGTCCATTCGAATATGATCAACAGCTTGTATAGAGGTCTAGCAAATCAATGCATAGTTCAACACGAATCGTTGATAATACCCTGTGTGTCCTAAGAAGCATTGAATACCCTTGAAAAAGTTGGGGGTGGAAGATCAACAATGACCTTGATCTTTAAGAAATCTATGGCAATGCCATTCTTTGACACCATGTGTCCTAGGATACATCCATGCTTTGCCCAAAATTGGCACTTCAAGGGGTTTAAGGAGAGACGGTATAGTCGACATTGTTCAAAGACCGGGTGTCTAAGTGTTCTTGCTAATTAGAGTGAACACACAAGTCATCCATGAAGACCTCTAACTCCTTTCTTAGCATGTCTTTGAATATTGTACACATTAGTTGTTGGAAGGTGGCTAGTGCATTAGTCAACCCAAAAGGCATGACTATGAAGGAAAAGATGCCCATTTCGTGGCGAATGTGGTTTTATGCCTATTGTTAGGATGTACTTGCACCACTTGATTGTATCCAGAGAAGCTGTCTAGGAAACTATAGGCCTCTTTGCCAGCCACTCTGTTGAGCATGTGCTCGATGTACATCGGTGGGTAATTATCTCTCTTTGTAGCTGCGTTTACCTTCTTGTAATTGACACACACTCTAATCTTTCCATTCTTCTTTAATACAATGACTATGGGGGAAACCCAATCCATGTGTTCAATTTCGTAGATGAATTGTGCTCTCATTAGCTTTTCGATCTCTTCCTTAACAACATGGGCATGCCTTTGATTCATGGGATATGGTCGCTACCTAACTGGTGTTGCATCAGGCGTCATGGGTATGTTGTGAGTCACCACACTCGTGTCTACCCCTTTGAGCTCTTCTAGGGACCAAGCAAAGATGTCTATATATTCCCGCAAGAGAGAAACGAGACCTGTCTTCTCTTCCTTAGTCAAGTCATTGGCTATAAAGACAAGTTGTGGGATCTCTCCTCCCCTGGCTAAATTGACCTCCTGGACCTTGGCAGGTCCCTTGATTGGTTCGCTTGCTTGTCCCTGTCATTTGGCTCCCAACAAGATCAGCAGCCTATCTCCCTTTTTGAACTTTGTCCCTCGATTGGTTCGCTTGCCTGTTCCTGTCATTTGGCTCCCAGCAAGATTACCAGCCTATCTCCCTTTTTGAACTTTGTGAATTGTTTCAATAGGTCTTGTGGTTTTTGCTGTTCTTTTGTCTGCATTTCTTTTGGTAGCTTCCGTCGTTCCTCCCTTAACTGTTGGCGTCTTAGGTGAATGGGTAGGTCCCCCTTGGTGAGTCTAGTCTTGGGGGGTTGAGGTATTTCAGGATCATTATTTGAGCTGACTCCCGATTTAGAATCAAACTCTCCATCTTCGTTAGAAGAGGGGCTCTCTCTTGGTAGTTGTAGCTCAGAAGGTGAGTCCATTTACAATAGTGGTGTGTCACTTGGTGGGGCTAGGCCTACCTGCTTGTAGTCAATTGCACCTGTGTGCTCCAACCAAGTTTGATCGTAGTCCTTGTGTTGGACTTCTTTCGCTACTCTAAGGGCACTTTGCTTGCATGGTTTGGGGTCTACTTGTATTTGTTCGATCATATGTCCCCCAGTGTTGTATTCTAGGGTATCGATTTCCCTTTTGCTCTCATCATTGAAGGAACAACAATCCTCATATTTGTCGTCAGAGATGTCTTTTTCCGATTGCTCATCATTCTCCAGGTTCTGACATATCTCTTCTTATTGGTCAAGGATTAAGGCCTAATTGTATCTCAAGTTTAAATCGTGCACTTTGGTCCATTGCCATTCAGGCTCGTCTAAGAGATCTTAGAGTGGCTTAAGATTCGTCACTAGATTGCCAGCCAACTTGTCAGTCAAGTACCTTAGGACCTCTAGGAGCTCTCGTTTATTGTTTGGGACTTGGAACACAACAAGGTTGGGTCTTCCACATAGGCTTCTAGTCATCATGCAGACCGGCACAATGAGGGTATGTCCTCGAGTCTGCCAGTTGCCTTGATGGCTTGTTTGTACTCCTCAATGTTTGAGAACGGTAGGTCAACGGTAGCAAGAATATGCATCCAGTCTTGCTCGTCCTCAGGGCACAGGATATACTTGGTAAGGGTCCCATAGGATCCCCTAGTCTATCTGTCGCCATTAGGTTGACAGGCATAGTCTTCCATGTGTCCATCTCCACTCTTATGGCCTCCATTCGATTGCCCAGGAAGATAAGACCATTGCCCCTGTCCTCTACGACTCTTGCGTTGCGCATCCAGGGTCAACCTGGTAGGATGTCGTAGTCCACTCCCTTCATGACTATGAAGTCAATAGAGAATTGGATTCCTACGATCTTCACTGGCCAATTTTTCAACACTCCGAATAGTTTCACCTTCATTCCATTAGCCAGTGTGACATTGAACCTAGTGACTGGTAGGTTACCCCAAGTTTGGAGTATCGCATGAAAGATAAGATTGTCCAATTGATCTCTAAAATTTCAATCCGTCATTGTAGTTGCCATTTATAAGTATGGTGATAAAGAGGAGTATCTTCTTGTCTCTATCTAACAAAATGCATGTACTAAGAATGTGACCAACATTCTCGAAGTCCATATCAAAGGTTTCATGCAACCTTTTCTTTAATGCGTCCATGTACATGAATGACTTCCCACGAATTAGGATATCATTGACATAAAGGATCAATATCATAAGGCTACTCACTATAGCCTTTCATGCATAATTACTCTCACTCCAAGTGTATCCTTGAGATCTCATGAGGGTATTAAACTTATGATATTGCTTCTTGGGAGCTTGTTTCAGACTATATAAGCTCTTATGGAGCATGCCAAATTTTCATTGCCTTTACATGAAAGCCCTCTAGCTATTGCATAATTGTCTATCATGACCAACATGAGACTCTTGCCCACTTATAGGTGGTACTTCCACCTCAACATGCTCCAGTTGTTTGAGCCCTATATCTTGTGGGATAGGTTATCTATTCTTCTCATATGGTGGTTGTCCATCCTCTTTGAACACTACCTTGCATATCTCAATTGACTTGATAGGCTAGTTATGCATGTTATCTCTCTCTTATCTTTGTTGAAGACAACATCATGATCTCGAATACAATAACCCATGTCAGTTGAATTATCATATCTAAGAAAGATGCACTTCTTGGGTTTAGGATCAATCTTGTGTTCCTTGTCCTAAGAAATATGCATGTATGCCACACAACCAAACATCCACAAGTGATCAGAGGAAGGTCAGTTTCTAGACCACATTTCCTTTGGAAACTTTCCATCCAATAGCTTGCTAGGAAAGTAAATAGTTGTCTTAACAACTTCAACCCAAATACCATGTATGAGATCCACATTATATAGCATAGTATGGATTGCCTTGAATAGTTTCCTTCATTTTCTCAGCAACCTACATCAGATAGTATATCATAGACTGTCTTGAATATTCCACTTCATTTTCTCAGTCACCCCGTTTTGAGGTAGGTGTTTTGGAGATTTTAACTCTCTTTTAATGCCACAAATATCAAAAAAGTTCTGAAAAGAATGAGTGATACACTCTCCACCATTATCATCCACAAGTATTTCAACTTCTTTTGTGATGATTCTTAGCATAAGCCAAGAACTTGTGGAAACATCAAGGACATCACTTTTCTTTGGAATCGAAAATGCCCACACATTTCTATTGGTATTGTCAATGAAAGCACAAAGTAGGAGGCTTCACCAAAAGAAACCATAGGGATAGGCCCACCTACATTATATGTACCAATTCCAAATATTACAATATGATATGTGAGACTTTAGTCTATTTACGAAACATATAATTCTCACATATTCCAAGATCACAAAAGTTAAAAGATAGTAAGTATAACAAAAGTGAAAGATGTTTCATTCTAGCAATAGACATGTACCCTAAGCAACAATGCTAAAGTGATACAAATGGCTATTTTGTGAGACAACTACAACATTATCTTTCACATGCACAAAGAGAGTATACTATGCCATATTTAGGCCCTTTAGCAACTATGAGAGACCTTTCTATATCTTCCACATGATCCGAAAAAATGACATGGTAGCCATTATCATCTAGCAATCCAATACTTATCGACTTTTCTTTAAGTCTCATATATGCCATCAAGATTTAAGTACAAAGGAAGAACCATTGGCCAATAACAAGTGCGTATCTCCTACCAAAAATAATGCAAGTAGAGTTATTGCCCAAGTAGACATATGCCTTTCTACCATCATCATATGTGACAAACCACCCTTGTGGGGAGTAAGATAAAATGATACACTAGAGCCAAGTATCCAATCCTAGCACATGCCATCATTTGTAGCAATGAAGGATGCATCCCTAAATGAAGAGACAAAGAGTACATCACCATCATCACTACTAATTTTATTGGCCTATTCAATTTTGGCCTTCTGATTCTCCACTTTCTTCCCATCATCATCACCTTTTTGCTTTCCCTTATTCTTTCTTTTCCATTT
The DNA here is from genome assembly GCF_053477565.2 of Lygodium microphyllum. Taxonomy (NCBI): domain Eukaryota; kingdom Viridiplantae; phylum Streptophyta; class Polypodiopsida; order Schizaeales; family Lygodiaceae; genus Lygodium; species Lygodium microphyllum. The sequence continues at coordinate 36,144,494 of NC_141147.1, forward strand.
GAAACAATCCTTCATGATGTGACTCTTCTTACTACATAAGTAGCATTCCACATTTTTTCTAGTGTGAGACTTGCTCCTTGATCTCTCCTTGTCATGGGGCTTCCCCTTGCCTTATATCTCCCTCTAACTCTCTTAGTACTTGCATTGTTTTTCCTGTTCACTTGTTTAGTGAACATGAGCAAGCTTATTTCCACAATTGTATATGTCAAATCATCAAACTAATAGTAGGTGACGAGTTACTAATGGAAGTCTTGAAAGTATCCCAACATTCAAGTAACATGATAAGTAAGAACACAATATTCAAAGAATAATTAAAAATGGAGTAAGTGATCATGTGTGCTTTCAATTAACTGAAAATGATATTGAACTCATTGAGATGATTGAAACCCCTCCTCCATGCTAAGGTCAAATCCTTCAACTGATACAATTATGAAGCAACTATTTCTATCTCATACAACTCTCATAATTTCTTCCATATCCCAAATGCACAATTGTGTACCCTTTACATTAAAATACACAAATTAAGAGAGAGTAAACATGATGGTAGAGTATGCAATGCCATCCATGTCAACCCATACATGTGCATCCATATCCTCAAGCTTTATACCACTATTTAATTGGCTTGATTTGCCTCTTTTGCACCAATACATTGTAGAACTTATCTTTTCAATACAAAAAGTTCATATCATCTAGTTTTCAATGTTGAACAATGCCTTTTTAAAAGATAAAGAATAAGCCATATCCATTGCAATATGTGCCAAACACCAAACATTAAAAAATTTTCAACTATAAGACCAAAAAGACCAACAAATTGCAAAAAAATGCTAATTGCAATGGCCAAAAAATGGCAAAAACAAGATCAAAATAGCCTAATAACTATTCAATGCATATGCCAATGTCTTTGCAAACTTTTCCCACATTTTTCTAGCTATTTATCTTAAGCAAAACAACCTCCAAAGGACTTGTATCTTGTGTTTATAGTGCAACAATGGTTCTAGCTTGTTTAACCTTAATTCAAAGATTATAGATAAGGTTTTTTAAAACATAACTATGTCTTCTAGCTTCCAAAATATGAAAAAACACGAAGAAATGATGTAAACAACCTCAAAATGCATCAAAATAGGATGTTTTCATCTATGATAACCTAATGGAGCAACCAAATGTATAGAATGTCCCATAGGCATCACAATCTTACCAAAATGTCAACTCTATCTCTCTTTCTTCTTCTTAATTAATAGACATAAGTAGGCCTTGAGTGCCAAAATAGAAGAAAATCCCTTTGCTTATCCATTGAAACATAACCCTATTTCCAAGATAACAAGTTGCCCTTGTGCTTAAGCAATCCCTGTGCTTGCATAAATTGAATATATTGTCGAGAAACCAAAAACCAATTGAATTGCCTTGAATTTGGTTATTATTGGCTATCCAAATACTTCCAAGTCTCCCAAACTAAGCCTCAATGGCTCCCTCAATTATTGGAACATCCGTTTGACTTAAAGGGAGAGCTCAATAGTGAGACTAGTAACTAGTTGAGAGGAGGAAATGGTCAGATGAATGAGAGAGAGAGAGAGAGAGAGAGAGAGAGAGAGAGAGAGAGAGAGAGAGAGAGAGAGAGAGAGAGAGAGAGTTATATTAACGTCTTCTAAAGACCAAAACTAGCCTACGAGACAAACTGTGATACAATTGATGAGGTTCAGCTATCCAAAATAAAGGTGCTGAATGAAAAGCTAAAAACTGGAAACTGAAAATACGGTGCTGTGAGTGTGATAAGTGTCGTATATGTGTATGTGCGTATGTAGCTCTGGTACTCCAGATAATGGCTACAAAAGGGGAACAAATGTCGGTTGTGATAGGGGAACAAATGTCGGCTGTGATAAAGTGGTGCGGTGTGTATATGTAACAGAGGCAGGGAGATATACTATCCTGGGATGTAGTAGCAGTCGTCGAAGTCGCTAATAGCAGGTGATCCCTCTTGGATACAGGATGTGGTACATCGGCCGTGGAGAAAGAGCAAACTGAAGATCTGAGATCCAATGTGTCGAGTGTCGTCGGATCTCAGTCTGCTGTCGATGTAGATCAAGAATCCTCCGGATCTCCTATCGGTGTGGCTGTGGGGTTCGAAACCCCCTGATCCTCGTGCGGCATCGGGTACACTGGTCCTCAGTCTGCTGTAGTGTGAGCCCAGAGGTCTGGCTGGAGGCTGGTATAGTAGCTCTCACTCTGTCTGTCTGAAAGAACTGTGTAATAGTCGTCTGGGTGGGCCCCTCTCTGACTGGGACCCGCTGTGTGCTCTGCTCTCTGATGTGCCATGCCTCTCCCAGAAAACAGCCAAATGATATCTGATCCATATCAGTCATACATCCCTGAAGTGAGCTGCTCAATGTGTATCTAGATCTCAACTCTGAGTATGCCGGGCATCTGAGAACAAAATGCTCCTCACTCTCCACCTCTGATCTGCAAAGGGGGCATATCCTCTCCTCCCGTGGGATGCCACTGGCTCTGCCACTCTCAATCATAAGCTGATGTGATGATACCCTGAGCTGTCCAATAAGAACTCTCAATCGATGTGGCATATAGATCTGCATATATCTCGGAATCTCTATGAATCCCTGCTCTGATATGCTCAAGAACTGTGTATAGTAATGTGCCATCTTCGATGGCAGTGGCTGTGCAGGGCTGACCCATGTCCTCTGTATATAAATATGCCATATCTCCTGTCTGATGACTCTGTTCCTTTGAGAGAGAGAGAGTGTAAGTGGGAGCCTGAGTATCATATAGAAGAGGTGGGAGTCTATCAATGTCCAGCCCATGTCTGTCAAACCAAGCTCTAGTCTGTGCATACCATGATGTGGTATCCCCCGCTCGAGCCATCTCTTGAGATGCCATATATGCTCTATATGCAATGCGATCTCTATCCAAATCCTGAAATCTGTGTAGGAAGCAGACTGTCTGAAATAATGCCTCGACTAGCATGGGCGGTGTGGCAAGCTCTGCTCGCACAATGTCATGTGGGAGTGAGGCCTTGCTGCGAATCAATCTAGATATCATGATCACTTGAGGTCTCTCCATCAATGTCCATACATAATCGGCAAGGCTTGGCCCCCATATAGCTGCTCCATACATCAGTGCTGGAGTGACTAGAGTATCAAAGAGCCACCCCTTGGTGCGGGGCTCCTGGAAATGTGCCTGATAACACTGTCGCTCCATAAGAGCCAACGCTGAGTATCCTCTAGTGAGGCGGTCACGAGAGAGAGAGAGAGAGAGAGAGAGAGAGAGAGAGAGAGAGAGAGAGAGAGAGAGAGAGAGAGAGAGAGAGAGAGAGAGAGAGAGAGAGAGAGAGAGAGAGAGAGAGAGAGAGAGAGAGAGAGAGCACATGATAGCTTTTGTGGATATAATGATACCCTTATTCTTCATTATGCTTACTTATATATAAAAGTACACTGTGTGCTAGTACAAGGGGTGCCACTAAACCATTAGCCATTGGCCTTTACTCCCATACTTCTTTTCCCACATGAGTTTAGGGCAAGCATGATGAATACATTAATTAATAGACTTGGATATTACCTAAAATTTGAAGCTTATCAAGTATTCTAGATAAATATTCAAAGAATTCCTTCCAAATAACCACATTTATTAGAAAATCCATTGATCTAAGTGCTTCTCCTTTCTTTATCTTTTTCAATAGGATTTCAAGGTCCCCCTTACTAAATCTTTTCTTTAGAAACAAAAGTTATGTGAGAGAGAGAGCTAATTGACTTCAACATGCAATAGAAAGCCTTGTAACTTTTGTTGGTAGTCATAAGCTTTGGACCAATGATAGAGGTAGGGTGAGCTCTAAAGGTTGAACTTTAGCACCCTCTTTATTATGAAAAGTCTCCCAAGCAACAACTTCAATCATCACCATAGAATATTTTTTGCTCATCCTTGAGTGAGAAAAATAAAAAATGATTTGGGACTTCATCATAAAAGTCCTCTCTACCTCTTAATTGAGACTCAATTCATGCAAATATAGTGTTTAACAAAACCTTTAGTGCCATCAAAAGTCCTCTCTACCTCTTAATTGAGACTCAATTCATGCAAATATAGTGTTTAACAAAACCTTTAGTGCCATCAAGAGATTAAAAAGACACATTTCATCAAGTGAGGGAAGAAGAGAACAAAGAATATACACTCTAATTTCAAAAAACAGTCATGTTTCCATTTTCCCAAATTAGTCTTATTTCTCCCTTATTATTTAAATAATTGAGTTACCTTATTGATTTACTTCTCCCAATATAAGGCATGTCCAACCAAATTAGAACTATGAGATTGTCTCTCCTTCATAGCTTCCAGATACTTCTTTTCTTTAAAAGGAAGTGTCATATATAATAGCAAAGGGCCCTTGTGAGTTCTCCTTGCTTGATTAGCTAAGCTATAAGCATTTCAATATCATAATAGTAAGTCCTTCACAATTGACTCTCTTTCATAGCCTTGAGGTACATCTGTTCTCTCAAAAAGGAAGCCTTAGGCTTAGATGATTGGGGCCCTTTGTGATTTTTTCTTTTAGATATTAGTCTAATATCATAATAATAAGTGTTAAAATCTAATACGTACATTAGTGAAAGATCCATATTTGAGATTTTACAACATCTACCATCAATTTTCACATAAAGATCCCTAGCTATGTTTCATGATCTATCATGTGGAATCAAATAGCTTTTTGAGCCAAGTAAAGAAGCATGATTTGTATGTTGAAGGCATAAAAATATTGGGCCTTATGTGTAATATTATCCACTTAAATTTTCTTCCTCAAGTATATAAGCATACCAATGTTATTATTTATTTTCAAGTTTGGTCAAGTTTCAGCCCCTAAAGAAAGTAGAGGTATTCTATTATAGAACCAAGTTATAGTCCCATTTCTCACCTTAATCACCAATGGATTCAAGGTGTATATATACTATAAACCCCCTAACCTTTCAACTTTGAGAGTCCTTATCTTTATTTTCAAAGTATGCTTAGTAGCATTCTCCCTAATTTTATGCACTTATTCTTGATCTTTGCCTTACACATCTTGATTCAGAATAATGTATTCACTCACCCTATTAGTAGGATCCAAGTCTTAAGAAGGCCTTTATTTTTACACTTATTTCTTCTCCGCTTGAACGTGTTTAGGGTATATCACCTTGTAATCCCATTGACTAAACCCCAATTGTATCACATGCAATTTGAAATTCTTCCATTGAGAAACTATTGAGAACGTCTATAAGAACCTCATTTAAAGTATTGAAGCAAAGTACTCAATATTGAGGATCTCTGAAAAATGCAACTAGATGCTTGCATTTTAAGAAAGCCTTTAGAAGCTCTAATTGCTAACCATCATCTTGGTCTTCAGTATCATTACAAAATTTCATTTTAAGAAAAGACACATTATCAAGGTATGTAGTACTTTTAGATTGTCTTTCAATAGGTGATTATGAACCTCAATGCTTGCATTAGTATTTTTTCCACTTCACCATTCAAGGATAGTGACATCATTGTGGTAGTCGATGTTTTTCTTCCTTCTAACCCATAGGAGTTTACTAATACATTTGTAACTTTGCCTTTGCAATGTGCTTATCCTTTTCCATTTGCTCTAGAAGTGATTTCAATGAAACATTCATCTCCTCCAAGGTTAAAGTTCTTTGCACTCCTCTGTCATCTCTTGTTCCTTGTCTTTGAGCTATTTTAACCATTTTTTAATCATTTGCACTCTCTTTTCTTGATCTTGCAAGGCTTTTTGCAAGACACTTAAAGAATGTTGGGATTGTAATAAATATTTTTGAGTGTTAATGACATTGATTGATAACATTAATGCATATAAATATTACCACCTAAGTATTTGCCATAATCTAATAGACCTCGTTCACCATTCCTAATATAAGCGACCAACAAAGAAATTAAATTAAAAGGTGGATTTAGTCCAATGCTAGGGTCATTTGAATAAAAGAAACCATCTACTCGAAGATCAAAATTTTTCTTTTCCTCTAAATAATATAAAAAAAGTAATTATTGCATCTAGACTCCACTTGCTATAAGGAGTCTTTATAATAGTATACTCTTCATCCACATGAACATGCAAATTCAATTTCCTCTTATGGTTGCTTATGTCCATAAGTAGTTCCATTAGAAAACATAAGGTAGAAGAGAAAATGGTATAGATTGATCTTTTCAATATAATCTTGATTTAGAAGGATTAGAGGAAAAAATAGAGCATGAAAAATGCTTAGATGAATATCTAATATGATTAGACACCATTAGAGATAGAAAATACCATTTTTAAAGAGGAATGGAAAAAGCCACATTTTGGGACCAAATTTAATCCACCTCGTTAATGTGATGCTAAGAAGTAGTGGAGCATAAAGTGAAAATGTAGCTTTGTAGGGTCCCAAGTACCACGTGCGATAAATTTTTTTAAAAATGATCTGAAGATTTGGAGGCAATTTAATGCAAAAAACTATGTAAAAAATAAGTAATTCAACTTGAAATATGATTGTGTCTTTTGAGGGAAAAAATCCATTGGTGAAAAATTTCAAGTGTCAGTTTTTGGGACATAAAGAAATCCAAGTTGTTGATGTGGCACTTCTAAAAGAGTGGTGGATCCTATCTTATAAGATGAAAAATTGTAGTTACCAAGATGAAAAGAAGGGAAGATGGGCGCCCTCCTTTCTAAGTGGGATCCATTATAAAAAATGGAGTGGAGCCTAAGGATGTAGGGGGGATAGGGAACAAAAAAGCATACAATGATAACCATGGAAGAGAGACTAATTCAAGATTAAGACTTTCTAATCAATTTCTTATGAGGTCCTTTTTAAGTCCATATTTTCCCTAATGCTTATGGGGTAGCAGTATATTGCTCACCATCATACATGCTAGCATGATAACTATTTGTCTCTCAATGGTCTACTAGCCATGATTAAACTCTCTCTTGGTCCACCCTTCATTATGCAAGTGTCTCTCTCTATGTTTAAGACTAGCACTCCAAATCTCTACTTCATATAGAAGTGTTGGTGTGAGCAATGTATCGAAAAGCCATAGTCTAGCACATGGCTCCTGAAACCATACATGCATGCACTCTCTCAAGTGCACTCAATGTTGTAAAGCCTCATGTGAGCTTGGCCTCCATAATCTTGCACATGGAAAATTGTGGCCCTTCGAAGGTCACTTCCAAATATACATGAAAGCTTACAATCTCAAATGAGTCTCTTCCAAAAGTGAAATGGAGCTCTAGATCTAGTACAGCTTAAGCTTGTATGGTATTAAGTACCATGATTATCTTTTTGAGGTTCAATTAATGATATGTGTATGTAAAACATGTATTCGTAAACCTTCAAGAAGTCTAATGCCATTTACAAACAATTGAGTGGATATTAAAACCCCAGCAGGGCGGCTCACACTAGTACCTCCTAGATAGCTATAAATTGTAAATTGTAGATACCACAAGTTCATTGAAGTTATGAGGTGGATATAGAAAGGAATGATACCTGGTACTCTATTATCCTATGGACAAGAAAGGTGAGTTTGTAGGTGTGCCATAGTATTTGTCACATGATGGTATGCGTGCATGGTCACTTATGATGGCCAGCATGAAGCTAAGGTGGACATAATTGAACTACATATGAACGTGACCATAATAGCATGGATGCACATGGACGAGCTTTCGTTATAAGGATAGCAGCCCATGTGACGTGAATCATGATTTCTGGATCAAAGTGGGGATTATGGTGACCTGAATGGTCCGTTTTCTTGACACAAGTTCACAAAGATCTCTTCATTATCTACAAATATGCCCACATTGTTCATTGTTCATAATGTGTTGAAGTGCACTCTCCCATGCTCTCACAAAATCCACCCACAATATGTATACAAAATCACCCACTCATAAAAATGTCCTATACAAAAACACAAATCTCTCTTAATTATCACATGTAAGAGCAACTCTCTCTCTCTCTCTCTCTCACATTCTAAACAAGTTTAACTTGGAGTACATGCATTGTAAATATGTGGTATGCACAAATTAGACCAATAAAGTCAACCTATACTATGCAATCACATAAAAACTCAAAATTTTCATTAAGATTTGCATACATAGCCATAAATGGCATATTGATCCATAATGTGTCAATTGGTGACAAACAGTGTGTCACCAATTGATGCACTTTGTGGAGAGAGAGAGAGAGATTAACGTTGACTTAGGCCTATGAGACAACCATGTACAATGATGGTTATCACTAAACATCAATGTGTGACATAGTCAAGTGTGATGAGTAACGGTGATATTCAGTGCAGAGGGAGACTAAATGGCATTCATGAGAGGATACTGAGGATACAATAGAGGTATAATGGGGGAGTATGTAGAGATGTACATATCTAGATGTGTAGTTCAATATGAAGATATAACAAGCTCTAGTTCCACCTGGGCAAAATCAGTGGGTATGTCATACCTGAGGAAATATTACAGGGGTAGTATCTCATCTAATCTCCCAGCTCTACCAAGTACTAGTCGTGTATCAGCGAGTCTTCCTCATTTCTTTGGTGTAACATGTGTGTCATATTCATACCTCCGTGGTTGATGTTCTACTGTACTCTCAGCTTTCCGGACTGTCATCCCTCTATGCAAGTACTCTGTGTGTGGTTACTGCCTGGAAGAAATCAATGAGCTGTGAGCCGTGACTGCCTTCCCTCTATGTAGGACCATCCTGTAGTAAGCATGCGCAGCGCCTCTGAATCTCAATCAGGAAACTGACCTAAGTGAGGCTAGTTTGGTGACTCCATGAATGATCTAAGAGGTGTTCTCCTTGAAGAGTGTGGGTATCTAGTCTAGACCATAAATAGGCTCTACATCTGTGAGTGCGTCACAAATCATGATTCATGGATATACCAAATGTGGAGCTCCATATCAATAAGAGAGAAGGTGCAAGCTTTAATACAAATAATATGCTCATATGGATCTCGAGAGGCTGTTTATATTTACTATAAAAGTGTTTTTCCTTCAATTTATATAGACAATTATTCTAGGCTTGCTACATAGGATCAGCAACATTTTGGTGCCTCAGAGTTTACATTTGGTCTTCTTTTAATTATATAAAACAAAATATAAAAAGAAAAGATGGGTCCATCTTTTTGGATTCAAGGAGAGCTTCAAACTCACATGTAAAGGTAGGCATTCCTTTAACATGGAAATTCAAAACAAGTCCCCCAATGCATTCCAAATTGATATCAGATTCACTAGAACACAATTTCCTGTTGAGCCAGCAAGCATTCAGAAAATGCATTTTGCACAAGGATTAATGATGTCGAGTGTGACATTCATCCAGAACTATACAAACCTATGGCCTGGTCAACACGACCCAAAAGATCCTTCAAACCTCTATTTGCTGGAATCCACTGCATACAATATGCTTAATATGCAAAAATTGATCATTCTTGTCTTACAAAATAGAAAGGCTTCGTGTCAAAACAAGGTGGCCATGTACCGCCAAGAACTTTGAGTAGATCTTTGTTTTAATTGTCTGTTTAAAGACATTAATGGTGTCCACGTCCATGTTCCCTTGAACCAATGAACAAATAATAACCCATGCATACTGACATCTCAACATCAATGCAAGACCAAACATTTGCAAGGGCTGGAGGGCAGACGACTGTGATTTTTGACACCTTGCTATGAGCATGAGTTTCACATATTTTTGACTTAAGACCCTCGGTACAAAGGCCTCAAAGACAGACTGACAAAAGAACATGGCAAGAATGATATTAAAAAAGGGGATCTACCATAAAAATGGCCTTCTGAGTGGTTTTTTTTTGCCCTTTATTATTTCATAATATTTTTACACAAGTCTAAAAACGCCTCAGATGAATAGGACATAGTCTAAAAAGGCCTCACAGATTGCTTGATATTCAAAGAGCCAAGATTGTCCTTAAGGACTGAATTGCAAAAAACTCACCTTCGCCCAAGAAGCATTGAGAACTCCAGAAAGTCCTCTCTCAAGCTGTTTGTATTTTCTTCTCTGACCCAAAGTTAATGGCAGGAAATCGTTTTGGGTCATCCCATGCCTCAACAGATAGTTTGCTAGCAGCTTCCTTATCCACGAACCAGCTCAGTGAACCATAGTATGGCCTCACCATTTGTGCAGGTAAAGAACCAGGAAGAGCAGGCTTCTCTAAAACACGCTGTAAAATTTCTGCTTTGCTGGACCCAAATATTATGAATGCAATCTGCCACCCAAGTGTGCCCGCAAGTTAATAGTATTAATGACAAACCATTGAAATGTAGAACACAGTTCTCAGCACATAATGAGTGGGCAATAGCTTTTTATAGACTAAGACACAACCACACCCACCCCTTGGAACATGCCTAGGCCTCTCAAGAAACGCTCTCCATTTTGAAATTAATGGCAACAAAGCAATGAACTAGATACTAATGGCCTTGGGATGCTGATAAAATTGTGTGATTAATGCAACAACATACAACGTCAAATGTTTGATGAACCCAAACTATTTGCAATCTGGTAGAGAAAATACAACCAAGTATACTTTAGCATCCTTTAGCCGTGGAAACTGGTTTTTCCATCAGTACTAAAAAGTATGTAGGATAGACAAAGCTCTCCATACCAAACCAATAGCTCTAGAAATTTGCCTCTCACTGCTGACTTTGAAGTCCATATCACTTGAAACTGGTTTTTCCATCAGTACTAAAAACTATGTAGGATAGACAAAGCTCTCCATACCAAACCAATAGCTCTAGAATTTTGCCTCTTACCAGCGACTTTGAAGTCCATATCACTTGAAGGTGCAACATGCTTTGAAAGCAAACTGGTAATGCATACAGCATCCATGCCATGTTTGGTGTCTCCACTAGGCACCAGCAAGCTCAACCCCGTCACGTCGCGCGCTACCCCCCCGCCCCGTCTGTTCGTCGTGATCTGCAGATTCAGCGCCATCGCCAACGCCTGGGCCTCATCATCATCACCATCCCCCCCGCCTGGGCCACCCCCATCGCTTGGGCCACCGCCATCGCTTGCGCCCCATCCACCTCACCATCACCAGGACCCCATTGCCACCGCTTGGCCTCTCCATGCCGCCGCGCCCGCCCTGCCCCCCCTGCACACCTACCTCCTCCATGCACCAGCAGTCTTCCCCCTCCCACACAGCCACCAGCTCATCCGCCCCTGCCACCCGCCACACTTTCCCGAGACAAGCACAGCTGTTGCCACAAGAGTTCTTCCGCAGTGCTCCATGGTCCTACCTACGAGTTGCGGAGCGTGGAGAGTTCCCACTACCTCTAGAGGTGGGGATCTTGGTGGTTCGTAAGTCAAGGAGGGGCAAGGTCCATCTACTAGCACCACTGGATGGACCAAACTACGCCTTTTTTCTCCAGTCCTCTCACTCAGGGGAGTGGACGACTACAAAAATTGAGGAGTTGAAGAGTGAGCTGGCGGATCACATCTCCTAGTGGATGGGAGAGAAAGGATTAGAACTATTTGCACAACAGTGGCCAGGTTGCATGATGGACATCAACTGGTGGGCTGGTGCCGAGGTCCCACACTTGAGCATTATCTTTCGAGTCCCTCCACAGTGGAGAGTTACGAGGGACGTGATTGAGTGGCCCCCGGCACAAACGGCCCGTTTCTACTAGTATATAGAGTTGCGATTCTTAGCATGGCTGATAGATGCATTGATAGTACCACCTGGAGCATCTATCACCCCTATAGTCCGCCGAGGGCCACCATGGGGGACAGGAGTTCACCATCCAGATCGGCGGCAAAGCGCACTTGCATGCCTCACTGTCTCTCCTCCTCATCAGCAGCATCCACACCGAACACATGTCTATTCGGTCAGTCACAGGTTTTCCCATGAGCTTACATCTTGCATCCTGGAATGTGAATAGTCTCCACTACAGCGGGGCACGTGGTTCCAGATAGTTGATTGTTTGGCAAGAGTTGCAGCCTGCCCTTGCCGGACGAATCGACATCCTGCTTCTGCAAGAGCACAAGCTCACCCACACCCAGGCTCAGCGGGTTGGGAAGGTACTTCCGGGCAGCTCGCACACTTACTGGGAGCACGCCATAGGTGCCCACGGCAGAAGTGGAGGCGTATACACCTCTATTGGCCCGAATCTCACCACTTGTGTACGAGACCACGGGACGATAGTGGCAGGAAGGGTTCTATGGATCAGATTGGATATTGGGGACTCGTGTATTCGAGTCCTCAATGTCTATGCCCCTACAGAGGTTAGGGCACGCAACAGGTTCTGGGTGGAGATTGCAGCTGGACTCCCAGAGGTGGATTCTTGGATTGTTGGAGAAGATTTCAATAACCTGGAGGCCTTGGATGACTAGCAGGGCAGAGGCAGAAACTACTAGGGCATGGTTGGGGAGGAGCAGGAGGCATGGGAGGTCTTTTTGCTTGCAGTCAGAGCACGTGATGCTTGGAAAGACCCTGCCTTCCACAGGAGGGAGAGGTCGTTGGAATTCTCCTGGGGATACAGGCGGCTAGATGGAGTCCTACTGGAGCGGTTGGACAGGCTTTATGTGGGAGAGTGGGGAGGCTTTCGTGGAGGCCAGATTGAGTAGTTGGCAGGCACCACGTTATCCGATCATTGTCGTTCTCCTGACACTTGAGCCCCCAGCATCCGCCCTAGATACACGATCCTGTCGGATCCCTGACTCGATCTATAGGAGGGAGGAGGTGACGAGACAGATGGAGTAGATTTGGACCAGAGAGTGGGATAGGAGGGACCAGATAGCAGAGGAGGTTGCGGAGGTCCTAGCCGAGTCAAGCAGAATTTGCCAAGAGACAGCCATACAAGCTAGGCAGTAGTGCTAGGAGGAGGAGAGAGCACTTTGGCGGGACCTTGCAGCCACGTAGAGATTATTGCAGGAGGCACCAGGGGATCCCACCCTCCATGCACAGGAGGTGCGCATGCGTGCAGCCATTGCTAGCCTAGAGGATAGGCGCTCGGAGTTCTCTTTCCGCACCTCAGTAGCCTTTTGGGCACGGAAGGGGGACACGATGTGCAGGGAATTCTTCTAGGTGCACTAGCCCTGCACCGCGGGAGAGCAGATACGTAGCCTTCGGGATCAGTATGGGAGGACCCATTCTAGCCCAGATGAGGTGATGGAGATTGCCACCGATTGCTACACGTGCCTTTTCCAGCAGGAAACAACTTCAGCTAGAGGACAGAGATGTAGACAGCAGGTATGGGATCACATCCCATCCCTCGTCACAGAGGAGATGGGACACTTCCTCCTAGCCCCCTTCACAGAGAAGGAACTAGAGGAGGCTTTCCATACACAAAATGGGCAGAAATGCCCAGGGAGGATGGCCTCTCTAAGGTCTTCTTCACTACCTACTGGGAAGTGGTGAAGGATCCCCTACTGAGGGCTTTCTAGGAGATCTTCACCTCAGGACAGATGCTAGGGAGTCTCTCGGCAGGCCTTATCAGTCTGCTCTCCAAAGGGGGAGACCGGTTGGAGCTATCCTAGTGGAGACCGATCACCTTATTGTCCGTGGCCTATAAGGCACTGGCAAAGATGATTGGTAGGCGACTACGCCCTGTGATTCCAGATATCATTCATGACACACAGACAGGCTTTGTCCAGGATAGGAGCATCCTAGACAATGTATTTACCTTCTTTGAGGTGACAGAGTGGGCTCAGCACAGTGGGCAGAAACTGGCAGTGCTACTCTTGGATTTCGAGAAAGCTTATGACAGGGTGGACAGGATTTCCTAGAGGGCACCATGGTGAATTTGGGATTCCCCCACGCTTGGATTCGTGGGGTCTCTGGCCTGTACAGATCGGTCACCAGCAGGGTTCTCATAGGCGGAAGGCAAAGGGAGGAGTTTCGGCTGGAGAGATCGGTTCGACAGGGTTGCCCCCTGGCCCCATACTTGTTTCTACTCTTCGCAGAGGCATACAGTGTGGTAGGAGTAGAACCACTCACGATAAGGCGTCACATGAAAAGACGCGTATGAATCCAAAAGCCAACACTGTGCATATATGCTAGGAGTCTCAGTCAACTGTGAGCTGTCAGATGAACTAGCTGCCAAGATAAACTCATCACCGTCAGATGGCTCCTCAGTCTGCGTAACATTGATCTTTTCGATCTTTACACTGGACTTCGCAGGTACAATACTGCGATCAGAAGACTTTTCCTGCACTTTATCCTTCCCCTTGTCTTTGCCCTTCTCATTGTGCAACTCATGACACTGTGGTCTGATATGGCCCTTTTTTCCACAATGATGGCAAGTGACATTAGCGTTGCATCCACGCGACTTACTACGCGACTTTCCACGAGATTTGGACCGACCCTTCTGAGAGTCACGGCCACGGCCATTCCCACGGTCATTCCTGCCTCTAATTGTCAAAGTATGAGAAACACGAGAGGCATCCAAGTTCTTCCTATTGATCTCTTCCTACAGAAGAGCACTCTCTACATCAGACAATTTCAGCTCAGTAGCAGGAGCACACAAGGCAGTACGAAAGACATCCCACGACTCTCCAAGAGTCCCAAGCAAAAAGAGTGGGGTCACCTCATCGGGAAATGTGATACCCTGCGATGTCAGATTCTTCAAGATCACATGGAGCTGGCTCAAATGAGCAGACATCGTCGCATTCTCCTTCATGCGCAGATCCATGAGCTGCTTGAGCCAATACATCTGACTAGCCGGGCTCTTCTTATCATAAGGATTCTTGATCTTTTTCCATAATTGCCATGCGGTCTGTGCCTCATCCACTACATTGTAATGAACCTGCTCAGTAACTTACTTCCTCAGGTCACGTGAGTGGATTACACGGCCTCCAACTTCCAGTGAGAGAGGAGACACAGTTGTTAGACTCAAAGTACGCAGATGATATAGGCCTCTACATAAAGGACGATGAGTTGATGCTGGAAAGAGTGAGGCTGGCTCTTGACATGTTCTGCTCTACAATGGGAGCGAAAATCAATTGGCAAAAGTCGGTTGGTTTCCTCACAGACCCGGATTCTAGCACGGAGTGGAACGTCCACCTGGGGTCACGCAACCACATCATGATCAACTTATACTACCATTGTTGCACATGTCACCATGCGGCCAAAACAAAGTCGAGGAAGACCAAGGAAGCCCAAGTCAAAAAGTGAATGAAGAAGCTCATTAGGAGTAGTGTAGGAGATGGAAACCTCACAAAAAATGTAGAGAAGATCTAACCACTTTGGCAAGGTGTGGGTGAGCAAACGACAAACGGTCCGATACCTAGGGTTCCAGGTGGGACTCGATATCACTCCTGCCCAGCAATTTCTTCCTGTCCTTGATTCTATTCAGAGGAAACTGACCTACTGGAGCACGGTTCGCCTCTCACTAGCCGGTAGAGCCCTAGGGGTTAACCAAGTCCTCCTAGCGATGGCCTGGTATATCGTCTCATATTGGTGCTTCTCATTGTGCGTAGATCAGCTTCGTCGCCTAGTGCGGAATTTCCTTTGGTCTGGGTCTGATGGCTCCAGGGGCAAGGTGGCATGGGTGACCATTATACGACATAGATCAGAGGGAGGGCTTGGGATCATAGACCCAAACTATCAGAGTATGGCCCTCTTGGGCAAGCTAGTTGTCCGCGGTCTCACACCAGCCGGGCAGACCTGGAAGGTCTTACTGCAAGAGGGCCTTCAGGATTGTAAACCGAGGCTTGGCGGTGAGTGGAGGCCGTCCCTGAGATGGATTTTCACATCAGCCTAGATCACCCCCCTCCCCTCCCCCCAGATCACCTTTCCTTCGTAGCCTACTCCACGTGTGGTAGGGCCTCCGTAAGGCCCTAATCCAGAGCCCCCCAGGTTGCCAGTAGGAGATAGACTGTCAACTGGTGATCTGGAATCTCCAGGTCAAAGATCGGGAAGGGGTACAGATAGGTGAGCGCCCCCACATCCAGTGGGCTGGGTGGGAGGCCGGCCCGGCTCGTTCCATCAGGATATGGCGGGAGGTGTACAGGATGGCGGACGAGGAGGTGCTGCAGCGAGTATCAAGCTGCCTGAGAAGAGTGGAGTTGAGGAGAAGAGAGATAGACGTAGCAATACCTCTGGAGTGGCTTGCCCCCCCAATACGAGAGCCAATAGAGCCCGGGTAGATATGGGCAGCTAGGTTTTCACCAGCAGGATCCCCCTTCAGGTGGCAGGTAGAGTGGGTGGCGCCCTACATGGGGCTTTCTTCGCCGTTCAAGAGGGGGGACATCTGGCCCTTGAAAGAGGGCAGCAGGATGAGGGGACTTCCACCCTTTCGTGGAGGAGAATTCGGGTGGTGGGTCTTTAGGGGAAGACTTGGCGATTGGACCCCTATGTTTTCTGGAAGGAGCTCAGGGAGTGGCACTGTTATATTAATAAGGTAAATTACGGGAAACAGGCACGAGGGATGACCGTCCGAGGCCTTGGACACCCGAACGGGGTTTAGGGGAGCCTAGAATTAAAGAGAGTCCAAGAATAGTAGGACTCACCAACAAGTGTCGGACTATGTTCCCTTCCGTTCTCTTCATCTTATTAGACGATTTATAACATTGGTATCAGAGCTGCCATCGCATCTTGCTGGAGCCGTCGGGTCCTGTTTTTGTTAGCTATTCACGAAGTCTTTTCAGGTGACTAAGGCGAGAGTCAGGCGATTAAGGCGAGGGCCAAACGATTTGACGGACACGTCACCCGTCATCGTTTAAAGATGCCGCAAGGAGACGTAAATCGTGTGACGTTACGAAAAGCGTGAGACGCTGCAGGGAGTCGTAAAGAGTGAAACGGTACTTCACGTGCCACACGCCACACACGATTGTCTTTGGAGAGTAGTTTTACAGCGGATTCGTCACCAGCCGACTGAAGTCAAGGGTCAAATCCGTTACCAGCTGACTGAAATCAGTCAGACCCGTCCTATACATAGAAGACATACTGGTAGTTCACGTGACCATTAAGAAGGGGAATATTTAGTCCCGTTTCTGCCAATGAACTTCATTTCCAGCGTGACTAGCTTAGTTCGGGAAGATAAAAATTATTCCTCACTCTTCGGGCTTATTAATAAAACTAGCAACAGTTGCCCTGCCATTATAACCAGGAAAGTACTTTACTTTGTATGCAAATTTCTTATCTTTGCTTTCCAATTCCAATGTATTAATGGCAGAAAAAGGGAAAGAGGGAGTAATGGAAGGTTCTAGTTCTAGGGACCACCCTATGGTAGATTCCCATGAAACGGGGATGCAAGAAGAACAGTGGGAAGAATTCTTTGCCACACGAGAACAATTTGATGATCTAACTGCTCGTGTGCAGGCATAGGGGGTTCAAAAAGAATTTTTAACTCAAACACTCACTGAAATAAAATCTCAATTAACTTTATTACTAGAAAGGGATAAAAATAAGATAGAAACCTCAGATATCCCATCTTGATCAAAAGATTTAGATGTGACTATGCAAGATCCTAAGGAACCCCACCACAAGTTGAGGGATAATCCAGTTCTAAAAGATATGAAACCCCCTCAGTTTCACGGGGAGGAAAAAGATAGAAATAAAGACACTATCTTTAATTTTCTCCAAAAATGGGAAGATTTACATAAACTTAAAAATACTCCACCACATCTCCAAGCATTGGAGGCCAGTTTAACTTTGGGGCCAAAAGCGTATAAATGGTAGCGAACTTTAAAGGAGGCAAATAAAATACCTGAAACTTGGGCTCAAGAATTCCTTCTTGAAAATGAAATGGAAAGAAATTGGGAAGATTGGGATTATGTCAGACAAAAGGGAAGACCCCTGCTGACATATTTGGAGGAATATCGTGAGATAATCCTCAAATTGGAAGGAATAGATGAATTTAAAAAGACAAGAGGATTCATTAGGGGACTAGATAAGGCCTGTAAAAAGGAAGTAAAAAGAAGTTCACCTAAGACGCTGGAAGAGGCAATTAAATTTTCATTAATCAATGAAGATAGTACGCGTCCAGGTACACTCACTAGTCTCATTGATACGGAGCCCAAGTCTAAGGAATTGGAAACCTCAAAATTTGTGGGCAAATTTAAAAGGAAAATGCCATTTTTAAAGGACAAAAACAACCTTTTGAAAAGAAACAATATGTAAGGCCAAAGTTAAGTCCAGATGACTTTGTTAAGGCCAAAAAAGAAAAGCTGTGTTTCAATTGCCTATCCCCTAACCATGCTGCTTGGAATTGCCCTCAAAGGAAAAAGGGGGAAGACAAAGGAAAAGATAAGGCAAGGGCAAGGGAAAGGAAAAACAAATCCATGTAGTGCAGACCTTAGAATTAAAGGGGCATGAAAGGTATAAATCTTTAGAGGTCTTGCACATGGATGTACAACACAAGTATTGTATGCCAACTTCTATGTGACAGCCTACCTTTGAGCCACATGATTTAGTTAGAGTGCATGGATTGATAGCTGGAAAGAGGGTTAGAGTCATGATTGATGACTCTGCTACCCATAATTTCATAAATTATGCACTTGTAAAAAAATTGAAACTTCCCCAACAAAAGAGTGGGCATCAATATATTGTTCGTATGATGCAAGGTCAAGATAATAAAATATGGGATACAATGGTATCCAATTTGGAAATTGAGATCCAAGGATATAAAGATAAACTTGATTTCCAAATTATGAATATGAAAATAGCCGATATTGCTTTAGGGAGGGAGTGGCTATGGGGATTGGAACCATCCTTAAAACGTAGTTATCATCATAATACACTAGAATTTGAAAGGGATGGTAAGACTTTTGTCATTCAAGGTGAACATGAAATATCTGATAATCCTTTGTTGTGTTCCACTGAGGTTCAGAAGCTGATAAAGAAGGAAGCTTGTGAGGTATATATGTTATGGTCTCTTCTTGTACAAAACACTTTTACTTTCTGTAATATAAAGTAACAATTTTTTTATATTTGTGAGTTGAATGTAAATAATGAATTAAGTAGTTTGTTAGATGAATTTAAAGATGTGTTTCCTTCTGATTTACCAAGTGGCCTTCCACCAGATAGGGGTGATATAAATCACCCAATTGACATAAATAAGGATACACACCCTATTTGTAAACCACACTATAAGTTAAGTGAAACGCAACACCAAGAAGTTGAAAGACAAATTAAGGATTACCTTGATAAAGGGTTTATACAACCCAGTAATTCACCTTGGGCTTCGCCAATTTTATTAGTAAAGAAAAAAGATGGTTCTATGCGACTTTGTGTTGATTATAGAGCACTTAATAAAATAACAGTGAAGAATAAATTTCCTATGCCCAGAATGGAAGATCTTTTTGATCAATTATAAGGGGCAAAATTCTTCACAAAGATAGATTTAAGATCAAGCTATCACCAAATAAGAATTAAGGCACAAGATGTTCCTAAGACAGCATTTCGCACTAGATACGGGCATTATGATTTTTTGGTGATGCCTTTTGGCCTCACTAATGCACCAGCTACCTTTATGAAGCTGATGAATAGTGTCTTACGGCCCTATCTAGAACATTTTGTAGTAGTCTTCTTGGATGATATCTTGATCTTTAGTAAATCAAGAGAAGAACATTTGGAACACTTACAATTGGTATTCCAACTGTTAAGAACACATTCCCTTTATGCGAAGAAAACTAAACGTGAATTCTTCGCACAAGAGGTCAAATATTTGGGGCATATTATCTCGAAAGAGAGAATCAAGATGGATCTAGAAAAAGTAAGAGCAATTATTGAATGGCCATCTCCAAGGAACTTGGAAGAGCTGCAGATCTTCCTAGGTTTATCTGGATTTTATCGTAGATTTATTCGAGATTATGCCAAAATAGCTGTTCCAATGACAGACCAACTTAAAGGGAAAGGAAAAAGTTTTAATTGGGGAACAGACCAAAATGAAAGTTTTCAAAAACTTAAAGTAGCTATTGCTACAGCTCCAGTACTATTAATTGTGGATCCCAATAAACCATTTGTGGTTGAAGCCGATGCCAGTGATAAGGCGATAGTCGCGGTCTTATTACAAGAAGGTCGACCAGTTGCTTTTGAAAGCAAGAAATTAGACCGTGCAAAACATAATTATTCTGTTTATGAGAGGGAGTTGTATGCAATAGTACATGCAATGAAGAAATTGAGGCGCTATCTGTACGGTGCCAAACTTTTGATCTTGTCGGATCATGAAAGCATTAAGCGGCTTAATGATCAACCGGATCTACACGGGCGTAAAGCCAGATGGGCCGAACTCCTCCAAGAATTCGACTATGAGATAAGATATAGAACAAGAAAGTATAATATAGTAGCTGATGCACTCAGCAGAATGCCCATCATAAATGAATTAAGTTTTACTCAGTTCACTTCCGATTTGCTTGAATCTTTAAAAGGGAAATGCCAGGTTGATCCGGCATATTTCAACATATGGGAAGCAATAAAAAATGGGGATCCAAATGAAAGTGCTTCTACTGAGGAAGGAATATTTGAGGATGTTCAATAAGGAAATGGAGCATCAGGGGTTGCTCAAACCGGATTCAAGTGGAAGAATTTTACCATTGATAATGGTTATTTACTCTACAAGGGTAGGGTATGTGTCCCGAAAGATAAAGAAATAAGGCGCCAGATACTCTTTGAGTGCCATGATACCCCTAGCGCGGGACATCCAGGAGTTAATAAGACTTATAGTCTTATTAAAAGGCAGTTCTATTGGCCTGGAATGAATAAGGACATCCTTGACTATGTGGTCAAATGTAATAAATGCCAGGTTAATAAAGCTGAAAGATTGAAAATGGGAGGACTTCTCCATCCACTAGAGATTCCTTCAAGAAAATGGGAGAGTATCTCCATGGATTTTATTGTTGCATTACCCAGAACACAGAGGGGGCACGACTCTACGTGGGTGATTGTGGATAGGTTAACCAAAATGGCTAGGTTCATTCCAACTTCAACTGATGTTAAAACACCAGAATTGGCTAGATTGTTTGTAGAGAACATATACCGATTGTATGGCCTTGCGGCAAAGATAGTTTCTGATCGAGATAGAAAATTTGATAGTCAATTTTGGCGTGCGGTATTTAGAAAGTTGAATACTAAACTTAGCATGAGTACGACGGATCACCCGCAAACTGATGGGCAAACTGAAAGGGTTAACCAAATCCTTGAAGATATGCTCAAAGCATATGTAAGTAAAAGGAAAACTAATTGGGAAGAGTATCTACCGATAGCAGAGTTTGCATATAATAGTGCCAAGCACTCTTCCACTGGATATAGTCCATTTATGTTAATGTATGGGTTTCAGCCCAGAGCTCCTCATGCAGTAGGACTGCATAAGGAAAAGGTTCAGGCAGCCAAGGACTTTTTGGAGGATATGAATAATAAGTTAAATTTTGCTCAAGAAAATATTAAGAAAGCTCAAAATTGAGCTAGAGCTTATGCAGATCCTCACCGAAGAGACGTCTCCTTTCAAGAAGGAGAATTGGTCTATCTTAAAGTGCCTGAACAAACTAAAACCATGAAAACGGGACAATGTCCAAAGCTTTTACCCAAGTATTGTGGTCCTTTCACAATACTTAAAAAGGTAGGAGAACGGGCTTACAAGCTCCAACTACCTACTCGTAGTAAAATACATCCAGTTTTTCATGTGAGTAAGTTAAGGAAAAAGTTGGGAGATTTGGATAATTTAATCTTAAATGATAACATTGAGGAGCTATTCGATGACCAATCTAATCCACATGAACTAGAAAGAATATTAAATGTTCGTAACAGACGAACAAGGAATACTATTTATCAAGAATGTTTGGTCAAGTGGAAAGATTGTTCAGAAGAAAGCTCAACATGGGAGCGAGTAAGTACCCTAAGGAAAAGATTTTTCAATTTATAGTTAGATATTCCAAGTATCGTTTTCGAGGACGAAACCAATTCTTAAGGGGAAGGAAATGTTATATTAATAAGGTAAATTACGGGAAACAGGCACGAGGGATGACCGTCCGGGGCCTTGGGCGCCCGAACAGGGTTTAGGGGAGCCTAGAATTAAAGAGAGTCCAGGAATAGTAGGACTCACCAACAAGTGACGGCTGGCAATCGGATTACGATGAGAGTTGGTAGCAATAACTAGGCAAGGCTGGGAGGAAAAAAAGTATATCGTGCCCTTTGAGTGTCGAACTGTGTTCCCTTCCGTTCTCTTCATCTTATCATACGATTTATAATAGGTGCCTTCGGATCTGGGAGGGCAGACCACTTGATGAGCTGAAGTGGGATCTAGGAGAATGGCTATGGCCGGCCTCTGCGGTCGCCAAAAAGCCACCCAGGTTCCTAGAGTACACTGTCAGGATTGGCAGACATGTACTGATGCAGGAGGATATGGACTGGGCGTCGTCACGCAACAGGCACTGGGTGGAGCACAACATCACGGAGCCCTTTCGACAGACCTTCTGGCGCCGCCTATGGGATAGCTAGAGGCCGAGGAGGGTGTCGTAGTTTTTATGGCTGGTGGCACATGGAGGCTTAGCGGTGGGAAGCTGGCTTGCCCAGATGCAGGAGGGAGGTTGTAAGCACTGCACACAGTAGTCTTTGGAAACCCCAAAGCAGTGCCTTTGGTCTTGTGAGGAGGCGCAGCTCGTGTGGAGAGGAGCATGCCGGATCCTTCGACATATAGCGCCCAACCTGTGTATCTCACGCGGAGCTTTCTGTTGGCAAACAGTCAGCCTAGGCCGTTACCTTTTGTAATCAGCTTTTTGAGTAATATAATCAGCCACATTTTACTTGCAAAAAAAAAAAAAATACAACATCCATGTCAATACTCTCCTGAGGTTACGATGGCAGTGGAACATCGTAACTTTTGTCTATCAAACTTAACTTTTTCCAATCGTACAGTTTGATTTTCTTGACAAATGCCTCTATGGTTTTGAAGATTAAGCTAGAACGAAATCTTACGAAAATATGAAATTGCATGACGTTCCTCACAAATCTCTCTTGAAGGAACAAAGGAGCATTATAATCTCACCATTGCAAGATGTTCCAAACCTGCTAAAAAACTTACAGCATAGAGATCTACCATTAGCTTTTTCTACGATAAAAAGTGTGGCTAATGATATGACTCTAAAAGAATTTGACAATGAATACATGTGCTCAATAGTCTAGCTGGAGCTGTCTCAAAATCACAAAACAATCATATATATAGGCCAATCATATATATAGGCCTCTCAAGGCGATCTAGGGGGTATGGGAGAAAGAAGCTACAAAGGGAGAATGTATTGCCAACTATGGTTGCCCACCTGTATTGTGAAAAACAAGCCATGGCCACCCCAAGTGAGCATCAACTGCTGCCAAGCTCCTCAATGGCCTAGGACTCACCCTGCAGCTGGTCCCAACAGCCGAGGAGTGAGTGGATAATGGATGTCCAAAGCTTTGCCAAGGTCATGCATATTGAGAGGCTCTCATCACCAAGCCTTGGGATGCAAGAATACCATCCTTGTAATGAAAGACAAAGGGGACATGTACGAAATAAGGGGACGTCTCTTATCCCATTCCGGTTGTTGAGGTAAAAATACATTAGCTGCTATATAACAGTCCTAAAACATGCTTAATTAATGAATTAAACCTCTTTATAAAAGGAAATGTATTCCTAGATATGTCCCATAAGTAAAAAGTCTATTGGGAGGACCCAAACTTTCTATAAATAGGCATGTTGTACTCCATCCAGTCTCAATCTCATTTTGTAGCTCGCAAGTGCCTTCTCACTACTGTCCACACCCCATACGTGGAGGATATCTCAGCTGAAGCTATCCACTATTGTTGTCTACTGTTTGCTGCATGCTTTCTAGCCTTGTGCTGCTGTTCAAGACTGTTTAACAGCCTTCTAGCCTGCTATCTAGCAAGGCGACTGCAGCCTGCACCTTTTGCAGATGCCCTCTACTACCACATGGCCCAGAAAGCTGCATTTGCTGCACGGTATGACCAGGCACATTTGCATTTTAATGTCTCAGTAGCTGCCTGATCTGCCACATCATCTACATTTGTGTTTGTTGATTCTAGGGCCACGTGATCTGCCATGTCATCATTTAGGCAGTGTTTACCAGATTCACTGCATTGACAGGCTACCACATCATCAATACGTGCTGTGTTTGCTGTCCTTTTGCTCCAATTGCTTGTTCTGTCACTCACTAATCTGCCCTTCATAGGTTGCGTTTACTGCTGCCAAACACATTTGGAGGTTGCCTGTTGCGTCTTGGGATCCATCAAAGTAGGACACACCCTTCTTCTCATAGTCTCTACTTTTGTCCTTGCGACACACGAGTTTGGGGGTTTGTTTTCACCTTGGACAGTGTATTAGCTACATTGAGCATTGTATCTATTCATTCATTATTGAGTTTCATTATCTTTTGTGTTCATTGTCTCTATGTTAACCCTAACCCTAATTGTGTTTCTTCATCAGCCTGTGCGTTTGTTGTACAATTGTGCTTTGTATTATGTAGACGAGCATTTCTTTACATGGTATCAGAGCTAGGTACACACTAAAGAAACCTAGGCCCTTGATTGAAAAGCTCTATCTTTGGAAAGAGGAACTATAGAGGGAGGATGACATTGTACACTTCCACACTTTGTCTCTTAAGGAGCCTATGCTAAGAATTGAGTAAGAGTGGCATCCATGGCCAACTCTGCAAGTTTTGGACACAAATTAGAGATCCTTCAAACTACTTGGAGACACACATCATTATTCTACAATAGATGAGAAGCTATAGCTGATCATGGCTCACAGAGACAAGAATTGTGAAGAGCTTCCAAGAATAGCCTTTTGACAAAAGCTAATCGAAGAAGATATAATTTATTCTTTCTTGTTAGATATTGTGCATAAATCCAATGGCTAGAACGAAGAATGAGAACAACATGGACTTTTTGTTAAAATTGCTCATTAATGCACAAATGCTACATGGCTTTGGTCTCTATCTCACGCTCATTCCACTCATTCCATAGAGTGGATATCATTGTTTGGCGCAAGGTGGACCACACCTCATAAAGGTGCTCGAGCAACAACCGCATGTAAGTAAAACGAGTCGAAGAAGGCTTCTTCAACTCAAATGTGCTATACTCATGATACATAGCAAGTATCTTTACCTTTACCATGAAGAATGTGACAACTAATGTAGCTTTGCGGATCACCCTCTTCACCCACTTGAGCTTCCTAATGTCCTCCATGAGCAAGTCCAAACAATGACTTACACATGAAATCCACACAATTGTGGGAAACTCAACCTCAAGTAAACGGCCCATGCGCCGACAATTCGATGCATTGTTGGTAACAACTTGCACCACATTTGAGGGGCCCCTTACAACCACAAATTACAAGTAACAATACTTGGAGATTGGAGAGAGAAAGAGAGTTGAGCCTTTTAAGTTTCAACTTTCAAGATTCAAGAATGAAAAGATATGGGAGTTGGAGGGAAAGAGAGAATCGAGATAGATATTAGAGAGAATAGGAAGATAGATAGTAATGCATAAATTATAATGAAAGAAAGTCAAACAAATTTAAAAGGCAATGTATACCTCAATGATAGCTTGTCGAATGTGGCGGTAGATGAAAGCGCCCAGGCCGCGTCGATTTCTTGCCCCTCTTGTCGGTATCTACGGCCAGCAAAAAGTAAGTGCCGAGTGGACATAAGATGAGTATGTTGGTGATGCCCCGTTTCTTATGATCACTCCATCCATCGGTGAGAATGAAGCAACCATATTTTATCCATGTGTCCCGAATAGGATCAAGGGCTCTATCAATTCTCTCCTTCTCTTCATCAATCTTTTTCGTCTTCATGTCATTGTATGTAACACCGGTTCATCCTTCACATGGACCCACATTGGCAATGGCTTTTTCCATCTTCTTCCATTGCTATTGCTTTAGGACATTGAATGCAAGATTGCACTCAATCACCGTGCGTGCAATTTTAATGTCCGCAAGTCGTCGTCTTTCTCTAAGAAAGACAATCAATCCATGCATATGACCGGGAGCTTAAGAGAGAGAGGATTGTCTATCTGGCACCACATGAGCCTCCACTCTTTGTCTTTTACCGAAGCCGGATGCTGATGTGAACCCCCTACCACCAATGGTAGAGGCCTCTCTCGCATCGGTTAAAGATACGTTCACATTTGATGCTTCCTCGTTAGTAGGCATAGGAGTTGGTGCGGATAAGCCACTTCCTCCTCTTGTGGATCCCCCTCTCATCTTGGCAAGAATCTCCTCTGGGATGTTTTGAGGGATCTCCTTGCATGGAGCAACTTGCTCCCCCATCTTGGAAAGATGTTGGAAAAGCTGAGTTGCACCACTTGTATAGCGCTTCCCGCAATAGTTGCATATCCAATGGTAGAAGTTAGACTTCTTTGTGTCCCTCTCCACATGGATTGCATGCAAATTGAAGGCCTCGTACTTCTCACCAGTCATGGTGCCGATGACGGATAGAGAGAGAGAGAGAGAGAGAGAGAGAGAGAGAGAGAGAGAGAAATGATATACTAACGTCTACAAAAGGCCAAAATGACCTATGAGACCATGAGTTACAATTATGTGTATGCTGGTACAACTATTTGAGCAAAATATGTAGCACAAAGCAAAATAAGAAAGGAAGCTAACTATGGCTATGTGTACAACATAGAGCTCTATCTAGTAACAATGAGCTCCAAATGGTACAATCTCATGTGGATATGGAGGGCCTAGCTCTAGCCCGAGTAATAATCCCCTGTATCCGCATATGAAGGTGTCGTCAGTGTCTGTGTCAAGGCTTAGGACGTCTCGATCGGCTAAGTTGAACGGCTCGATCAATCAGTACTCCTTGTCTGTGTGTGGACTGTGGCGATGAGAGAGGCTCTCGTGTGGACTGTGGTTGTAACTGTATTGAAGTCTTCTGGATCTCCTTTGCAAAGAAGTCTGTGAGGTGTCTCTATGAAGGGCCTCGGTGTCCTGGAGCAGCTGTACTCTTGAGGCGCATGTCACGAAGCCGTCGTATATCACGAAGAAAGAGGCCAAGGCATCGCTGATCCATAAAATCATTGACTCTCGATAGTGGTCCAATTCCGTCTCTAAAGAGACAGTGGAAACGACCACGGACCTCATAATACGCTGGGCAACGGCATATATAATGCTCCTCCATCTTTGGCTCTAATTGGCATATTTGGTATATGCGCTCCTCTGGTGGGATGGATCTGTATCTGCCAGTTTCAATCTCTAGCTGATGTGAGGAGGTGCATAATTGGCCAATAGTACATCTGATCCCATGGGAAAGGTGGGTGTCCATGTATCTGGAGCGAACAATAAATCCATCATCTATAGTATGAAGGAAATGCTCGTGGTAGAAAGCCATCTTTGTCCCTAGGTTCTGCCTTGGCATCAACCATGCCGCCTAATATCCAACTAGGTAAGATCCATCCTGATGATCTTGCGAATCTCTAACCTGCTCAAATCAAGAGATGGTGCATCAAGGGAGTACTAGAAGGGGGGTAACTTGTCCATGCTAAAGCCATGCAGCTCAAACCAGGCCGACATTTGTGCATACCAACATGACGTATCACCCTCTCTGGCAAGGTACTTGGAGGACTCAAGGGCCAACTGTGCATATCTGTGTCTGGGTAAGTCCCATAGGCTATGTATGTATGCGACCGATCGGGTGAGGGACTCTACCACAATCGGTGTAGCTGCTAGCTCGGCTCTGATGATCTCATGTGGCATTGAGGCCTTACATCTAATCATCCTGGATATCATGGACACTAGGGGTTTCTCCATCGACCTCCATCCGTCATAAGTGCGTCCTAATCTGCTACAGTGGTCAAGATTGGGCCGCCGTATTTGTACTCCATAAAGTAGTGTGGATGTGACCACTGTATTGAAGAGCCACAACTTGGTGCGGGGTTCTTGAAATTGCACCTGTGAGCACATCCTCTCCAAACCACCTAGTGCTGTGTATCCGCAAGTCAGTCTAGTGTTTGCTGCCTCTCGCATAGAAAAGGTGGGCCGTGTGAATAAGACTCCTAGGTATGTATAAGAATCCACACACTCCAGCTCCTCAAATCCATATGTGAATTTAGGTGCTGATCTCCTGATCCACTGTGGTGTAGTATTAAATACCATCACCTTGGTTTTACCAAGGTTCACTACTTTAAAGAAAGTGGTGGTCTTTGGACAAGGCTCAAGTGGGTCAGGAAGAGGTGGCTAACCCTCCATAGGATAGAGACTAGCTGCATACTCCTCCCATACAGCGGTGGACGTAATAGGTGTGGTCGGGCAATGCTCTTTGAAAAGCCTCCAAATCTCTCTAGAGTCCTGGCTTAAGAATAACTGATATAGGTCTTGCTCCAACTGGGCCAAGAATGTTCTCTTCTTCCACCGTGTGAGGCGTCTAAAGAGTATTTGTGCTTGTCTGTGGGTAGTGGACCCTAGTGCTATCTCTCTCTGTACCCGTGCTCTGGTCTCACGACACTTATCATCATACTAGCTGTTCCGAAGTGTCACCCCGGTGGAGGCTCTCTATGTGGGTCGTGAGTGTGGGAAGGCTATAGTTGCAGCGATGTGTAGGGCCTCACTAAACTGCTAAATCAATTCCTGTAATGGAATGTCGAGGTCTGCATCATGTAACAATCTAAGAATCTCCGCCTCATAGATATCCTCTCTCTGGAAAAGAGATATCTCAAGTGTCAGTGGGTTGCATCATGGGTCTGTATGTTAGTGAATTGGAGGTCGATGGTGAATGATAGGTAGACATGATCCAAGAAGGCGTGGGGATATTGAGAGGTCCTAGATGTGAGATATCAGCATCCGTGGGGCAAAAACATAGTCTACTGTGCTGGCGCCGTGCGAGTGAGGATAACATGTGAAGGCGCCGGATAGGGGATGCCAAGCAATTGAGAATGGCCAAGTTGTGTGCTGTGCCCATCTACACAAGCTATCTCCCATATTCGGTGACTTCCCCCATATCCTGAGATGTCCTCTCCAGCTGTAGCTCTGACACATCCTACTCCTATAGCATCTCCTTAGATGCATCAAAGAAAGACACTTGATGGGAGGTTGTCCTGGCATTAAAGTCTCCTAGTAAGATATCTCTCCCTCCTTCGAGAACTCCCAAATATCCTCATCCAAAGCCACATATGGTGATTGCTCCTTGGGTGGGGCGTATCGGGACATCATAGGGGGGAAATAGCATATGGCAACATACAAAGTGCGTTCCTTAGCACTGGCACTCTCACCCACATGTATCTGGCCTGCTCATCTCTGTAGACTACCTGGATCATCTAATGTAGCTCCTCCCTGAATAACACTGCCACTTCTCCTGATCCACGATTACTGTGGTCTGTGCGTGTCTCCTTCCTACAAGCTAACTCCCACCTATAGCCTGTCACCCGTGGAAGTGTAGTATGTGGTCCCTGATGTGTCTCTGAGTAGAACACTATATCTCTCCCTCTGAATGTCTCCTCAAAAGCTCCCATATGCAATCGGAGGGCTCCATTACAGTTCCAAACTACCACTACAAGGTTGGTCCCATAGGTCTCACACCGTCATTTGTGGCGCCTCTCCATGACTAAGAGAGATAGAGATGCTTGAGTCTCGACTCTTGAAACTTGAGTCTTGAAAGTTGAAAGGGAGGGAGACTCAAGAGGCTCGAGGGTTAGGGTAAAGTTGAAAGAGCAAGAGTGAGAGAGAGGGGATGGGAGATGAGAATGGCAAATGCTTTGAGAGGGTGCAGGATAGAGGGGATGGGAGATGAGATTTGAGAATGGCAAATGCTTCGATAGGGTGCAGGAAAGAGGGGATGGGAGATGAGATTCAAGAACGACAAATCACAAGTCCAATCAAGATTCAAGATCCAAGAGAGAAAATGAGAATGGTAAGTGCTTGCTGAATTGATGTGGAAGCATGGAGGATAGGAGTTTCTTTTGTAGATGAGAGAAGGGTCAAAGTTCAAAGAGTCAAAGAGGGATCAACGGTCAAAGAGAGGGCTGCTAGCTGGAAGGAATCCAAAGAGGGCTTTGGGGGGGGGGGGCACATGGAACACAGGATACGGGACGCAAGACATGTAAGCGAGGTGGCCCAAATAGACCAAAAATATCGTACGAATATGTACTGTACGAATCATACGGTACGAACAGTACGTATGTCGTACGGAGGCAACTATGGGCAGAAAGAAAAGAAAACCTAGATCAGACATATATGGTGGGGATTGTGTTGACAAACCACTTCTTCTTTTTATACACTTCATTTAGGGTTTGGCACCGACAGCCCCAAAAAGAGCTGGTGTCCACATTTTAGTCACTTGTTAGTGGGCGCCCACACAGTGGTGTGCCACCCTAGACAGATTATGCCTATAAATAGGTTGTCACTTGATTCATTCCACACGCCACTTTAGTCATTCTTCACCCCTCTTCCTTTGTCACTCAAACACTTTTCCCTCTCCACTCCATTGCTACCCATACCCCTACTGGAGGACATTGCAATTCCTGATCACCCTTCCTCTTCTCCTTCAGGCACATTGTTCCCTTATCATGAGGTCTGCATTTGGAGTTCTTCTGAAGCTGATGATCTTCTTCCCTTGCTGGCAACAACTCCTCCATCCATCAAGCGTCATCTGTATCATTGCGTTTGCTATATCCAAAGGCTCTCCACCAGCTTGGCGACTTGCTGTAACCTACATTTTGCATTTGGAGGCCTTTCTTTTGCCGAGTATCAGCTCCCAATATTTGGTGATAGCATTCTACATTTGGCAACTACCTCCTCACCCTTGGCTTCAATCTACCGTCATGCCCCAAGTATTTGTGTTTTGTAGCCCAAGGACTTCCTCTACATCTAATGTCATCATACTCCACCTAGTATCAGTATTTGGGATGCTCTTCCTATGTTTAACAGCTTTGACACAGTTTGGGATTTGCATCTCGCTACCCAGGCCATCCTCGCCATTTGAGGATTGTGGCTTGCTCCCTTGAGAGCTAGTGATCGTCTTCCTCATTTCTGATGGCATCAGAGGACTATGGTTCGCTCCCTTAATAGGTGCCCTTTACCCTGCAATGATTACTTCGATAGCCCATTGCTCGGAGAACTACGTTTCGCTCCCTTCACTATGCAGATTCCCTATAGGTGCTACTGCTTGAGTTAGACAAGACAATGCAATCATCTTCTAAGCTTTGGCTCCCCTTTATCAGCTTTTCTTTGCATAGCATGATTCAGTGCATCATCATTGTGTTCTTGTGTTTCTGAGTTTTCCTTCTCTCTTAGTATTTGTCGTACACACTGTATTTGTTGGGTTTCACTCATGTCTACATCCACATAGGAGTGTCAGTGATCAGTAGGACACTAGGGCACTTTTTACTCTCGGTATGAGAGGTTTCTGCCCCCAAACTTATTCTCTTTTATGTGCCTATGTTACACATTTACGAGTACTTATCATGTTCGGGTGTAAACACCCCTTACAACCCTAAGGTTTTAAGGGTTGTACTTTGTACTTTCAGTTTACACTCTTTCGATCTATTGCATTGGGTGTCATGCTACACTCTCTACACTGTCTATTGCACTCTCATCCTCCAGGAATGCTCGTGAGCTATCTCGCACTATATTTGGTTCCAAAGATCTATAGCCCGACCTGCTGCCCCACCTGCGCTGCCTGCAACTCGACCTGCTCCACCCCCAGCACTTGCAGAGAACCTACAAGTTGAATTTGATTCTATCATTAAGAATCAAACATGGGATTTTGTGTCTTTGCCCATTGGAAAGAAAGCCATTGGAACAAAATGGGTCTACAAGCTAAAAAGGAATGCAAATGGTAACTTCATGAAGAAGTATATGTACAACAACCTATTGGTTTTGCAGCTGAGGGATCCGAACACTTGGTTTAAGCTGAAAAAGGATTTATATGGCTTGAAACAAGCTCCTAGAGCTTGGTATGCAAAGATTGATGCTTTTTTACTCAACCAAGGGTTTATAAACAGCTCATCTGAGTCTACCCTTTATGTGTGTAAAGAGGGGGGATTCATGTTGTTCATTTGTCTATATGTTGATGACCTTTTGCAAGGACACGTACTGATTAGATTTCAGCATTTAAACAAAATTTGTATTATCATAGTCAAGATACATTGGTAAACTCCTTGAGAGGTTCGGCTTATAGGATTGCAAGCCAGTTTGCACATCAATGGAACCTTGACTAAAGTTGTCATTACATGATGACTGATTTGTTTGATATACACACATATGCTCCAGCAATTGGATGCCTTATTTACCTATGCAACACTAGGCCAGATATACAATTTGCAATTTCAGCCCTGAGCAGATATATGCATCAGCCACACATGTCACATTGGCAAGCTGTTAAGCGTGTCTTTCATTACTTGCAGGGTACTAGATCTCTTGGATTGCTTTATGCCAAGTGGGGACCACTGCATTTACATGGTTATAGTCATTCTAATTGGGCTAGTGATTATGATTTACGTCACTTCACTGGTGGCAATTGTTTCTTTCTTGGCTCATCTTGCATATCTTGGCTTAGTAAGAAACAATCCACTGTTGCCACATCGTCATGTGAAGCTGAATCCAAGGCAGCTTTCACTACCACAGTTGAATGTGTATGGATTAGACACTCACTAGTTGATCTGGATGTATCTATTACGGAGCCTGCTCCTTTGTTTGCTGACAATTAGAGTGCCATTGCAATGGCACAGAACCCAATGTTTCCTACACGTACGAAGCACATTGAGATACATTATTACTTTGCTAGAGAGAGGCTACATGCGGGTGATATCAGCCTTGTCTATTGTCCTATCACCAATAATGTGGCATACATCTTCACCAAAGCTCTTCCTCGTGACAAATTTGAAGCATTTCGCAATGCTTTAAATTTCATCTCCTTTGGTGGCAGATAATCCTTGTATTTTTTATCACTCTTTGCTGTTGGGTTTCACTTATGCCTATGCTCACAAAGGAGTGTCGGTGATTAGTAGGACACTGGGGCACTTTTTACTCTCGATACGAGAGGTTTTCCCCAAGACTTATTCTCTTTTTTCGTATGTGCCTATGTTACACATTTAGGAGCACTTATCATGTTTCGGTCTGAATACCCCTTACAACCCTAAGGTTTAAGTGATATACTTTGTACTTTCAGTTTACACTCTTTCAGTCTATTGCATTGGGTGTCGTTCTACACTGTCTACTGCACTCTCAGTTGAGCTTCGATCCTCTCAACCTCTCACCCTATTGTTCCCTCCAAACCCTATTGTCTCTTTGCACCATTGCATATTGGATTGTAGGTTGTAGTTGATCTCAAGATCTACATATGTCCTCAACTATGATGTGATCCCTAACTGCTCCATTAATATGCCTAATAGTGAGTTTTCTATGTCTTGTGATAATGGCTCTGATCTAGCTATGGTGCGGCCTCCTCAAATGTGGTCCTGGTAGATAGGGTCATCGTGCTTGACAAAGTGAAATGGCTCTATCCAATGTGACTCCATGGCGTGGAATGGAAGCTATCTCATAGGGTGGCTTTGTCTTTATAAGGCTAGTAGTGTTAATAGGGTCGGAATTGTGAAAAATATTTGTCATTGTTCTTTGTGTGGGTCTCTTTGGGTGAGTGTCACAACTCTATAGAAACAGAATTTGTATCCTTTTTCATTAATTTGTCTATATAATGATTTATTAAATTTATTTCCTTTGCACTAATTAGATATAAAGAAAAGTGCATTGGAGCTGGCCACTGATGAGTGGTCACAGGTTATGGTGGACCCACGCGGTGGGTTAGAGAAAAGATAGTTCACACTTCCACCTATATGACCCGATTGGGCGCCTGTGACTAGAACTCACGCATATCAGGGTTAGACTTGCACACAGAAAGGATTGATGCCTTGAAGTGTGGGCTAGATCCACCAGAACAAACAGTTACAATCAACAAGATGGCATGATCATGAAATGCTTGTATAATGTGCATGTGTGGGCTGAAAGCTTGAAATGCACATTTCTTTGCATAAGAAAATCACATGAAGATTTGGATACCATTTTTGCGATGTACACGGAAAAAGCTTTCATATGACACCCATATTGGGGGGGTCCCTAAATTTTAGGAGATCCCTAAATTTTAGGAGGCCTAAAATTTAGGAGCCTCGAATTAGCCTAAAAATGCTAGTCCTAAAAAATAGGGATGTCATTCTAAAAATAGTAAGTTCTGTACTCTGACTGTGCTTACTAAATTTGGTTGTTTCTATTCTTGACAGTATTCAACCCAAAAAGGAAGGCCATAGAGAAGAGACAAGTGTCAAGACACTTGTCACACAAGTTTCCAAGTGTCCCACCACTTGTCACATCTCATGACAATTGGCTGGACACTTGTCTTGTGCTACTCCACTTTCCCCTTTTGTACTAGCTCTCCCCTCTCCTATAAATAAGAGCTCGTTTTTCTTCATTGAGCATCATTTTTCTTTGCTGTAAACTCATGTATAGAACCCACAGATAGCCAGAAACTGGCCTCATTCATCCCCATCATCATCCCCCACTTCTCCATTATCAAATTCCTCCATATTCCCTCTTCTATCACTGTTGTTTTACAGGACAGCAAGCCTGTAAATTCATTACAACACCTCCTCCTCGAGCTCTTTCTTCCATTTTAGCTACAAGAAGCAAGCCCTATCCATGTACTGCTGATCAACGATGGAGAAAGGCTGAATTTTCCTTTTTCTTCTCTCATACTGTAAAGAAATCAGTTCTTATCATTGCATAATAGATAATGCATGTGTGTTTGTACATCTTTGCATGATCTTGTGAGAGTGAGAATTACTTCTTCTCACTCTCAGGTTGATTGTAACTGAGCTCTTCCCTAAGGGACTTGGGTTGAGCAGAAATACATTCCTTCGGGGGGGGGGGGAGGGGGGGGGGGGGGGGGGTTTGTCCATCTTCAACCCTCAATCTTGTCTCCATTACTTTTACATTTTCATGGCTGTAATTTTGTGAGTAATTTTCATTTTCAGCTTTAAGTGTTCATTCTCTTTTATATTAAATCTCGAAAACAAGCGAATATCATAATTGTTAAGCATACTACGTTGTTCGGGGCGTTTACAGTGGTATCAGAGCTTTGGCTCGGTCCTCACCCCCAACACTGGTAGTGCTTACAACTATAAGTTTGTTTGTTTTCAGTCCTTGCATTGAGTGCGTGAGCATTTTTTTTTTCTTTAGTCTCAATGGATCAATCGAGTGCTATCCTTCAAGCCATTCAAAGTCTTAGAGAGGAGAATCAGCAAATTCGTGAGCAACTTCTCAAACTAGAAAAAGTTGAGAATCCCAAAGAATTCAAGGAAAGAAGCCCATCTACTTCAAGGAGACAAAGCCATACCAATGAAAGGAGCCGATCAAGAAGTCCAACTACTTCTAAGAGGCAGTCCCATTCTACTTCAAGACAAAGAAAGAGATCGCGTCGAAGCTCATCCTCTTCTTCAAAGTCATCTGGCGCCTATTCTGATGGATCCTCTTCTAGTAATGAAGAGTCACACCCTTCTCGTGGAAGACCTCATCATCGTCAAAGGCGTCGACATTCTTCACCCTCGTCTCCATCTTCATCCCCATCAAGCACTTCATCATCTTCAACCTCAAGATCTGAGCATGGACGAAGGCATAAGAAGAAGAAGAAGACTAAGTCACTATCTCAACTTGAAAAGAAGATCAAGTTCAGTATGTATGATGGTTCCCGAAATCCTGATCTTCTTCTGAAGTTTATTCGTCAATTTCAAATTTTGTATGGTCGTGACAAGTATAAAGAAAAAGAAAAGATTAAGTTTGCAGC
This sequence comes from Lygodium microphyllum, assembly GCF_053477565.2. Lineage (NCBI taxonomy): Eukaryota > Viridiplantae > Streptophyta > Polypodiopsida > Schizaeales > Lygodiaceae > Lygodium > Lygodium microphyllum. The sequence continues at coordinate 36,180,214 of NC_141147.1, forward strand.
TTTACATTTAACCGACTTAGCCCATACTTGGTGGACGGGGTTGGAATATGATCATGCTGCCCCAAAATCATGGCGGTCCTTTGTTCGCCTGATACAAAGCCAATTTCTTCCTGTTCATTTCAAAAGAGATGTAAAAATGGAATGGAATCGGCTTTGGCAAAGGAAAAATGAGTCACTTGGTGACTATACCAAGAGATTTTGGGAGCTACTTTTGAAGGTCCAACATTTCAAGAAGATCAGCAGTTCGGAAAAGCTTAGGAAGTTTCAAGGAGGTTTGCATTTTAAACTTCGTACTGCTCTTAATCATTATCATTGTTCTAGTCTCAGGGAACTCATTGACCATGCTGAGACATGGGAAATGGAGCACAATGGCAACAAATCATTCCAAAAGAATGATAAGAAGAGAGTAGCTGATGATGAGGAGTATTCAGCCCCAAATGAAGGACAAAAACAGTGGCAAAAGCAGCCATCAAATCAAAAGAAGATGAAGCCCTATGCACCTCCTCATGCTCCTCAATTTCGCTCCAATCTATACCCACAAGCAAAGCAATTTTCCGAAGAAGAAAAGCAACGCTTCATGAAAGAAGGGAAGTGCTTTAAATGTGGACAAACAGGCCACATAGCGAAGCAATGTCCAAACAAGGGACAAAGCAAGGTTTCTGACAACAAGCCTAAGTCGCCAGTGAAAATCAATGCTATCAGTGATGTAGTTGCAAACACAACTCACACTCCAGAGACACGCAAATTATTAAAAGCTTGGGGACAGTTGCAAGGTAAGCAAGCACTATTCCTGATAGATCTTGGGGCAAATGAAAATATTATTTCCTTGCAATTAGCTAAAGAGCTTGGATTAAAGAATGAAGAGATGGACACTCTGGCAGAAGTTCGCCAAGCTTTGAATGCTAATGAAGGTGACACAGTGAAGACTGTGATACCCTACATTGGCAAGCTCAAGTTTCAAATTCAAGGCTACAGTGACGAAGATACCTTCTATATCGGAAACCTTGATGGTTGCGATGTGATTCTTGGCATGCCCTGGAATCATAGAGTAGATTCAACCATCTTCTCTCAGAAAAAGAAGGTAGAACTCACCAACAAAGGCAAGAAGTACGAGATCCAAGCTGGAGTTTCTGGAGACACTATACCTATGGTAAGCCATATGCAAGTCTCTAGAGCAATTAAGGATTGTGTTCAATGTTGTCTGCTTTATGTCACTGATGTAAAAGATAATATGAATGCTGAAAACCAAGAGCAACTTCAGCTCTTGGAAAAGTATAAAGATTGTTTTTCGGATGATCTTCCTTATCAGCTTCCCCCAGAAAGGCCAGAAGACCATCATATTGATATTATCCCGGGCAGTTCTCCTCCTAATATAGCACCATACCGTGTGAGCCGTCCTCAACAAGAAGAAATCAGAAAGCAAGTCGAACACCTACTCAACCGTGGGCTAATTAGGCCAAGTAGCTCACCATTTTGTTCACCGGTTCTTCTTGTTCAAAAGAAAGATGGCACATTCAGGATGTGCATTGATTATCGAGCCCTCAACAAAATCACTGTGAAGAATCGGTTTCCTATTCCCAGAATTGACGACATTTTGGATCGTCTAGGAGGCTCAAAGATTTTCAGCCGCATTGATCTAAAGAGTGGTTATCATCAAATTAGGGTAATACCACAAGATGTACACAAAACTGCTTTCCGCACTTCATACGGTCTTTATGAATTCTTGGTGGTTCCTTTCGGATTAACCAATGCACCAGCCACCTTTAATCGAATGATGGAGCGCATCTTTAGAGAGCATCGACAATATGTCGGTACTTTCTTTGATGATATTCTTGTCTTTAGTAAGAATGAAGAGGAGCATTATCAACACTTGGAAATTGTTCTACAATTACTACAACAAAATCAACTCTTGGTAAATGGTAAAAAGAGTAAATTTTTCATGCATAAAATAAATTACCTTGGGCATGTCATCTCTTCTGAAGGGATTCAGATGGATCCTGAAAAGATCAGGATAATCCAAGAATGGCCTCATCTTCGTGATGTACATGAGGTGCGATCGTTTCTTGGCTTATGTTCTTATTACCGCCGCTTCATCAAGCATTTTGCACATATGGCTTCTCCACTTCATGACCTTACAAAGAAGAATATCTCTTTCCAATGGAAGGAAAAAGAGAAGGCAGCCTTCACAAGGCTGAAAACAGCTCTTACTTCTGGACCTGTTCTTATCATTCCAGATCTGGTAAAACCATTTGTGGTGGAAGCAGATGCTTGCGGTGATTGTATTGGTGCAGTGCTAAATCAAGAAGGCCATGCCGTAGCCTTTGAAAGCCGCCGTCTAAATGATGTGGAGAAAAGGTATGACATTTATGAAAAGGAGCTCTTAGCAGTGGTTCATGCTTTAAAGATATGGAAACATTATCTTTTAGGCAATGAATTCCTTATTAAAACCGATCATCAAAGCTTGAAGTATTTCAAGACTCAAAAGCATTTGCAGGAGAAACATGCAAGATGGGAAAATTTCTTGTCTATGTTTCATTTTCAAATTATGTACACTCCAGGGAAACAAAATGTAGTTGCTGATGCACTTTCTAGAGTGCCTCGCATTGCAACTATTACAGTGGCTCATCATGAAGATTTTCAAACGATGAAGAATACTTATGATGAAGATACTGATTTTGTAGCAATTTGGTCAAATTTACAGCAAGGAGGTTCTCATCCAGACTATTCCATCAAAGATGGTTACCTTCTCATGAACAATCGCCTTTGTGTCACTCTTCCAGTTCGACAAAAGGTGCTTAAAGAAAGTCATGAACCCCCTTATGCAGGGCATAGAGGGAGGGCAGCCACTCTAAGTGCAATTGAGCGCTACTTTTATTGGCCAACATTACGAAAAGATACACATAACTTCATTGAGGCTTGTCTGGTATGCCAAAAATCCAAATATGATAGGCAGAAGATTCCAGGATTGTTGCAACCTCTTCCAGTGCCCAAAGATCTATGGGAATCTATTACAATGGATTTCATCTCAGGTATTCCAAGAACACCTCAAGGTCATGATATGATTTGGGTCATAATTGATAGATTCAGCAAACAATCACATTTTATTCCATGTCATAAAACATTGAAATCCGCACAAGCTGCAAGACTTTTCATTCAACATATCTTCAGATTACATGGTATGCCTTCTGAGATCATTTCAGATAGAGACTCCAAATTCACAAGTAACTTTTGGCGTGCTTTATTTGAGAATTTGGGAACCACTTTAAAGTTCTCCTCAGCTTTTCATCCTCAAACTGACGGCCAAACAGAGGTGATGAATCTCACTCTTTTGGATATGTTGAAAGCTTATGTTAGTGAACATAAGTCACAATGGGAGAAATATCTTCCATTATTGGAGTTTGCTTACAACAATACAGTGCACTCATCCACAGGGAAAGCTCCAAATGAAATAGTACAGGGTAAAGTGATTCCTCCTCCAATTATTCGCACTAAAGATAAGATTTTTGCTGCTGATGAGTTTGCTTCAGATTTAAAAACAACAATGGATCAAGTTCGAGCCACTATCAAAGTTGCGCAAGAGCGACAAAAGAAGCAAGCAGATAAACGAAGAAGACCTTTGGCTTTTGAAAAAGGTCAATATGTCTTGCTAAAGTTTGATAAAAGCAGGCTCAAATAAGGTTCTGGTCAAAATTCATCTTTTCCAAAGCTCTCCAGTAGATACTTTGGACCCTTCAAAGTGATTGAGAAAATAAATGAAGTTTCTTATCAACTTGAGCTTCCTACTCATTGGAAAATACACAATGCTTTTCATGTAAGTTTGCTAAAACCTTACATAGGACCAGAACCAAAGGAACCCATTACTGAAGATCTCCCAGAAGTTGAAGAAACAGAGCAACTCTTGGAACCTGAAAAGATTTTGTTTCTCAAGGATCGAACCACGAGAAGTGGCCTTGTGACACGAAAATTCTTGCTAAAATTCAAGAATCTACCCACCACAGATGCACAGTGGGTAGATGAAAAATTCATGAAGGATTACCCAAATATTCTACAACAATATCAAGAAGCTTTTCAGCTGAGGACAGCTGAATAAAAGCCAGAGGGCTGTCACAACTCTATAGAAACAGAATTTGTATCCTTTTTCATTAATTTGTCTATATAATGATTTATTAAATTTATTTCCTTTGCACTAATTAGATATAAAGAAAAGTGCATTGAAGCTGGCCACTGATGAGTGGTCACAAGTTATGGTGGACCCACGCGGTGGGTTAGAGAAAAGATAGTTCACACTTCCACCTATATGACCCGATTGGGCGCCTGTGACTAGAACTCACGCATATCAGGGTTAGACTCGCACACAGAAAGGATTGATGCCTTGAAGTGTGGGCTAGATCCACCAGAACAAACAGTTACAATCAACAAGATGGCATGATCATGAAATGCTTGTATAATGTGCATGTGTGGGCTGAAAACTTGAAATGCACATTTCTTTGCATAAGAAAATCACATGAAGATTCGGATACCATTTTTGCGATGTACACGGAAAAAGCTTTCATATGACACCCATATTGGGGGGGTCCCTAAATTTTAGGAGATCCCTAAATTTTAGAAGGCCTAAAATTTAGGAGCCTCGAATTAGCCTAAAAATGCTAGTCCTAAAAAATAGGGATGTCATTCTAAAAATAGTAAGTTCTGTACTCTGACTGTGCTTACTAAATTTGGTTGTTTCTATTCTTGACAGTATTCAACCCAAAAAGGAAGGCCATAGAGAAGAGACAAGTGTCAAGACACTTGTCACACAAGTTTCCAAGTGTCCCACCACTTGTCACATCTCATGACATGTGGCTGGACACTTGTCTTGTGCTACTCCACTTTCCCCTTTTGTACTAGCTCTCCCCTCTCCTATAAATAAGAGCTCGTTTTTCTTCATTGAGCATCATTTTTCTTTGCTGTAAACTCATGTATAGAACCCACAGATAGCCAGAAACTGGCCCCATCCATCCCCATCATCATCCCCCACTTCTCCATTATCAAATTCCTCCATATTCCCTCTTCTATCACTGTTGTTTTACAGGACAGCAAGCCTGTAAATTCATTACAACACCTCCTCCTCGAGCTCTTTCTTCCATTTTAGCTACAAGAAGCAAGCCCTATCCATGTACTGCTGATCAACGATGGAGAAAGGCTGAATTTCCCTTTTTCTTCTCTCATACTGTAAAGAAATCAGTTCTTATCATTGCATAATAGATAATGCATGTGTGTTTGTACATCTTTGCATGATCTTGTGAGAGTGAGAATTACTTCTTCTCACTCTCAGGTTGATTGTAACTGAGCTCTTCCCTAAGGGACTTGGGTTGAGCAGAAATACATTCCTTCGGGGGAGGGGGGGTTGTCCATCTTCAACCCTCAACCTTGTCTCCATTACTTTTACATTTTCATGGCTGTAATTTTGTGAGTAATTTTCATTTTCAGCTTTAAGTGTTCATTCTCTTTTATTTTAAATCTCGAAAACAAGCGAATATCATAATTGTTAAGCATACTACGTTGTTCGGGGCGTTTACAGTGAGTTGGTCTCTTGTCTCACAATAGTGCTATGCAACACCTCTAGAGCTCCAAGAGGAAAAGACCTAGGCATCTGTAGTCCTTGTACTCCATGACACGACGAAGAGGCCCAAAACTATCACGAAAGAGGTAGTGGTACCGTCCTCGTATGTCGTCATATACTGTACATCTACATATGTAATGCTCCTCTGTCTCAAACTCTTGACTACAAAGCTCGCAAGTCCTATACTCTGCTGAGGTATCTTTCCATCTACCTGTCTCCATATGTAGTCTATGAGAGGAGGTATGAATTTGTCCGATAGTAGTCCCTCTACTGTGGGAGAGATGGGTTTTTGGCCTCTTGTAGACGTTAATAAAGCATCTCATGTCATTTCATCTCTCTCTTTCTTCTTCTTCTTTTTTTTGCATCAAAGAAAACCGTTGTATTAAAACGATGAGATCAAGTAAATGTCTAGTTCTAGGTCATAGGAATTACAAATAGGAAAATGTGGCCCCTCCTTGAAACATAAGATGATTTTGAAATTGCCGTGTGCATCCATTCTTTCAGAGTGTCATTACAGGGTCCGTGCCATGAGTTTACAACCCAAGCTTCGTCCTGTGCCAATGCCTTCTCTTGGCATTGTACCTGATGGTATTGTCCCTCATACGAATCCAGTGAGGAATCGGCCTGTTTTGCCTTTGCTTCTTGGCCAGCTTCTTTTTAATCTGGAAAGTCTTGTGGGAAGGCTGCTCAGCATGGCGACAGATTTAGCTCGAGAAAGCTCTTTCGATCCTGTCGCTGCTCCTGCTGGATATGGGTGGAAGGAAACGCCACCTAACAACGAGCCAGACTATAAACGGGAAACCCTTCTCTCTCTCTTTCTCTCTCTCCCTCCCTCTCTCTCTCTCTCTCTCTCTCTCTCTCTCTCTCTCTCTCAACCTTCTCTCTCTCAAGCATACATGCCTCTTATTTGTATGATCATTCATGTATGATGTATTCACTCCTATGTATGTACTTGTAAGTTATAGCGCATGTTGCACATGCGGCATATGCCATAGAGGTTTTGGTGGGTTACCCTCAAGTATTCATCTTATATACTCCAATAGCATTGCTATTTAAACTTTAAACATCTGTTCTGTCATCTATAGTTCAAAATAATGAAGTTAATTTTTTTTCGTACTAATATCGTACCGTACCTTATAAAATTTTAAGGTACCATTTAGTACAGTAATTTATCATACCGTACCGTACCGTACTGTACTTTTCGTACCTAACAACTATGATGAGGGAGCATAGAATGTGGATGTATGTTCAATCGACGAAGGTGAGGCCTCCACCATTGGTGGTAGGGGCTCCACATCCACATCTAGCTCCAGCAAAAGACCTAGTAAAAGACAAAGAGTGGAGATTCATGCGGCATTGGAGAGGCAATCCTCTCTCTCTCTCAAGCTCCCGGTCATGTATGTGGATTAGTTGCCTTTCTTAGAGAAAGGCAACAACCTATGGACATTGAAATTGCATGCATGTTAATTGAGTGCAATCTTACATTTAATGTCCTAAAGCAAGAGCAATGGAAGAATATGGTAAAAGCCATTGCCAATGTGGGTCCATGTGAAGATTGGATAGGCGTCACATACAAAAACATGAGGACAAAAAGAATCGATGAAAAGGAGAGGATTGATAGAGCCCTTGATCCTATTCGAGCTGAATGGATAAAATATGGTTACTCCATTCTCACCAACTGATGGAGTGATTGTAAGAAACAGAGCATCATCAACATACTCATCTTATGTCAATTGGGCACTTACTTTTTGCGGATTGTAGACACCACCAACAAGAGGGGGAGAATGTTGGGTTTCACTCACGCCTACGCTCACGAAGGAGTATCGGTGATCTTCAGTAGGACACCGGAGCACTTTTTACTCTCCATACGAGAGGTTTCTTCCGCCACATTTATTCCCTTTATTTTATGTGCCTATGTTACACAGTTTTGGGCACTTATCGTGTTTCACACACTTATGGTGTGAACACCCTCTTACAACCCTAAGGTTAAAGGGTTGTACTTTGTATTTGCACCTGAACGCTGTGGATGATTGCATTGGGTGTCGTGCTCTCACACTCTACACCATCTACTCCACTCTCAGCTGAGCTTCGATCTCATCATGTTCTCACAATTGGTATCAGAGCAGTTCTCTGCTTAGCTCAAATTCTTGGCCACCGCCAGTGAGCCGCCAGCTCGCAGCTCCAAAAGTCTTGGCATTGGCATTCAGCAATAGGTGTCTACAGCTAGTCTGCCCTGCCAAGCAGTACCAAATCTGCCCCCATTGCTCCTTCAGCTAAACCCGCCGTCTTGGCATTGGCATTCAGCAACAAGTGTCTCCAATCAGCCGCCAGGCAGTACCTGATCTGCCCCCATCGCCCCTTTAGCTGAAACCACCTAGCTTCCGCTCGCTCAATTGGGGTTTTGGGTACTTATCATGTTTCACACACTTTGGGTGTGAGCACCCTCTTACAACCCTAAAGTCTAAGGGTTGCACTTTGTACTTACACCTTACACTTTAGATTATTACATTGGGTGTCATGTTCTCACACTCTACACTATCTACTCCACTCTCAACTGAGCTTTGATCTCAACCTGTCCTCACAAAGAAAAACAATAAGCATATATCTATTGCCACATTCAACAAGCTATCATTGAGGTATACATTGTCTTTTAAATTTGTTTCTTTCAAGCTTCATTATTCATAATTTTGAGTTTGGTATTAAAAATTCTAATTTAATGATCATAATTCGTGAACTTTGAAGCCTATCTCTCTATCTTGGCTCTCTCATCACCCCAAGCCTATTCTCTCATTCACACGAAGATTCGAAATCAGCTGAGCACCTAACAATTAGAGCGGCTAATCTATTGCCTCACTGACTTATGCATGATGAGGGCTATGATGAGCATATGTAGTCCAAAGCAAATAAACTCTTAATCATAAAATTTAAAATTTGTTGTTTTAAACTTTATAATTTACAATTTACAATCTTATGTGCATTCTATAGGTGAATGTTGATACACTTAAGTTGATAGACGACACTCTTCCATGTGTACATGAGGAGGTGGATGATGAGAAGGAGATGATCTTTGCGGAGCTCTATTGAGAGCTTATAGCAAAAGATACTCATGACATGTGCAGTCAACGTACCCGTGGGCGAGGAGTTTGAGCAGGTGGCATCAAGGGCATTGTTGTTTGGCGCCGTTCGACATCAAGGAGGGGTGGTTCGAGTGGGTTGCAAGCATATGTGAGATGGGGCTCTAGTAGCTCCCATCCTATGCCTCATGATGACATCCCCTCTTGCCTACACAGTCGATGTCTAGGGAGCTATCATTTGATAATGATGGTAAACCCATCAATGAGGATGAGTCTGAGAGTGTTCTCATGAGCACGTAGATAGTTCTGATCATGATGATGATGACATTGATGCCTCATCATAGGCCTCTCTATTTTTTGTATCTACTATCATTGTATCCACTATGATCCATCATCCATGTATGTACTAGACTCTAGTTGTATCACATGTTGCGGGCAGTGCATGTAACAGCAAGGGCCACCCGCATGTATTCATCTTATTTTGTAATGACATGGCTATTTTCACTTTAAACATGTGTTCTATCATTTAATGATTTATAGTTTTTTAAAACTCAAGTTTTTTTCCGTACTAATATCATACTGTATCTTATAAAATCATAAGGTGCCATTTAGTATTGTATTCTATTGCACCGTACTCTATCATACATGACAACTATGATACCTCTCCCCTTAAACATAAAATAGCCCTCATATACTATCATCCCTCCTTCAATACTCACCCTCTTCACTATCTTCTCCACCCCTCGATTTCAGTGTCTTCCCTTTTTCTATTCACCTTCTCTACTTCTTATAAACAACATTTATGTGGTCTATGTACTTCCCTCTCTCCCTCCTATGGCACACTTGTAATGTGGCCCTCTCATATCTCTCCACCATAGCACCTTCTCACCTCTTATATAGGCTTCAAGAGCCTGTCCACCTCCTCTTCACTTTCGACTTGCTAAAAGCAGGTCACAATGCAAGTCACCTACCATATCAGTTTTCTCATCCTCCTCTTCTCCTCCAGCCCATGAATCATGATCATGGCCTCTAAATGCAATGCCCAGATCTCCAAAAGCAGGTCGATTTGATCATCACCGCATCCTCTTCCAAATTGACAACTTTTTGGCATAAAAAATCTGCTCTATATCTCTGGAAATATCATCTATAATCTCATTTGGAAGCTTCAATAGAGTTTGTTCACATGACTAGCACCAAAGCTCCACTCACTACCATATATTGCCAATCTTCCTTAGTCTAAGAGCATGTTCTAGTAGGGATAATACCTTCCATAGTGTATATAGACTTTAGATTTTTCATGGCTTTCGAAAATCAATTGCTAGTGCTCCTTCCATCTAGGGCAAAACATACAAGATATTTCCAAGGTTTATAAATTTAGTTTCTTATCACCAAAAGACCTCACAATATGTAAACAAAGTGTGTCAATATAGGTTCACAAGGAGCACTTCAACCAACATTTCCACACATTTCTCCCATGGAGTGTTACATGTGACACATGTAAATACTTCTCACCTAGAGGTGTTACATATTATGTTGCATGGGAGAAGTCAAGTGTAGTACGAATTGTTTGAATTTTTCTCAAAAAAGGGGTATTGTAAAGATATTTGCCAAATTATTTGTTGTGGAATAATACTGAAGAGTAATGCCTTTGGTTTAAATTTTTCTCTAAGAAAGGGGAGTTTTAAAGATATTTGCCAAATTATTTGTTGCAAAATAAAATGGAAGAGTAATATATTTGAAGAGCATGTTTTACTTTCTGATAAGTAATATCCATATTCTCCACATACTTATCTACTTCAAAGATCGTATCCTTAGTCTACAACATGGGCGGAGTCTTTTCATCACCTTTTACAATCTTAAATGGAGCTTTGCCAATAGAGTTATCTATTGTATTGTTATTTGCAAACTCAAAAAGAGGCAATATTATTCCCATTGAGTCTTACTATATAATATCTTAAAATGTCAAAGATTATGGAGTTGGCCTCTTCCGACAGTCCAATTGTCTGTGGATGGAAAGAGCATGAGAATTTTGCCATAGTACCCATATTCTCAAAACAAACTTATTATACATGATCCCTATCTCACTGACTATAGACTCTCTCATGCCATGGATGATGGTGCCTAAATATATGTTGCATAAACACCCTTGCCACATGATCCACTTCGATCTTCTTTCAAACAAGAACGAAATGTGTATGTTTGCTAAACCTGCAAATGCCATCATCACCAAAAGGTGTACTCAAAAGATCAAAGATAAAGCCCATAGCAATCTTAAATGGAGCTTTGCTAGTAGAGTAGTGTACTATATTCTTATTTGCAAACTCAACAAGAGACAGATATTGTTCCCACCGACTCTTATGCTCCAATATATAATATCTCAAAAGATCAAAGACTATTGAGTTGGCCTATTCTCATTGTCCATTTGTCTACGGATCGAGAGAATACGAGAATTTTGGCATAGTATCCATATTCTCGAACAAACCCTTTAAAAGAAATTTGTCATATGTGGATCCCTTGTGAAGATATGCTAGGGTTTGCACTGAGGAAACATAGAAAGTACAACTATGACTGAAACACAAAGACTCGGACATTGATGTGCAAAACTCAAACCCTAAACACAAAATGCAAAACTAAAAAACAGAAACAAACACAAATAGAGAAAAAGAGAGGATAACTCTAAAAGTGAATGTTGTAACTGAATGTAAGAGTGTACAGAATGCTCAAGGGCACAGTTGAAGAGTGTCGAAGAGTGACGTCTATCGGAAATGGATCCTGAGTGTTGCAACCATTAGTTAGACATGTCTGAGCATGAGAAATTGCAGAACGCTAATCATTGAGGCAGTAGAAGATCCAAGCAACAACAAAGGACGTGGAGGATAATGCCAACGGCCACACTAGCTGCAAAAACGCAGGCAAATGCAGTTGCCACATGGAGATCAACTTGTCCCCGAGTCTAGAGTACTAAACGCAAGATGATCCGGGTGTCAATGATGAGGAAATTGCAAGCACCAGCAATGATGGACATGCCATGTGCTAGAGAGGATGGTGATGATGTGGTAGCACTCGTGTGGGCTAGACATTCTTTAGCTAAACATTCCCTTTCAAGCCCAAAACCAAAAAGGGACTATAGAAAACCTCAAGCCCATTTTTACCCAAAGATGTCCCATCCCAAAGCAACCAACGCATTGGACAAAGGGTGCACGTCAGCTACCCAGTGACCTACCAAGACTATAGAGATGATGGTTATCTTACCAAGGGAGTTCAACTGATCACCCCAGAGAGGCCAAGGTATCGAACAAAGTACTCTTCAGCTACCCAATGGCCTACCAGGACCTACAAAGGCAGATGGAACCACATTGAACTCTCTTCTTTTTCCCAAATGGGAAAATAACTCTACACGTTATCACAGATATTCGGCCAACTTGACTTTTAGATCATCCTTTCTTAATGGAAAACTCCTGAAGCTCAAAGTCAAGATTGATACATCGATGCGATCCCGCACTGCATGGTGGCCTATGAAATGAATCCAATGCTTAGATGCAAGGGAAAATGCCGTAATTGATAGTGAAACTCAGGAAGCAACCCCTACATAAGCTCAAGATTGGCTATGGCATTGCGGGCTTTCCATTGACGGATGTGATTAGGATGAGCTAATTGAGGGTCTAGTATAGGCTCTAGACCAATGACAAGATCCCAAAGGCTTTGAGATTCAAGTACTTGTTGCATGAAGTTTGACCAAGTGGTGAAATTCGACCCGTTAAAAAGAGACTTCTTTGTGAAAGCATTCTTGGCCGTTGCAACAAGAGTGGTAGTGCTAGGAGATAGACAAGGTGTGTAATGAGGGTAGGGCACGAGATGAACCTCTGAGCCCGACAGTTCTGATGGCAATTCTGATGGCAACAATAGCTTTGAAAGGGGGTAAAGCCCCAGACACTCCCAAGACCTTCTCTTCTATTGCCACCTCTCACTTAGACAGAGAAGGAAACTTGATGTCCTTGTCTTGTCACACATGTGATCTGCTATATCGCCTGATTCTAGCAGCCTTTTGCCTTTTGGAAACCTCTCTCTCAGTTGTGGCCTGGCTGGAAAGGCCTTCTCTTTGCCTTCAATAGTCCCCCAATCAGCTTGCATGGGCAATTGTCCTCCCCAACTGCTAAGTGGCATATTTTCTAAAGTGAAGCTCAATCTCTAGACTTAATTTCCAACAATTAATTATATGCTTCATTGGGTTTCCAACTTCACAAGGGGGGGGGGGGGGGGAGGAGGGGGGGCACTGAGGCATTGGTGGGGGTGTGAAGCACTCTATTCTTGGAGATCCACACAACACAATGTCACAATCACAAGTGCAACAAGAGGATGAAGCTCAAGTGGAGGACGAGCCACCATTACCATATTCACACTGAGTGGCAATTCTAAATTCAACTCCAAGATAATGGAGCATGCAGAGGTTCAGACTTCTCCTGAATGGGCTCATCAAACCCTCATAGTTGCACACATTGAGGATGTCCTAGAGAAGTGGAAGTGGCATGATGGTCCATGATAATCTCATGGGCTTCAAAAACATTGACGACACTTCTTGCACAAGAATTATGGATTGATGACCTATGCCATGGCAAGCAATGACCATTGGTGCAAAGCCATGGACCAAGAATGAGAGGCCATTTAGAGGAATGTCACATGGGAGTTAGCCAAACACAAAGTGATTGGGGTGAGGTGGGTGTTCAAGACAAAGTACCATAGCACACTTCCTTGTACAAGCACAAGGCCACATTAGTGACCAAGGGATTTGCTAAGAAATCCGGAGCAGATTTGATGATACCTTCATTGCCCTATTGTGAGGATGGCAATCATCAAGGTTGTTCTTGCTTTGGAAAGACATAGGCAATGGCTAGTCTATTAGCCAGATGTTAAGTACGCATTTTGCAACGGAGATTTAAAGAAGGAGATCTACATTGAGTGGTCTCCAGGGTCCGAGAGTTCATACACCAAGAGCATGATGCACAAGTTGAAGAAAGCTCTCTATGGATTGAAGCAAGCTCCACAAGCATGGAGTGAGAAGATCAATGTCTCTCTTGGAAAGGCTTGGATATTGAAGACGGGACTCCAATTCCAAATTCTATGTCCACATCTCAAGTGGTTCGACAACTCTGTTCATGCTATATGTGGATGACCTCATTGTGGCATGAGACTACAAACAGATGGAGCAAAAGAGCAAGGATTCACTCAATGCAGTGTTCACAATGACAGCATGGGGCTGTTACACCTCTTTTTTGGCCATGAGATATGGCAGAGTGAGAGGGAGGTGTTCATTTCTCAATAGCAATATGTTTAGGAATCTCTTCCCTGATGTATCTCAATGGAAAGGTGATAGCTTTAGGAGATTCAGAGGTTGTGTATGCTTTTACTTGTCAAAGGCTAGTGGATTCTTTAATTTGAGTTCTTGACACAAGGCTCAATCTATGCTTTTTGATTGACCTTCTTGAAACGTTTACGAGTGAGACCAAGAAGACTTGTGGGCTACAACTATGAGAATTTTTTGTTCCCCCAAGAGCACACTCGAATAGAAGTTTTCTTTAGAGCAGGTATATGTGAGCCAAATATTATGTTGCACAATGAACAGATTCCGATTGGGCACGAGATGTTGACTATCAAAGATTGACAACAATATATTGTTTCATGTTGGAGTCATGTGATGTCTCATGGAGCAACAAGAAGCAACCCACGGTGGGCCTTTCCTCTACAGAGGTAGAGTATCGACCAGCATGTACTACCACATGTGAGATCGTGTGGCTTTGCAAACTACTAGGTGAGCCTACCTGTCCTGAAAGCCATGCTATGACCATTCTATGTAGCAACCATGGTTGAATAGGTTGCTGAGAGCCTCATGTTTCATGCACGGACCAAGCATACAGAGATCCAATGCTATTACACCAAGGAGAAGATATTGAACAGAACAGTCATGGTGGAGTATTGCAAGATTGAACATTGAGGACAATGTGGTTGACCTTTTCAACAAGGTTCTTCCTCAAGCCATACTACATCCGCATTCCAAATCCCTTAGTCTCATGACCCATCCAGAATATGAGACAGGTGCTAGAGGATCAGCTCCTATTTGTGTCAGATCATGCACAGTTAGACAGCAGTTTGGCACAGTTGGTCAACATTTATCAGCCAGTGTGCAGCATGGTGGACAGTTTTGGACAGCTTTTCTGGTGATTTTTTTGACTATTGTCATTATTTATGACAGCATTTAGGCCCATTTCTGGTGGACAGCTTTTCTGGTGATTGTTTCACTATTGTCATTATTTATGACAGCATTTAGGTCCATTTCACATCCAACCTAGCTGTACTTTTTCTGCAGTTATTGCCGGCACATGCATGGTCAGTCAATTCAGACTGTGTGAGAGATTCAATTGGTCAGTGTGAGGTACTCTAAGTGAGATACACATATTACAAACTCTTATACATATTCTGCTCTCATTATTCAGCATTCATATTCAGAGTTTCTGTCTCTCTTTCTCTTTTCCATTCCATTTTCTGATCAGCCTGTGATCAGCCACTGCATCGCAGCACTCTGACACCCTAAATGTGAAATCTTCCTCATAAGGCATGGATTTAAACCCAATCTCATTAGTCAGATGCTCTCTCTACAAGTGCAGATGGGATTCATCTCTAACAGCAGCCATCAGAAAAAATGTCTATTGACAACATATGAATCTGGAACCAGAAGAAGAGCTCAGCACCTACACGACGCTCGGTGCTACCCCCCTGCTCCCTATAATCGCACCCCCCCCCCCCCCCGGTCTGGATCACGCCCTTCGCCTCTACCTGCCACCAAGTGGTGAAAGACTTTGGACGGCTCTTCGGCACTGTCCTTCCCGCATCTTTCACGGATGCAATGACAGCAGGAGTCCCAAAGGTACCAGTTCCTAGAGATTGAGGCAAGCAGGCATTCCTTTAGGCAGCAGGCCATTGTGACTGGGCAACCAAGGCAGTGCCTGCGCTGCCACGATTTTGGGCATCAGGCAGCAATTTGTACGTGCTTCGATGCCAAGGTGGCTCCGCCGACAGGCCCGCAGGTGGACGCCGACGGCTTTACACAGGTCCAGATACGATAGAGAGGGAGACGGCAGTGGGGAGTGCAGCCAGCTCATCAAACCCAGCCTCGTCTGCAAGGTGCAGGTGGGCGAGTGACACCCCCTCGGCAGAGCACTCCACAACCCCCCTTGTCCGTCCAAACCGGCAGGACCGCAACCCTCCATATCCTCCAACCATACCAAAGACCGCCCCATCCGAGTCCCCACAGTCCCCCCCCACATCCCATGCCCCCCCTCCCCACAAACCCTGGCCCACACCCCTCCCCTCTCCAGGGCCAACCCCCCCCCCCCCCCCCCCCCACACCTGCCACGCATCTCCGTCCATCCCACCATCCCTCGATCCTCTCCACCCCCCACCCCCCTACCGAGCACCCCCCCTGATCCGCACCCGGTTCAGGTGCCCCCCCTTAGACCCACCCCCCCTCCTCCCACAGGAGGTGATGAGCCACACACACCTACCTCCTCCGCGCAACAGCAGTTTTCCCCCTCCCACATAGCAACCAGCTCATCCGCCCCTGCCACCTGCCATACCTTCCCCAGACAGGCACATCTATTGCCACAGGAGTTCTTCCGCAGTGGCCCATGGTCCTACCTAAGAGTTGCGGAGTGCTGAGAGTTCCCACTACCTCTAGAGGTGGGGATCTTCGTAGTTCGTAAGTCAAGGAGGGGCAAGCTCCATCTACTAGCACCACCGGATGAACCAAACTACGTCCTTTTTCTGCAGGCCTCTTACTCAGGGTAATGGACGACCACATAGATTGAGGAGGAGTTGAAGAGTCAGGTGGCGGATCATTTCTCCCAGTGGATGGAAGATGAAGGATTAGCACTGTTAGCACAACAGTGGCTTGGTTGCATGATATACATTAACCAGTGGATTGGTGCCGAGGTCCCACACTTGAGCATTATCTTTAGAGCCCCCCCACAATGGAGAGCTCCAAGGGACGTGATCGAGTGGCCCGCGGCATAGGTGGCCTATTTCTCCTCCTCCTCATCAATAGCATCCACACCGAACAAATGCTTGTTTGGTGAGTCACAGGTTTCCCCATGAGCTTACACCTTGCATCTTGGATGTGAATAGTCTCCACTACAATGGGGTACATGGTTCCAGGAAGTTTATTGTTCAGCACGAGCTGCAGCATGCCCTTGCTGGATGGATCGACATCTTGCCTCTGCAGGAGCACAAGCTCACCCCCACCCAAGCCCAGCGGGTTGGGAAGATACTTCTGGGCAGCTCGCACACTTACTGGGAGCATGCCATAGGTGCCCATGGCTAGAGTGGAAACGTATGCACCTCTATTGGCCAGAGTCTCACTGCTTGTTGTACGAGATCATGGGACGATAGTGGTAGGAAGGGTTCTATGGATCAGACTGGATATTGGGGACTCGTGCATTGGAGTCTTCAATGTCTATGCCCCTAAGGAGGTTAGGGCATGTAGCAGGTTTTGGGTGGAGGTCGCAAATGGACTCCCAGAGGTGGACTCCTGGATCGTTGGAGTAGATTTCAACCACCTAGAGGCTTTGGAGGACCAACAGGGTAGAGGCAAAAACTACCAGGGCATGGGTGGGGAAGAGCAAGAGGCATGGGAGGTCTTTTTGCTTACAGTCGGAGCACGTGATGCTTGGAGAGACCCTGCCTTCCACAGGAGGGAGAGGTCGTTGGACTTCTCCTGGGGATACAGGCGGCTAGGTGGAGTCCTACTGGAGGGGCTGGATAGGTTTTATGTGGGAGAGTGTGGAGGTTCTCGTGGAGGCCAGATTGAGCAGTTGGCAAGCACCCGTTGACTCGATCTATAGGAGGGAGGAGATGACGAGACAGATAGAGCAGATTTGGACCGGAGAGTGGGACAGGAGGGACCGGATAGTAGACAGGTTGCAGAGGTCCTACCCGAGTCGAGCAAAATCTGCCAAGAGACAGCCATACAGACCAAGCAGCAGTGCTAGGAGGAGAGAGCACTCGGGCAGGACCTTGCAGCCACGTAGAGATTATTGCAGGAGGCACCAGGGGTTCCACCCTCCATGCGCAGGAGGTGCGTGGGTGAGCAGCCCTTGCTGGCCTGGAAGATAGGCGCTCGGAGTTCTTCCAGGTGCACCAGCCCCGCACCGCAGGAGAGCAGATACACAGCATTCGGAATCAATATAGGAGCACCCGTTCTAGCCTAGACAAGGTGATGGAGATTGCCACCGACTATTACACGCGCCTTTTCCAGCAGGAGATAGCTTTAGCTAGAGAACAAAGATGTAGACAGCAGGTATGGGGTCACATCCCGTCCCTCGTCATAGAGGAGATGGGACGCTCCCTCCTAGCCCCCTTCACAAAGAAGGAACTAGAGGAGGCTTTCCATACAAAGGATGGGCAAAAATGCCCGAGGAGGATGGCCTCTCTAAGGCCTTCTTCACTACCTACTGGGAAGTGGTGAAGGACCCCCTACAGAGGGCCTTCCAAGAGATTTTTACTTCAGGACAAATGCCAGGGAGTCTCTCAGCTAGCCTCATTATTCTTCTCTCGAAAGGGGAAAATTGGTTGGAGCTCTCCCAGTGGAGACTGATCACCTTATTACCACTGGCCTATAAGGCACTTGCAAAGGTGATTGGTAGGCGACCTCACCCCGTGCTTCCAGATATCATCCATGACACACAGACTGGCTTTGTCCAAGATAGGAGCATCCTTGACAATGTATTTACCTTCTTTGAGGCGACAGAGTGGGCTCAGCACAGTGGCCAGAGATTGGCCGTACTACTCTTGGATTTCGAGAAAGCTTATGACAGGGTGGATTGGGATTTCCTAGAGGGCACCATGGTGAGGTTGGGATTTCCCCGCGCTTGGATTCATGGGGTCTCCGCCCTTATAGATCGGCCACCAGCAGGATTCTCATAGAGGGAAGGTGAGGGGAGAAGTTTCGGCTGGAGAGATTGATTCGACAGGGCTGCCCCCTGTTCCCATACCTGTCTCTACTCTTCGCAGAGGCGATGTCTCACTTCCTCAGGTCACGTGTGAGTGGATTAAGCGGCCTCCAACTTCCAGTGAGAGAGGAGACTAAGTTGCTAGACTCAAAGTACACAGATGATATAGCCCTCTACATAGACGACAATGAGTTGACGCTGGAGAGAGTGAGGCTAGCTCTTGACCTGTTCTGCTCTGCAGCGGGAGCGAAAATCAACTGGCGAAAGTCGGTTGGTTTCCTCACAAACCTGGACTCTAGCACGGAGTGGGGCGTCCACCAGGGTTTCAGATGGGTAAGTAGAGGGCAGACCGTCCCGTACCTAAGGTTCCAGGTGGGACTTGACATCACTCCTGCCCAACACGTTCTTCCTGTCCTGGATTCTATTCGGAGGAAACTAACCTACTGGAGCACGGTTCGCCTCTCACTAGCCAGACAAGCCCTGGTGGTTAACCAGGTCCTCTTAGGGACGGCCTGGTACATTGCCTCGTGTTGGTGCTTTTCCTCATCGTGCATAGTGCAGCTTCGCCGCCTAGAGCGGAATTTCGTTTGGTCAAGGTCTGATGGTTCAAGGGATTCCAGGACCCACGTGCCGTGGGTGACCATCATACGACATAGGTCAGAGGGAGGGCTTTGGATCATCGACCTAGAGTATCAGAGTATGGCCCTCTTGGGCAAGCTAGTCGTCCGCGGTCTCGGGCAGACCTGGAAGGTCCTATTGCAAAAGGGCCTTCAGGACTGTAGACTGAGGCTTCGCGGGGAGTGGAGGCCGTCCCTGAGATGGATCTTCACGTCTGTCCAGATCACCTCCCCTTGATCACCTATCTTTCGTAGCTTACTCCGTCTGTGGGGAGGGTCTCCAAAAGGCCCTAATCGAAAGGCCCCCAGACTGCCAGGAGGAAATAGACTGTCAACCGGTGATCTGGAAACCCCAGGTCAAAGATCGGGAAGGGGCACAGATAGGTGAATGCCTCCACATCTAGTGGGATGGGTGGGAGGCCAGCCCGGCTCGTACCATCAACACATGGTGGGAGGTGTACAGGATGGCAAACAAGGAGGTGTTGCAGTGAGTATCAGGCTGCCAGAGAGGAGTGGAGTTGAGGAGAAGGGAGATAAACACAGCAACACCTCCGAAGTAGCTTGCTCCCCCGATATGTGAGCCGATAGAGCTCGAGAGGTATGGGCAACTAGGTTTCCACTAGCACGCATCCCCCTTCAGGTGGCAGGTAGAGTGGGTGGCACCCTGCAAGGGACTTTCTTCATCATTCAGGAGGGGGGACGTGTGGCCCTTGCCAGAGGGCAGCAGGATGAGGGGATTGCCACCCTTTTGTGGAGGAAGATTCAGATGGTGGACCTTTAGGGGAAGACATGGTGACTGGACCCCTATGTTTTTTGGAAGGAGCTTAGGGAGTGGCACCTTTGGATCTAGGAGGACAGACCACTTGATGAGTTGGAGTGGGACCCAAGAGAGGGGCTATGGCCGGCCTCTGTGGTCGCCAAGAAGCCACCTAGGTTCCTAGAGTACACTGCTAGGATAGGCAAACATGTATTCATGCAGAAGGATATGGACTGGGCGCCGTCACGTAACAGACACTAGGCGGAGCACAACATCACGGAGCCCTTCCTAATGGACCTTCTGGTGCCGCCTATGGGATAGCTGGAGGCCGAGGAGGGTGTCGTAATTCTTATGGTTGGTGGCACATGGAGGCTTGGCAATGGGAAGTTGGCTTGCGCACATGCAGAAGGAGGGAAGTTGTAAGCGTTGCACACAGCAGCCTCTAGAAACCCCAAAGCACTGCCTTTGGTTATGTGAGGAGGCGCAACTCGTGTGGAGAGGAGCATGTCGCATCCTTTGCCGTATAGCACCCAACCTTGGATATATCTCATGGGGAGCTTTTTGTTGGTCGGTAGTCAACCAAGGCCGTCACCTTTTGTATGAGGCCGAGATGCAGGACACGATATTCATTATCGAGGCAGGGTCGTGCGCAGTGGTCGGTTTGGAGGCTCTACCCATTTGCCAGGTACTAGAGCCCACACAAACCGCTCGGAGGTATGGGAGATCATAGAAAGTCTTACTAGATGGCATATCTGGAAGGCGCAATGTCAAGAGGCCTTCGGCGGAGAGAGACTTTTAGCACATGCGACCTTAGCAGAGCTCTGGACCTCCATCATACACTCCCTACGCGGCCGATGGGACCAGGTGCAGGGCGAGTCCAGGGCTTGTCAGGAGCTCCGAGGTCACTTCATGCGCACTTGGGGCAGTCAGGGTCTATTCTTCGTGATGCAGGCAAGCAGCCTCAGTTGGCGATATACCTCTCCCCCTCCCACCCCTCCCCCAGACTGCCAGGAGGAAATAGACTGTCAACCGGTGATCTGGAAACCCCAGGTCAAAGATCGGGAAGGGGCACAGATAGGTGAATGCCTCCACATCTAGTGGGATGGGTGGGAGGCCAGCCCGGCTCGTACCATCAACACATGGTGGGAGGTGTACAGGATGGCAAACAAGGAGGTGTTGCAGTGAGTATCAGGCTGCCAGAGAGGAGTGGAGTTGAGGAGAAGGGAGATAAACACAGCAACACCTCCGAAGTAGCTTGCTCCCCCGATATGTGAGCCGATAGAGCTCGAGAGGTATGGGCAACTAGGTTTTCACTAGCACGCATTCCCCTTCAGGTGGCAGGTAGAGTGGGTGGCACCCTGCAAGGGACTTTCTTCATCATTCAGGAGGGGGGACATGTGGCCCTTGCCAGAGGGGAGCAGGATGAGGGGATTTCCACCCTTTTGTGGAGGAAGATTCAGATGGTGGACCTTTAGGGGAAGACATGGTGACTGGACCCCTATGTTTTTTGGAAGGAGCTTAGGGAGTGGCACCTTTGGATCTAGGAGGACAGACCACTTGATGAGTTGGAGTGGGACCCAAGAGAGGGGCTATGGCCGGCCTCTGTGGTCGCCAAGAAGCCACCTAGGTTCCTAGAGTACACTGCTAGGATAGTCAGATATGTATTCATGCAGAAGGATATGGACTGGGCGCCGTCACGTAGCAGACACTAGGCGGAGCACAACATCACGAAGCCCTTCCTAACGGACCTTCTGGTGCCGCCTATGGGATAGCTGGAGGCCGAGGAGGGTGTCGTACTTCTAAGAAAAATGCACATTAGACACACTCATCAACATAGGAGATGACCATTACATCCTAATGCATGAGGCTTGGGCAAAAACTTATGGTTGGTGGCACATGGAGGCTTGGCAATGGGAAGTTGGCTTGCGCACATGCAGAAGGAGGGAAGTTGTAAGCGTTGCACACAACAGCCTCTAGAAACCCCAAAGCACTGCCTTTGGTTATGTGAGGAGGCGCAACTCGTGTGGAGAGGAGCATGTCGCATCCTTCGCCGTATAGTACCCAACCTTGGATATATCTCATGGGGAGCTTTTTGTTGGTCGGTAGTCAACCAAGGCCGTCACCTTTTGTATGAGGCCGAGATGCAGGACACGATATTCATTATCGAGGCAGGGTCGTGCGCAGTGGTCGGTTTGGAGCTCTACCCATTTGCAAGGTACTAGAGCCCACACAAACCGCTCGGAGGTATGGGAGATCATAGGAAGTCTTACTAGATGGCATATCTGGAAGGCGCAATGTCAAGAGGCCTTCGGCGGAGAGAGACTTTTAGCACATGCGACCTTAGCAGAGCTGTGGACCTCCATCATACACTCCCTACGCGGCCGATGGGACCAGGTGCAGGGCGAGTCCAGGGCTTGTCAGGAGCTCCGAGGTCACTTCATGCACACTTGGGGCAGTCAGGGTCTATTCTTCGTGATGCAGGCAAGCAGCCTCAGTTGGCGATATACCTCTCCCCCTCCCACCCCCCCCCCCCCCCCCAAACTGCCAGGAGGAAATAGACTGTCAACCGGTGATCTGGAAACCCCAGGTCAAAGATCGGGAAGGGGCACAGATATGTGAATGCCTCCACATCTAGTGGGATGGGTGGGAGGCCAGCCCGGCTCGTACCATCAACACATGGTGGGAGGTGTACAGGATGGCAAACGAGGTGTTGCAGTGAGTATCAGGCTGCCAGAGAGGAGTGGAGTTGAGGAGAAGGGAGATAAACACAGCAACACTTCCGAAGTAGCTTGCTCCCCCGATATGTGAGCCGATAGAGCTCGAGAGGTATGGGCAACTAGGTTTTCACTAGCACCCATCCCCCTTCAGGTGGCAGGTAGAGTGGGTGGCACCCTGCAAGGGACTTTCTTCATCATTCAGGAGGGGGGACGTGTGGCCCTTGCCAGAGGGCAGCAGGATGAGGGGATTGCCACCCTTTTGTGGAGGAAGATTCAGATGGTGGACCTTTAGGGGAAGACATGGTGACTGGACCCCTATGTTTTTTGGAAGGAGCTTAGGGAGTGGCACCTTTGGATCTAGGAGGACAGACCACTTGATGAGTTGGAGTGGGACCCAAGAGAGGGGCTATGGCCGGCCTCTGTGGTCGCCAAGAAGCCACCTAGGTTCCTAGAGTACACTGCTAGGATAGGCAAACATGTATTCATGCAGAAGGATATGGACTGGGCGCCGTCACGTAGCAGACAGTAGGCGGAGCACAACATCACGGAGCCCTTCCTAACGGACCTTCTGGTGCCGCCTATGGGATAGCTGGAGGCCGAGGAGGGTGTCGTACTTCTTATGGTTGGTGGCACATGGAGGCTTGGCAATGGGAAGTTGGCTTGCGCAAATGCAGAAGGAGGGAAGTTGTAAGCGCTGCACACAGCAGCCTCTAGAAACCCCAAAGCACTGCCTTTGGTTATGTGAGGAGGCACAACTCGTGTGGAGAGGAGCATGTCGCATCCTTCGCCGTATAGCACCCAACCTTGGATATATCTCATGGGGAGCTTTTTGTTGGTCGGTAGTCAACCAAGGCCGTCACCTTTTGTATGAGGCCGAGATGCAGGACACGATATTCATTATCGAGGCAGGGTCGTGCGCAGTGGTCGGTTTGGAGGCTCTACCCATTTGCCAGGTACTAGAGCCCACACAAACCGCTCGGAGGTATGGGAGATCATAGGAAGTCTTACTAGATGGCATATCTGGAAGGCGCAATGTCAAGAGGCCTTCGGCGGAGAGAGACTTTTAGCACATGCGACCTTAGCAGAGCTCTGGACCTCCATCATACACTCCCTACGCGGCCGATGGGACCAGGTGCAGGGCGAGTCCAGGGCTTGTCAAGAGCTCCGAGGTCACTTCATGCGCACTTGGGGCAGTCAGGGTCTATTCTTCGTGATGCAGGCAAGCAGCCTCAGTTGGCGATATACCCCTCCCCCTCCCACCCCCCCCCCCCCCGCCCGCCGGCTTCTTGCCCCCATCCCCCCTAGACTGCCTTCAGAGGCTTGTATACATGATGTATTAGTGACTTTGCATCAGCTCGAGCTAGCCTGTTGAGCATGAGCACTCTGTTGTAATCAGTTTTTTGAGTAATATAATCAGCCACATTTTACTTGCAAAAAAAAAAAAACAGCAGCCATCAGCATTCGTGTGTCTCTCTTTGACATGCCAAAACTAGTTCTCTATCCGAACATTCAGAAAATTGGATTAGGTGGCACCAAAAGAGAAATAGAGGTAACACCTGTCTAGCAATAGATTTGGTTGAGTATACTCACATGAGATGCTGAATTAATGCATGGTAATGTCAATGATATTCTTTGAGGTGGTGGCTTGGGAGAATTCAAGACGGCCACTGTCCATGAATTTTCTTCTGCCAATGCCAAACTGTTTGGAAATAATGAAGCAACATGAC
The DNA here is from genome assembly GCF_053477565.2 of Lygodium microphyllum. NCBI lineage: Eukaryota > Viridiplantae > Streptophyta > Polypodiopsida > Schizaeales > Lygodiaceae > Lygodium > Lygodium microphyllum. The sequence goes on from NC_141147.1 coordinate 36,204,706, forward strand.
CATCTGGCCCCATGCCCAGCAGTACCTACAGCCAAGTTAGGTGAAGGATTAACCAGGTCATTCTGAGCTAAAATCATTCTCGAGTTAACTGTTTAAATTAGCGACCAACCTACCATATCAAAGCAAGGAAACCTCTTTGAAGGATCTAAACTTAGAATTTTTGGCTTTGTCAACTCTCTGCAACGGAATCAAACCAAGGATCAAATGGGTTAAATAGCTCTGAAGATATGAGGTCTGGTGTTAACAATATTATACATACCTTAGAAAACGACCATATTTTTCAGCAACCATATTAGCATCACGCATGTACTGGATAGAATGGATTTGATAGTTGGGAATGTCAACATATTTAAGAACAGTTTCCTGCATTTCACGTAAAAGGCCACACATCCAATTAATACCATATCAAAAGATGCTTGCAAGTTCTAATTGACTGTCTGCCTTCACCGCTTGAGAAAAGATTAAACGGTGAACCACAATGGCTAAATTATTTGTAAATCAAGACATGACTGTACGTATTGGCCCTCCACAAAGCTGTCTCACCACTATCAACTTTCATTCTGGCCCTTTATCCAGGTATATGCACAATAACAGATGCTTATCAGGCTTGGATTAGATCCACACAGACCCGCATCCAAGCATCCACATGCAACCAACTAATGTAGTGGCATTTAATCACACGTTTCCTAAGACAGCCATAATAGGTAGTGAAAAAATCATATCTATAACCATGTTTTGCATATTCTGAAAAAGATGATAACAATACATAGTAAGGAGGAAGCAAGAGTAAAGCAGCATCTCTCCACAACCAAGAGCAAAGATCTCATGTCCAAAAATAAACACATGTGATACAGTAAGTACAAGTAAATTGACAAAGGGACCAGGGTAAAGCATACAACACAATGACCACCCGACCTCAAGAACCAAAAGTGCCCAAACAATGACTGCCCCATCCTGCTAATGTGGACACATTTGAGAAGATAAACTGGCCTCTACCCCCCCACACCCCCCTCGTTTTTTAATGTTTAAACCCATTGGCAAACATCAATGAGCAGCAACGTACACAATGGACACTCCAAATACCTCTGCTAAATACCCCTCACAGAAGCACCATGAGCCTCGAATACACATGGTCACACCCTTCTCATAGCAATCTCAAGATAGATTCACCATATGCCCGAATAAACAGAGTGCACCTCTCACACCAATTTCAGATAATCCATCGATCAGATTCCGACCAATGCACCAGAACATAAGTATGAGAACAAGAGATGTCTAAGGCTGATCTTACTTCACCTCAGGGACCAGGCAGAGAGACCTTCATCTCTAAACCCACCTAGGTGGATGCTCACAAGCTTCTTCACTGCAGCTACCTCCTTTTATGGCTACCCGTGCAGACCCAAACAGATTATCTTCACAAAGAGTCATCCTAGAGAAGGTCACAGCCTTGTGCTGAGAGAATATGTCTCAAACTCCAAGGCCACAACCTGCTGTTAGCTTAGGCATCTATGGCATTATTACCCACCATAGGAGATGCCTGTCAAGATGCATTAGAGAACTTCCCTATTAACATGAGAGCGTTATGGTATCTCTTGATGTTGCGGATTACTTGCAATTGTATGCTATTTCGTACTACGAATATTTACATGCATCCATATTTTGCTTAACTTTTGCAACAATCTGTTTACAAATGCCTTCAACTACAGAAGATAATTAAAATTTGGTTTGTTTTCCCATTCTTTCTCATTGTAACTATCACAGAGGATCCATGAATGGCAAAGACTTCAACTGAATGTTTTTAACTGGTATAAATTTGATTTACAAAAAACAGAAGTATATATCTGATGTGCACATGTGTATGTTACTGATTCTCTCACGGTCAAAATATAGAGCAATAGACGACCATACTAACCAATGCAAGTTTGTAGTTGCTATCCTCATGGTTTAAAGGCACCACTCGTTCATCAACCCAAAAGACATGCCATCTTGACCATGCAATGCCAGGTTCATCAACCAACTTGCTCAAAGCCTGCATAAGAACTAGACATTAGCAAACTTTTTATCCGCTTGTATTTTCCATTTACAACAATGTACCTGTCTTCTACACCATTCCCACACAAATTCGTACCTCTTTATCGCCACCTTATGTTAGTACATTCTTTAGCTTTCTGACTAATTTAGATTCCTTTCTTGCTAAAATTTTTCAGCAAGAATAGAAATTTATATTTATGACACCTCATAGGAAAAGTCCCCAAAGGTAAAATACGAAGTACAAAGAAGGCCCCAGAATGGGCTGCCAAGTACATCATAGATACAATGGTTGAGTGAACAGCCAATTTTCTGGGCCATATATGGTGCTGAATGACAGGTGTCACAGTCCATGTGCATGTAAAAACATCTGGTTGAGTGAACAACCAATTTGGTGAGCCATAATTCCAAACTACATATGGTGCTAGATGACAGAAGGTGCTAATCCCACATGCGCATAAAAGCATCTCGTCTCCTCCTCATCTGCTCCAAGTCACCCTGCAACCTCTCCCATCTCCCGCAAAGTGAATAGTCTCTGTCCAGATCCTAGAGAGAGTCTCTGCAGCAACGACATCCTAAAGTTCAATAGCATGGCTGCACCTCATAGTCCCAATGAACCAAGCAACAATGCTATTAATCAGCTCCCATCTGTGACAATGTTCCCTGAGGCCACTGTATTTGGCAGTAGTCTCGATTTTGTTCAAGTTCTGGCTAACAATGAGAATAAGTGACTCCGCCAAAAATCCTCATATCCACATGTTGGGCCTCTATTCATTGCCCAAGCTATTGCCCCCCAAGTTTCCACCATAGTCTCGTTTGTGCCATGAAAGACCATCTCGAGGGCTCTCATACACAACATTTGAGCTTTGGACAATCCCATAGACAATGCCTTTGGGTCTCTTCTAACTCTCTGCATTGTGCACATGATACTAGGGCCTACCATAGACGAGCAACATGCCAACTATTGAACTCCTATGAGCTATAAGCCATAGGAAGACATACATCTTCTTGAGCTTGAGACTATCATCCAATCTCCTCCAAAAAATCATTCTAGAAAGGCCTCAAGATGCCTTGTCTATGGGCTAGTGTCAAAATGGCTCTCAATCAATTGCTGCATATATCCCTGAAAGATTGGATGCTTCAAATAATATGAGTTGAAACGTAAAGGGAGTCTACCCAACAACTGCATAAAAGGTGCGATGGGTTGTGCAAGTATCTCAAGTTGGAGAGGGAAATGATCCGACAAGGCATATTGCTGCAAGACTTTCATTTCCAGCATCTCAGGAAGAAAATCATCATCCTGCATGATATACATTCGGTCCAGCCGCGACCATGTAGTTGCATATTGTGCGGAACGTAAAGTAAACCCTATAGAAGAAGGGTGGAGCCAAGACCATAGATCTTGCTTAAGTACCTCAAGAGCAAAGGCATTCCACACCCGAGTTTCCAGAGCATCCATCACCGAATGCCCTGAAGTGGACTCAGAAGAGTCAACACACAAATTGAAATCCCCCATCAAAAAACCCCTTCTGCCAAGTGACATGGAGCTCTGCAAAGTCTTCCAAAGATCCCGTCGGGATGAAGGGTCATTCGGAGCATAGAGGCCCAGCAACCATAAGATCTCTCCTTCAAATGAAACTTCGATCACCAGAAAGCGGCCCTGTACATCATTTTTAATAAGAACAAGCTGGTATTTCTCATGGACAATCATAAGCACACCAGAGTAGTGCATAGCATGTGTCCTTGCATAAAACAAGCGAAACCCATGGCAATCCACCACTTTGCCTGCTTCACCGTGACTCTTGTGCTCAACCGCACACAAGACATCCCACTCATTCTCATGCAAGACTGTCCACATGGCATGTTGCTTATGGCGAGAACAAATGCCTCGCACATTCCACGTGGCTATCTTCATATACCTTCAAAAAGAAAATCACGAACGAGCAACACTTGCCTCGATTTAACCTTTTCGGCTAGAATGTCAAGGACACCTTCATCCGGAAAAATCAACTAACACTACAAAAGAATTCTGACGGCTCGCTTTAGAGGTAGATGGAATATCCACTGCCTTGGGAGTGGAACGGGGATAACGATGATCCCAGGGTGTAATCACATTACCTCTAGTATCAAACGCCAACTTAGCAGGTGGGCCCTTTGTACCGTCTGCTTATACGTTCCTCGTAGACTGATTACGAGGAGCAAAAGGAACCATAGTATGCGCAACATGCTGTGAAGAGACCATTTCTTTCCTGCGCATATACGTGTGTACGGAATCCTGTGAAACATTAGGCCCAGAATCCGTCAGGCCAACATTCAACTTTTTACCTTTTTTGGGATGTGCCTCTAGCCAGTCATTGCTACGGGAGTCCAAACCCAGGACCTGTTGTTTACCTTTATCCAAAATATTAGGTGACTGGATGGCCTCCTGTGGCGGAGCATCAAGCACCACGTCCTCCATAGGCAGCACCACATGCGCATCCTCTGAAGACGGTTGCCTCTCTGGGCATTCGGCCATAAAATGCCCCAATTTTCCACACGAAAAGCAGTGTCCGGCAAAGTTGCCCCATTTCAAGCGAAAGTGCAAAGGATGCATGCCAGAGCAATTAAGGCGAAGCCACGCAGGCCTTTTCCTGGCAGTGTCCCATAACATACACAAACGGTTTCGATTCATGGCCCTTAGGCTTGGGGGAACCAGCACCATTCCCACAACGGCCATGGCATCCTTTAACAATGACCAATAGACAGTCGGACAATTTTTCACTTCAACCCACACCGGGTATTCACGTTGAAGCAGGCACTGAAAGTCTACCATAGGGCGCCATGGCACCACATGGACCAAGCGGCGATCAAAGAACAATGGCAGTTTGGACAGGAGCTCCGCCCGATGCTTCTCTGATTTCAGCAAGACCTCATAGAAGCCTCGGGGCCCAACAAAGATCTCCTCCACACACTCCCCTTGTAGTAAATGGTGCAGCCACTGGTGAATATGGGAAAGCACTGGGATCCTGCCAATGAAGAAGAGTATAACCGCCCTGTCATAAAACACCGAAAAAGAGCGCAAGACAGTTTTCGGGTCTACCGTGGCTTCCAAAACTTCTTCAGTTCCCGAGTCAGAAAAAGCTTCATGATTATGTTGGACATAATCACCAAGCAGAGTATTAGCAAACTCCAACAAGTGCTCCCAGTCAATCTCCTGCGAATCCACAGAATCAAAGGCAACATGCGCATAGGAACGTTCCTGATGACCCATTGTCTCTTCGGAAGTATGCTTGGAGCGTTTGCCCGCAAGCGGAAAGTCCGAACCAGGAGGCATCTCCTCTGTGCAAGGAACCATATCCTCCGGTTCCTCGATATCAAAATCCAGACCCAGGGCTGCCACCGTCTGGTCAATAAAAGCCATATCCAGCCCAACCATGCTGCTGTCCTCTCTCTGTTTCTCACTCTCTTGCTCTCTCGCTAGCGCTCACACTCTCTCTCTCTCTCTCTCTCTCTCTCTCTCTCTCTCTCTCTCTCTCTCTCTCTCTCTCTCTCTCTCTCTCTCTCTGTGTACAAAGGCAAGGCTACTCTGTCTCCATGCGCCAGACTAGATTGGACGAGGCGCAAGTCACAGAATCCAGGGGCGCAGGCACAGGCTCGAACGGGGGATGCTGATTGTCGCTGGGATGAAGATGAGAACTGTGCGCCCTGTAAAAAATTGTCACAGAGGAGCTGTTACCTGGGGTGAGCAAAACGACGGCTGACAGGCGGCGATGGCGGACGGGTCGAACCGGACAGGGCAAAATGCGGGCGGGTCTGAGTGCGAGCTGGTCCGACAGCAGTGTCTGATAGCAGGCAAGTCTAATGACGACAGACGACGGCCGACGACGAGTAAGTCGCAGATCTAAGACAACGGACGACAGCCGAAGACGGGCAGGCGTGACAGTGGACAAGGCCTACTGGTCAGACGGCAAAGCGGCACGCTCAGGCGGCGACATCGCAGGCGACCTCATCTCCACTCTCTCTCCAGTCGCCACTCACTCTCACTCTCTCTCTCTCACACACACACACTCTCTCTCTCTCTCTCTCTCTCTCTCTCTCTCTCTCTCTCTCTCTCTCTCTCTCTTTTTTCGTAAAAGGTAATTATATTAATTACAAAAAAAATACAAGATTACTTGATTACAAGATACATGACAACAATCTAAGTCATCATGTGAAGAGGTTCTAAGTGCTACAAGTTACAATGTCATGGCAAAGATGCAGAGGAAATTGCCCTATGCCAGGGACGTAAGTCCTCCCTAGAGAGCAAATCAGAATGCCGGAGAAGATCCAACTGCCAATACAAGAGGCCCTTAAGCCTGGCAATATGCCGCTGAATATTATGGGCGGAGTCAAAAAGAAAAGCATTCCGGACGGTCCAGTTATGCCAGCAGCCCCAATATCGAAGAAAATGAAACACAAGCTTCATATGTGGCTGTGCAGGAGCGGGGTATTTGGGCTGTCCAAAAACCCAATCAAAGGGGCGCAGGGTGGGACCAACCACTCCTTGCCAAACAACCGACATAAATAACCAGACTTTCTTTGCGAGGGGGCAAGAAATAAATCGGTGGCGGGCGGATTCCACAGCAGTGGTGCAAAAGAAACAGTGGCCATTGGAGATTCGTCGCTTGGAGAGAGCCGAAGCAAGCGGAAGACCGCCAACCATCATTCTCCAAAGAAAAACTTTACATTTGAAGGGTGTCTTGTTCAACCAGCCCACCATCACAGTTTCCCTCCACCATGACCGGGATTTACGTAATCCCCATAAAGCATTCACTTTGGTGACGAGCCATTGATGATCTTTAATCAGAATATGATACACTTGGTTAGCAGAAGCTTTGCTTACGGTCAGCCGGCCTTGTAGGTCCCAATCCTGCCAGGGATGATCCGAAGCAAGGGCAGGAAAGGGTTGTCTGCTCTGGAGCACCCTCAAAAGCTGTTCCCATAAAGGCCTGTAACCACGAGGGATCCGGAAAAGCCGCCTGGCTGTACGAAAAGATATAAGCACATTGCGACTGGCAAGGGTGGCATCCGCAACTGAAGACAAACCCAAACGGGCCATCCGGTTAAATTGTGGTCTGAGGTCCTGTTTACCGTCCCATGCAAGTAAACGGGAAACTGCCAGCAACTCCAATTGAAAAGAGTTAGCAGCTAGGCGATCCTCCGCTGGATGCCACTGGGCCTTCTGAAGGACGTGTTTCCAGGAACACACCAAATGAGTGAGCAGCAACGAAGAAGAGCTGGAGAACCGCGAATCAGCATTAAGAACATGCCACCAAGAACTCCGGATCTGGGTATTGCCATGTTGAAGCCCCTGGCCCTCAAGGAACTAACGGGCTATATCGACCCATGGATGATGATCCGAGCACATGGTGCGGAAAAGCGACCAACGGAGTGCCTGCATGTGAGTTTGGGCATCTAAAATAGCTCCGCCACCCATGCGTTTAGGAGTGCACGCATGCGACCAAGAGATCCAGGAAATACCTGCGTGCAATGAGTCTTTCTTCCATAGCATGAAACGAATGGACTGAGTAAGAGCATTGAGAGTCGTAGTAGTCCAGGGCAACAATGGTAAGAAATATGTGAGCATTGGCAACATAATAGCCTGGGCCACTTTGAGACGAACATGGAAAGGCCAGGCTTGAGATTTCCAATACATAAACTTAGCCACCATTTTCTGAGAAATCCACTGCAGCAGCTGCTTCGGGGGAACATCAACACCCAACGGGTACCCAAGGTGCCTGACAATGGAGCCACGAGGAACAACCAGACCCTGCCAGTCCAAGGACTGCAAATCCGACTCCGTGCAGCTGAGAATGGCTGATTTGAGGGCGTTAATGCGAAGGCCGGACGCCTGACCAAAGAGGCCCCAAACATCCAATGCTCTTCGAAGGTTATCCCTGTCTGCACGCAAAATCATAAAAGTATCATCCGCCACGGATTGGCCAATGAAGTGCTGTCCTGTAGGAAGCGACAGTCCTGCCAACTGAGAAGAGGCTGCCATATGAGATAACATCGAAAGAACTGGATGTGTGGCAAGGGCAAAAAATAGAGGGCTCAAAGGGCATCCTTGTCTGACAGAGCGGGCAAGGACAAATGGCTCAGTAACACCTCCGTTCAGCATGACCCGCGAAGACGCTGCAGCACTAATAGTGTATATGAGACTAGACATCCGTGGACCAAAGCCCATAGCAGACATAAGTTCAGCAACGAAAGACCAGTCTAGATAGTCAAAAGCCTTTTCCAGGTCCAGTTGAATCAGTACGACCTCCTGATTGGAATGCCTGGCATAATCAATTGCCAGTTGAGCATTCAATACATTGTGTAGGATATTTCGGCCCTGAATAAAACCATACTGTAGAGGGTGCACAATGGCCGGGAGATGCTTATGGAGCCGATTCGCCATTACCTTGGAAAAGATTTTGTACATTGAACCCATCAAAGAAATTGGGCGCCACTGTGTCAACTTAGATGGCGAAGGAGCTTTTGGAAGCAGTTTAATGAGGCCTTCTTTCCATGAGGAAGGCATGATCCCCGTTTCCCACACCTGCTGGAACAAAGCCTGCAAAGGTTTCACCAGTTGGGTAGCAAAAGCTTCAAAGAACTCGTTAGTGAGACCATCCCAACCCGGGCTTTTATCCTTAGGTAAGTGTAGCAATACGTCCATAACCTCTGTCTCAGAAATATCAGACTCCACAGTAGTTTGCATGTCCTGCGGAAGCTGATTGCGGACCAGGTCATAAAAAGCCGAACGGGCCTGAGTAATTTGGGCCGAAGGGGGAGAGGTGGAACCGAGAAGGTCATGGAAATAATTCCTACACATATGCACAATAGTCTGCGGATCCAGGATAAGGTGGCCTTCTGCATCCTCGAGTCTGGTCATATTTTCTCGAGCAGGAGAGGCATGGAGCGCTCGAAAGAACTTATGGGTCTGACATGCACTATCTTGCAAAGTTTCTGTCAGATGTTGCAGTTTTGCCTGCTGATATGATTTTAACTGGAATGCTTTAATAAGATCGGCCAGCCGCATGTCTAGTGCAAGCAGAAATGCATCATCCGGAGTGTCGACCAGCAGAGAACAAACCAAAGCCAGCAGATCCTCTGCTGCCTTGCGACGCTGCCGACAAAGAGAGGCATGATAAATCCCATACTGCCGAGCAACCCGTTGCACATTAGAGAGCAATCTTTCAAAAGACGCAGTGCCCTGAGAAGAGAAGTCCAAGACAAATCTGTCAATCAATTGCTGCATATAGCCCTGAAAGAGTGCATGCTTCAGGTAAGATGAGTTGAAGCGCAAAGGGAGGCGGTCCAGAAATCGCTTGAAAGGAGCAATGGGTTGTGCAAGCAGCTCAAGCTGCAGAGGGAAATGGTCTGACAAAGCATATTGCTGCAACACTTTAATGTCGAGCATCTCGGGAAGAAAGTCATCATTCTGCATAATTTACATACGATCCAGTCGCGACCATGTTGTTGCATACTGAGCCGAATGGAAAGTAAACCCTGTAGAAGACGGGTGTAGCCAGGACCAAAGATCTTGCTTAAGAACAGAAAGAGCCAACTGATGCCACATACGACTTTCAGGCGCGTCCATCACCGAATGCTCCGATGTGGACTGGGAAGAATCCACACACATATTAAAATCCCCCATGAAGAAGCCTCGTCTGCCAAGTGACAAGGAGGCCTGCAAAGTCTGCCAAAGCTCCCGACGAGATAACGAATCATTCGGAGCATAGAGGCCAAGTAGCCATAAGATTTCCCCTTCGAATAAAATTTCAATCACCAAAAAGCGGCCATGAACATCATTTTTAATAAGCACGGGCTGATATTTGTCATGTATAATCATGAGCACTCCCGAATAATGCATGGCCTGTGTCCCTGCATAGAACAGTCGAAAGCCATTGCAATCCACTACTTTTCCGGCTTCACCGTGACTCTTGTGCTCAACAGCGCACAGGACATCCCACTGATTTTCATGCAATACCGTCCACATGGCATGTTGCTTGTGGCGAGAGCAAATTCCTCGCACATTCCACGTGGCTATTTTCATGTGTAGTTAAAACCAAATCAGGTACGAGGCACAGCTTGCCTTGATTTGACCTTGTCAGCAAGAATGTCCAGGACTCCCTCGTCCAAGAAATCCGCCAACACAGCAAAAGAGTTCTGAGGACCAGATTTGGAAGTAGACGGCATATCTGCTGACTTGGGGTTGAAACGGGGGTAACGACGGTCCCATGGGGTAATGACATTACCTCTGGTATCAAATGCCAGCTTAGCAGGGGGACCCTTTGGACGATCTGAATACATTTTTCTGGCGGGTTGACGACGGGGGGCAGAGGAAACCATAGCAGGAGCAGCATGCTCAGAAGACAACATTTCCTTCCTGCGCATATATGTACGCATGGAATCTTGTGAGGGAGTAGACACAGTATTTTCCATGCCAGCAACAAGCTTGTTGCCTTTTTTTGCACGTACTTCCACCCAATCAGTGGCACGGGAATCCAGACCCGAAACCTATTGTTTACCTTTGGCCAGAACTTGGGGCTGGTGGATAGCATCCAGCGACGGGGCATCACATGCCATATCTTCCGTGGGCGGCACAGCATGGCCAACATCGGAGGTATGTTGCTGTTCCGGGCATTCAGCCATGAAATGCCCCAACTGTCCACAGGAAAAGCAGTGCCCTGCAAAATTGCCCCATTTCAATCTAAAGTGTAACGGATGCATGCTCGAGCAATTAAGGCGCAACCAAGCAGGCCTTTTTCTTGCAGTGTCCCATAGCATACACAAGCGGTTGCGATTCACTGTCCGGAGACTGGGAGGGACGAGAACAGTGCCCACCACGGCCATAGCATCCTTCAACAGTGGCCAATAAACAGCCGGGCAATTTTCCACTTCCACCCATACAGGGCATTCACGTTGCAGCAGACGCTGAAAATCTGCCATTGGGCGCCATGGAACTACATGAACCAAGCGGCGTTCAAAAAATAAAGGCAGTTTAGACAGGAGAGCAGCACGATGCGTCTCTGATTTTAACAGAACCTCAAAAAACCCCCGGGAGCCAACAAAAATCTCTTCAACACATTCCCCTTGTAACAGACTGTGCAGCCACTGGCGAATACGGGAGAGCAGCGGGATTCGACCAGTGAAGAAGAGTATCACAGCGCGATCATAAAATACTGAAAAGGAGCGCAGGACAGTTTTTGGGTCAACGGTGGCGTCCAGAACATCGTCAGGCGCTGAGTCGGAAAAGGCTTCCTGATTATGTTGAACGTAGTCGCCAAGCAACGTGTTGGCAAATTCCAGTAAATGCTCCCAGTCAACATCCTGGGAGTCCGCAGGATCCGAAGCAACCTGAGCATAGGAACGATCCTGAGGAACACCTATCTCTTCCGGAGTATGCTTGGTACGTTTACCCGCAGGCTGAATGTCGGAACCAGGGAGCATCTCTTCGTTGCACGGAACCATATCCTCAGGTTCCTCGGCATCAGAATCCGGGCCAAGTGCCGCCACTGTTTGGTCTATGAAATCCAGATCCAAACCAGCCATCGTATGACAATTTGATCGTGAAAGAGGACTGACCCTCTCTTTCTCCCGCTCTCTCTCTCGCCCGCTGGTCTGTACAGATGCGCTGTCCAGGGGTGTACTCTGCAAAGACAGCTAATAAAAGCTGAGCTGTACGAGGAAGAAGGCTAGCAGGCAACGGCAGGGCTGAACCGTCAGCCACAGACTTGCTGCGAAGCAGGGGCGACAAGAGATCGGGCACGCAGCCGAGGGCAACGAAGCCTGCAGACGGGGCCTGCAGACTAGGACGACGGGGCTCAGGCGGCGGGGCCTGCTGACGAGGGCGGCGGGCCTGCAGACGCAGGCGGCGGACCTGCAGACGAGGCCTACCGACGCAGGCGGCGGGGCCTGCAGACGAGGGCGACAGGGCGCAGGCGGGGGCGAGGGCGAACAGGTACGTGCAGGGTTTTCGCAGGCGCTGACGAACGAGGGCAGGCGATGGCGAACAGGGAGGTCTCGCAGGCGATGGCGATGGCGACAGGGAGGTCGCGACAGTCAACCAGGCGGACGCGCAGGGCACTCACCTCACAGGCAGGCAGGCAGCGACGCGACAGGCGCTTCAGACGTCGTTGGAGGGCGCAGGGGCAGGACGCGGACCGCCGCCATCGTTTCGCTTTTTTTCCTCTCTCTCTCTCTCTCTCTCTCTCTCTCTCTCTCTCTCTCTCTCTCTCTCTCTCTCTCTCTCTTCGTAAAAGGTAATTGTATTAATTACGAAAAAAATACAAGATTACTTGATTACAAGATACATGATGACAATCTAAGCCATCATGTGAAGAGGTTCCAGTACTACAAGTTACAAAGTCATGGCAAAGACGCGGAGGAAATTGCCATATGCCAGGGACGTAACTCCTCCCTAGAGAGCATGTCAGAATGCTGGAGAAGATCTAATTGCCAATACAAGAGGCCCTTAAGCCTAGCAATATGCCGCTGAACATTATAGGCAGAATCAAAAAGAAAAGCATTCCGAATGGTCCAGTTATGCCAACCGCCCCAATATCGAAGAAAGTGATACATGAGCTTCATATGTGGCTGTGCCGGAGTGGAGTATTTGGGGTGCCCAAAAACCCAATCAAAGGGGCGTAGTGTGAAACCAACCACCCCTCGCAAAACAACCGACAAAAATAACCAGACTTTCTTAGCGATGGGGCAAGAAATAAATCGGTGCCGGGCGGATTCCACAGTAGTGGTGCAAAAGAAACAGTTGCCATTGCAGATTCGTCGCTTGGAAAGAGCTGAAGCAAGCGGAAGACCACCAATCATCACTCTCAAAAGAAAGACCATATATTTGAAGGGTGTCTTGTTCAACCAGCCCTCCATCACAGTTGCCCTCCACCATGACCGGGATTTACACAATCCCCATAAAGCATTCGCTTTAGTAACCAGCCATTGCTGATCTTTAATCAGAAGATGATACACTTGGTTAGCATAAGCTTTGCTTAAATTCAGCCGGCCTTCTAAGTCCCAATCCTGCCAGGGATGATCCGAAGCAAGGGCAGGAAAGGGTTGTCTACTCTGGAGCACCGTCAAAAGCTATTCCCATAAATGCCTATATCCACGAGGGATCCTGAAAAGCCTCCTAGCTGTACGAAACGATATTAACACATTGCGACTGGCAAGGGTGGCATCCGCGATTGAAGATAAGCCCAAACGTGCCATCCGGTTGAATTGTGGTCTAAGCTCGTGTTTACCTTCCCATGAAAGTAAACGCGAGACTGCCAGCAATTCCAATTGAAAAGAGTTAGTAGCTAAGCGATCCTCCGTTGGACGCCACTGAGCCTTCTGGAGGACCAGTTTCCAGGAACATACCAAATGAGTAAGCAGCAATGAAGAAGAATTGGAGAACCGCGAATCAGCATTAAGAACATGCCACCAAGAACTCCGGATTTGGGTATTGCCATACAGAAGCCCATGGTCCTCAAGGAAATAACGGGCTATAACGACCCACGGATGATGATCCGAGCACATGGCGCAAAAAAGAGACCAACGGAGTGCCAGCATGTGAGTTTGGGCATCTAAAATAGCTCCTCCACCCATGCGTTTGGGGGTGCACGCATGCAACCAAGAAATCCAGGAAATACCTGCATGCAATGAGTCCTTCCATAGCATGAAACGAATAGACTGAGTAAGAGCATTCAGAGTCGTAGTAGTCTAGGGCAGCAATGGCAAGAAATATGTGAGCATTGGCAACATAATTGTCTGGGCTACTTTGAGGCGAACATGGAAGGGCCAGGCCTGAGACTTCCAATACAGAAACTTAGCCACCATTTTCTGAGAAATCCACTGCAGAAGCTACTTTGGGGAAACATCAACACCCAAAGGGTACCCAAGATGCCTAACAATGGAGCCACGAGAAACAACCATACCCTGCCAGTCCAAGGACTGCAAATCCAACTCCGTGCAGCTGAGAATGGCTGATTTGAACGCATTGATGCGAAGGCCGGACGCTTGACCAAAGAGAGCCCAAACATCCAATGCTTTTCGAAGGTTATCCTTGTCCGCACGCAAAATCATAAAGCTATCATCAGCCAACGATTGACTAATGAATTGCTGTCCAGTAGGAAGCGACAATCCAGCCAACTGAGTAGAAGCTGCCATATGAGATAACATCAAAAGAATTGGATGAGTCGCAAGGGCAAAGAAGAGAGGGCTCAAAGGGCACCCCTGTCTGACAGAGCGGGCAAGGACAAATGGCTCAGTAACACCTCCATTCAGCATGACTCGCGAAGACGCCGCAGCACTGATGGTGTAGATTAGACGAGACATCCGAGCACCAAAGCCCATAGCAGACATAAGTTCAGCAAACGAAAGACCAGTCCAGATAGTCAAAAGCCTTTTCCAGGTCCAGTTGAATCAGTACGACCTCCTGATTAGAAAGCCTTGCATAATCAATTGCCAGTTGCGCATTTAATACATTGTGCTGAATGTTTCGGCCCTTAATGAAACCATACTGGAGAGGGTGCACAATGGCAGGGAGATGCTTATGGAGCCGATTCGCCATTACTTTGGAAAAGATTTTGTACATAGAACCCATCAAAGAAATTGGGCGCCACTGTTTCAACGTAGACGGCGAAGGAACCTTTGGAAGCAGTTTAATAAGTCCTTCTTTCCATGAGGAAGGCATGATCCCCGTTTTCCACACCTGTTGAAACAAAGCCTTCAATGGTTTCGCCAGTTGGGTAGCAAAAGCCTCAAAGAACTCATTGGTGAGACCATCCCAACCCGGACTTTTATCCTTGGGCAAGTGTAACAAAACGTCCATAACCTCTGCCTCACAAATATCTGACTCCATAGTAGCTTGCATGTCCTGCGGAACCTAATTGCGGACCAGGTCACAAAAAACCGAAGGGGCCTGAGTAATTTGGGCTGAAGGTGGAGAAGTGGAACCAAGAAGGTCGCGGAAATAATTCCTGCACATATGCACAATAGTCTGTGGATCCAAGATAAGGTGGCCTTCTGCATCCTCGAGTCTGGTCATATTCTCTCGAGCAGGAGAGACATGGAGAGCTCGAAAGAACTTATGAGTCTGACACGCACTATCTTGCAAAGTATCCGTCAGATGTTGCAATTTGGCCTGCTGATACGATTTCAACTGAAACTCTCTAATAAGATCAGCCACCCACATTGCCAGTGCCAGCAGAAATGCATCATCCGGAGTGTCCACCAGCAGAGAACAAACCAAAGCCAACAGGTCCTCCGCTGCTTGTCGACGCCGCCGACAAAGAGAGGCATGATAGATCCCATACTGCCAAGCAACCCGCTGCACATTAGAGAGCAATCTTTCAAATGAAGCAGTGCCCTGAGAGGAGAAGTCCAAGAAGAATCTATCAATCAATTGCTGCATATAGCCCTGAAAGATTGCATACTTCAAGTAAGACGAGTTGAAACGCAAAGGGAGTCTCTCCAGAAATTGCTTGAAAGGTGCCATGGGTTGCGCAAGCAGCTCAAGCTGCACAGGGAAATGGTCCGACAAGGCAGATTGCTGCAACACTTTCATTTTGAGCATCTCTGGAAGAAAATCATCATTCTGCATGATGTATATGCGGTCCAACCGCGACCATGTTGTTGCATACTGGGCAGAATGGAAAGTAAACCCTGTAGAAGATGGGTGTAGCCAGGACCAGAGATCTTGCTTAAGAACAGCAAGAGCCAACTCATGCCACATACGACTTTCCAGCGCATCCATTACCGAATGCTCCGATGTGGACTGGGAAGAATCAACACACATATTGAAATCCCCCATCAAGAAGCCCCGTCTGCCAAGTGACAAGGAGGTCTGCAAAGTCTGCCAAAGCTCCCGACGAGATAACGGATCATTTGGAGCATAGAGGCCAAGTAACCATAAGATCTCCCCTTCGAATAAAATTTCAATCACCAGAAAGCGGCCATGTACATCATTTTTAATAAGAACAGGCTGATATTTGTCATGTACAATCATGAACACACCCGAATAATGCATGGCCTGTGTCCCTGCATAGAACAAACGAAAGCCATGGCAATCCACAACTTTTCCGGCTTCTCCATGACTCTTGTGCTCAACAGTGCACAGGACATCCCACTGATTCTCATGCAATACAGTCCACATGCCATGTTGCTTGTGTCGAGAACAAATTCCTCGCACATTCCACGTGGCTATTTTCATGTGTATTCAAAACAAAATCAGGTACGAGGCACAGCTTGCCTAGATTTGACTTTTTCTGCGAGAATGTCCAGGACTCTCTCGTCCAAGAAATCCGCCAACACAGCAAAAGAGTTCTGAGGACCAGATTTGGAGGTAGACGGCATATCTGCTGGCTTGGGGATGGAACGGGGATAACGACGATCCCACGGGGTAATGACGTTGCCTCTGGTATCAAAAGCCAGCTTACCAGGTGGACCCTTTGGACGATCCGAATACATTTTTCTAGTGGGCTGAGGATGGGAGGCAGAGGAAACCATAGCAGGAGCAAAGCGCTCTGAAGACAACATTTCTTTCCTGCGCATATGGGTACGCATGGAATCTTGTGAGGTAGTAGGCACAGTATTCTCCATGCCAGCAACAACCCTGTTGCCTTTTTTTGCATGTACTTCAACCCAATCAGTGGCACGGGAATCCAGACCCGAAACCTGTTGTTTACCTTTGTCCAGAACTTTAGGCGGGTGGATAGTATCCAGCGACGGAGCATCACACACCATATCTTCCATGGGCAGCGCAACATGGCCAACATCTGAAGTGTGTTGCAGCTCCGGGCATTCGGCCATAAAATGCCCCAATGTCCACAAGAAAAGCAATGTCGTGCAAAATTGCCCCATTTCAAACGAAAGTGTAACGGATGCATGCCAGAGCAATTGAGACATAACCAAGCAGGCCTTTTCCTTGCAGTGTCCCATAACATACACAACCGGTTGCGATTCACAGCCCTTAGACTTGGAGGGACCAGAACAGTGCCCACAGCGGCCATAGCATCCTTCAACAGTGGCCAATAGACAGCCAGACAATTTTCCACTTCTACCCACACAAGGCATTCACGTTGCAGCAGACGCTGAAAATCTACCATTGGGCGCCATGGAACAACATGAACCAACCGGCGATAAAAAAACAAAGGTAGTTTAGACAGGAGAGCAACAAGGTACGTCTCAAATTTCAACAGCACCTCAAAAAAGCCTCAGGGCCCAACAAAAATCTCTTCAACACATTCCCCTTGTAGCAGACTGTGCAGCCACTGGCGAATACGGGAAAATAGTGGGATTCGACCAGTGAAGAAGAGTATCACAGTGCGATCATAAAACACCGAAAAGGAGCGTAGGATAGTTTTCGGGTCCACACTGGCTTCCAGAACATCGTCAGGTGCAAAGTCAGAAAAGACTTCCTGATTATGTTGAACATAATCGCCAAGCAGAGTGTTAGCAAATTCCAGCAAATGCTCCCAGTCAACATCCTGAGAGCCCACAAAATCCGAAGCAACCTGAGCATAGGAACGATCCTGATGAACCACTGTCTCTTCCGAAGTATGCTTGGTACGTTTACCCGCAGGCTGAATGTCAGGACCAGGGGGTAGCTCTTCCGTGCACGGAACCATATCCTCAGGTTCCTCAGTATCAGAATCCGGACCAAGTGCCGCTACCGTTTGATCTATGAAATCCACATCCAAACCAACCATCTTGTATCACGATTGGATCTCGAAGGAGGACTGACGCGCAGTGAAGAGCGGGAAACGCAACCTTGTCCTCCGCAGTCGCGACCTGTCTCAAGAGGGCGCACGGCAGGGCACAACCCTAACAGTGCAAGGGCAGGAGGGTGGAGCACAAGGCGGGCAGTCGATGGCAGAGGGGGACAGTCGAGGGCGCAGGACAGGGGCCAGGCATCAACAGAAACCCTAACGCACAGGGCGAAAGGGCCAAGCGCAGGCACAGAGCCCACGGGGCTTCAGAGGCAGGCGACAGTGCAAGCGGCGGGGCAGGTGACGGGGCAGGTGACGGGGCAGGCGCTGGGGTAGGCGACGAGACAGGCGAGGGGCGTCAGGATCAGGCGACGGGGCAGCAGGCGACGGCCAGACAAGCGTCCGAGGCAGCACAGGGCGACGGGACTGCGGATTGCAAAGCAAACGAAAGCAAACGGGCGGCTGCAGACGTGGCAGCGGGAGTGGTCAGGGAAACGGCGCAAGGACCAGGACGGCGCTAAGGAGCAAGTCACGTGAGCCGAACGCTGGCGATACAGGCGGGCGACAACAGGGACTCCATCCTTCAAGACGAACGACGGGCAGGCGACGGCCTATGGCGTCTGTACGCGGGGGGAACCAAGCCACGAATGGCGACGAGGCGGCAAGTCGCGAGCAGGCGCCATCGCTCTCTCTCTTCACACACACACACACACACACACACACTCTCTCTCTCTCTCTCTCTCTCTCTCTCTCTCTCTCTCTCTCTCTCTCTCTCTCTCTCTCTCTCTCTCTCTCTCTCTCTCTCTCTCTCTCTCTCTCTCTCTCTCTCTCTCTCTCTCTTTTTTCGTAAAAGGTAATTGTATTAATTACGAAAAAAATACAAGATTACTGGATTACAAGATTACAAGATACATGATGACACAAAGCCATCATGTGAAGAGGTTTTCTCTTTCTTTCTCTTTCTCTTTTTTCTGATTACAAGATACACGAGGGCCCTAGGCCAACGTGTGGGGAAGCCCCGTAGTAATGCACTGAAAAGGTTATTACACCAATCATGGCAACGACCCAGAGGCAATTGCCATATGCCACGGATGCAAATCCTCCCGAGGGAGCAAGTCGGAATGTCGGATGAGATCTAGCTGCCAATGCAAGAGCCCTTTAAGCCTGGCAATATGTCGCGGTACATTAGAGGCCGAATCAAAGAGAAAAGCATTGCGCGTGGTCCAAATGTGCCAGCATCCCCAATATCTGAAAAAGTGAAATAAGATCTTCTCATGCAACTGTGGCGGTGCGGGATACTTCGGGCGCACAAAAACCCAGTCGAAAGGAGTTAGCGAGGACCCCACCACCGCGCGCCAAATGTGCAACAAGAGTGACCAGATATTCTTGGCGAGCGGGCAAGAGAGAAAACGATGTCGAGCCGATTCCGCCGGTGTGGTGCAGAAGAAACAATTGCCATTCGAGATGCGACGCTTGGCAAGGACCGAGGCCAGAGGAAGACCACCAATCATGACCCGCCAAAGAAAAACCTTGCATTTGAAAGGTGTCTTATTTAGCCAGCCCTCCATCAGCGTTTTCTGCCACCATGACAGCGATTTCCGCAGTCCCCAAACAATATTAGCTTTCTCTCCCAGCCATTGGCGATCTTGAACAAGAAGATGATACACCTGATTAGTAGAGGCCTTTTCCAGACTCAGGCGGCCTGCAAGGTCCCAATCCTGCCAAGGGCGATCCACAGCCAAGGCAGGAAAGGGTTGCCTATCCTGAAGCTCCGACGAAAGCTGCTCCCATAAATCACGGTATCCACGCGGGATCTTGAAGAGTCGCCGAGCAGTCCGAAATGATACGAGGACATTGCGAGTGGCAAGGGTAGCATCCGCAACCGACGTCACACCTAAACGGGTCATGCGATTAAATCTTGGTCTGAGCTGATGTTTATCTTCCCATGAAAGGAGTCTCGATACTGCCAACAATTCCAGCTGAAAGGAATTAGTCTGCAAGCGGTCCCCTACTGGGTGCCAACGGGCCTTTTGGAGCACCACTTTCCAAGAGCCGACCAAGTGCAGTAACAAAGAGGAAGAGGGACTGGAAACACGAGAGTCAGCATTAAGGACATGCCACCAGGAGGTCCGAAGCCGTGTGTTGCCATGGCGGAGCCCGCTGTCCTCAAGAAAATAACGGGCTATGATGGTCCATGGGTGATGATCCACACACATGGCACGGAAAAGGGACCAACGGAGAGCTAACATATGAGTGTGTGCATCCAAAATAGCTCCACCACCCATGCGCTTAGGGGTACATGCATGTGACCATGAAATCCACGAAATGCCTGCCTGCAGTGAATCCTTCTTCCACAGCATGAAACGGATGGGATGAGTGAGGGCCTTCAAAGTAGTAGGCGTCCATGGCAACAAAGGCAGGAAATACGTTAGCATTGGTAGCATGATTGTTTGGGCCACTTTGAGGCGGACATGGAATGGCCACGCTTGCGACTTCCAGTACATCAACTTCGTCGCCAGTTTTTGTGAAATCCACTCCAGCAGGTCTTTTGGCCGTACATCCACCCCCAATGGGTATCCAAGATGCCTGACAATGGAGCCACGGGAAACCACCTGTCCTTGCCAGCCTAGGGACTGTAAATCAGTCTCCGTACAACTGAGAATGGCTGACTTAAGGGCATTGATGCGAAGCCCAGAGGCCTGACCAAAGAGTGTCCAAACATCTAATGCCCTTCGAATGTTGTCCCTGTCCGCCTGCAAAATCATAAAGGTGTCATCAGCCAAAGATTGGCTAACGAAGTGTTGACCCAACGGAAGAGACAGCCCGGCCAGCTGAGCAGAGGCTGCCATGGAGGATAATATTGAAAGGACCGGGTGAGTCGCCAGGGCAAAGAAGAGAGGGCTCAAAGGACAACCTTGTCTGACCGAGCGTGCAAGGACAAATGGCTCTGTAACCCCACCATTAAGCATAACTCTGGAGGAAGCCTCAGCACTAATGGTGTAGATCAATCGGGACATTCGAGTACCAAAGCCCATAGCCGACATGAGGTCTGCAATGAAAGACCAGTCCACATAATCAAACGCATTTTCCAAGTCCAATTGAATCAATACCACTTCCTGACCGGAGTGCCGCGCATAGTCAATAGCCATTTGCACATTTAAGATATTATCCAGAATGTTGCGGCCCTTAATGAAACCATATTGGAGAGGATGCACAATAGCTGGAAGGTGCTTGTGAAGCCGATTCGCCAGCACTTTGGAGTAGATTTTATACATGGAGCCCATCAAAGAGATTGGTCTCCAATGTTGCAACTTTGACGGCGAAGGGACCTTTGGAATTAGTTTGATAAGGCCTTCTTTCCACGAGGAGGGCATGACCCCCATTTCCCACACCTGCTGAAACATGGCCACCAATGGCTTCACCAACTGCGTGGCCGAGGTCTGAAAGAATTCATTAGTGAGACCATCCCAGCCAAGACTTTTATCCTTCGGCAGGTGCAGCAAGACGTCCATAACCTCTTCCTCGCAAATATCTGTCTCCAACGTGGCTTGCATATCAACTGGAACCTGCTGGCGGACCAGATGATAGAAGATCGAGCGGGCATGCGTAACCTGGCTAGAAGGCGAGGAAGAAGAACCGAGAAGTTCCATAAAATAGTTTCTGCACATAGTGACAATGGTCTGCGGATCCGTGACCATGCGACCTTCCAAATCCTGGAGTCTGGTCATATTTTCGCGAGCCAGAGACGCATGCAAGGCGCGAAAGAACTTATGAGACTGGCAGGCGCTATCTTGCAATGTGTCCGTCAAATTGTGCAGCTTGGCCTGTTGATAAGATTTCAACTGAAATACTTGAATAAGATGGGCCAACCGCCTCTCCAGAGACAGCAGAAAATCATCATCAGGGGAATCCAGAAGCAAGGAACGGACCAAAGCCAGTAAGTCTTCTGCTGCATGTCGACGTCGGCGGCAAAGCGAGGCATGATGGATCCCATACTGGCGAGCAACCCGCTGCACATTAGAGAGCAGCCGTGCAAATAAAGGCAAGCCCTCAGAGGCGAAGTCCAATAAGAACCTCTCAATCAGCTGCTGCATATAGCCCTGGAAAATTGAATGCTTCAAATAAGAGGAGTTGAAACGTAAAGGGAGCCTATCCAGCAATTGCACAAAAGGTGCAATAGAGTGTGCCCGCATCTCAAGCTGGAGGGGGAAATGATCCGACAACGCATATTGCTGCAAGACCTTCATTTCCAACATCTCGGGAAGAAAATCATCGCCCTGCATGATATACATTCTGTCCAGTCGCGACCAGGTAGTTGCATATTGTGCGGAATGAAAAGTAAACCCTGAAAAAGAAGGGTGAAGCCACGACCAAAGATCTTGCTTGAGTACGTGCAAAGCAAAGGAACTCCACACCCGGCTTTCCGGCGTATCCATTACCGAATGCCCTGAAGTGGACTGAGAAGAGTCAACACACATATTGAAATCTCCCATCGAAAACCCCCTTCGGCCGAGTGACATGGAGCCCTGCAAAGTGGACCAAAGATCCCGTCGGGATGCGGGATCATTCGGAGCATAGAGGCCCAACAACCATAAAATCTCTCCTTCAAATAAGACTTCGATCACCAGAAAGCGGCCCTGCACATCATTTTTGACAAGGACAGGCTGATATTTCTCATGGACAATCATCAGCACGCCCGAATAGTGCGTAGCAGGGTTTCCTGCATAAAATAGACGGAATCCATGACAATCCATCACTTTTCCTGCTTCACCGTGACTTTTGTGCTCAACTGCACACAATACATCCCACTGGTTCTCATGCAAGACGGTCCACATGGCATGTTGTTTATGGGGAGAGCAAATGCCTCGCACATTCCATGTGGCTATCTTCATGTATCCTCAACGAAGGAAGTCAGGAACGAGGTGCCTGCTGCCTCGATTTCACCTTTTCCGCGAGAGCATCCAGGACACCCTCATCCAGAAAATCAACCAATACTGCAAAAGAATTCTGGCGACCTGCTTTGGAGGTAGAAGGGAAATCCACTGCCTTGGGAGAGGGGCGGGGATAACGCCGATCCCAGGGTGTAATAACATTTCCTTTGGCATCGAACGCCAGCTTGGCAGGTGGGCCTTTGGGGCCGTCGGTATAGGCTCTCCTTGGAGACTGATTACGGGGGGCAGACGGGGCCGTAGGACGCGCCGCCTGCTGTGAAGTGGCCATTTCTTTCCGGCGCGTATACGTGCGCACGGAATCCTGGGAAGCGGGAGGCCCAGGATCCGCCAGGCCTGCATCCAACTTTTTACCTTTTTTGGGACGTGCCTCAATCCAGTCAGTGCGACGGGAATCCACACTCAGGACCTGTTGTTTGCCTTTATCCATGACATGAGGAGACTGAAGGGCTTCCTGGGGCGTGGCATCAAGCACCATGTCGTCCTTGGGCAGCACAACCTGCGCATCCTCCGAAGACGATTGCTTTTCAGGGCATTCGGCCATGAAATGCCCCAATTTACCACATGAAAAGCAGTGGCCCGCAAAGTTACCCCATTTTAAGCGAAAATACAAAGGATGCATGCCCGAACAATTGAGGCGAAGCCACGCGGGCCTTTTCCTGGCCGTGTCCCATAGCATGCATAAACGGTTGCGGTTCATCGCCCTGAGGCTTGGGGGAACCAGCACTGTTTCCACAACTGCCATCGCATCCTTCAACATGGGCCAATAGACCGCCGGACAGTTTTCCACCTCCACCCACACCGGGCATTCGCGTTGAAGCAGACGCTGGAAGTCGGCCATGGGGCGCCATGGCACAACATGAACCAAGCGGCGATCAAAGAATAGCGGCAACTTGGACAGGAGCTCAGCGCGATGCGTTTCCGATTTCAGCAGGACC
Organism: Lygodium microphyllum; assembly: GCF_053477565.2. NCBI lineage: Eukaryota > Viridiplantae > Streptophyta > Polypodiopsida > Schizaeales > Lygodiaceae > Lygodium > Lygodium microphyllum. The sequence continues at coordinate 36,228,334 of NC_141147.1, forward strand.
TCATAAAAGCCGCGAGGTCCAAGGAAGATCTCCTCAACAGACTCCCCTTGCAATAGATGGTGCAACCACTGGCGAATATGCGAAATCACTGGGATCCTGCCAGTGAAGAAAAGTATAACTGCACGGTCATAGAACACCGAGAAGGATCGCAAGACTGATTTGGGGTCCACCGTGGCTTCCAGCACATCATCCGTTCCCGCAACAGAAAAAGATTCCGTATTATGCTGGACATAATCGCCGAGCAGAGTATTGGCGAAGTCCAGCAAATGCTCCCAGTCAATTTCCTGCGAATCCACAGGATCCGAGGCCACTTGCGCATAGGAGCGTTCCGGAGGACTCATTGGCTCATCAGGCGTATGCTTGGAGCGTTTGCCGGCAGGCGGCAGTTCAGAACTCCGCGGCAACTCCTCCGTGCATGGCACCATATCTTCCGGCTCCTCTGCATCAGAATCAGGGCCAAGGGCTGCCACCGTCCGGTCAAGAAAATCCAAGTCCAGGCCAGCCATACTGCTGTCTTCACACGCGGTGTCAAGGGGTCAGGCACAGGCGGTGCAGAGTTGCAGGGCGCTGCAGGTACCGGTGACGGGCAGCGTTGGACAGGCGGGGTGGACGTCAGGCGTGAGGCGGGCAGACGTCAGGCATCAGATGTCAGACGTCAGGTGCACCAGGTAGAGACGACGGGGAGCGTTCGACAGGCGTGGCGGACGTCAGTGTCTGACGAAGGCGGGCAGACGCTAGGTGTGGACGAAGGCGAGCGCAGGTACAAACGACGTGGCAAGCGTGACAGGCGCAGGTACAGACGGGCGACGGCTGTTGCGACAGGCGTACGAAGGACAGGTGCAGATGGGCGCAGGGACAAACAGGCGCAGCGACGATCGACAGGTTCAGCGGCTGGCAGCTGGCGTGGGGGAAGAAGATCCATAGACGACACGATCGACGCCGCGCTTTTCCGTGTCTTCAGCCATGGAAAGAGGTTGGCGACGGAGCAAGACGAGAAATGTTAGGGTTCAGAGATGGCGGACTGTCAAGACCTGCGGGGCGTCGGCCATGGCTCGTTGTTCTCTCTCTCTCTCTTCTCTCTCTCTCTCTCTCTCTCTCTCCTCTCTCTCTCTCTCTCTCTCTCTCTCTCTCTCTCTCTCTTTCTCTCTCTCTCTCTCTCTCTCTCTCTCTCTGTGTGTACAAAGGCAGGGCTACTCTATCTCCATGTGCCAGACTAGATTGGACGAGGTGCAAGTCGCAAAATCCAAGGGCGTAAAACCCGAGATTGGAATGTCTCTCCAGGGTCGAGTATATATGGGAAGACATCCCGCAAAATTAATGAAACACTATATGAGGAGATGTTGACCATACTCCGTGCTGAAATACGTACCATGAGAAAGGAAATGGAAAAAGACATACAAGAGCGGAGCGGGTTCGAGCTGAAATGATGGAAGAACTAGAAAAGGAGATGCAACAAATATTGAATGCACGCATGGCAGAGAAAGACTCATTGATCTCTAATCTACATGAAGAACTAGAGGAATGCAAAAAGAAACTGGACGCACAAAAGGAACCACAAACCACACTGGAACTACAAAAAGAAATGGATGTTTTAAAAAAGGACATGCACACCTATGCAAATGTGGTGGAAGGCACCCAAAAGAAAATGGAGAATGTTGAGAATATCGTCAAAGAAAATGCAGAATGGATAGATGTGGCAAAAAAGAACAAAGGAATGCATGGCAACAAAGTGGAAGTCATGAATGCCACCTTGGAAGAAGAGGCAAAAAGACGAGCATGCGCACCCCACGTAAGAGTGGTTGGACTAGATGAGAAAAGCTCCCCAATTGAAGATGCTACAGCTCTTGCCACCAAAATGGGAGCTACAAATGTACCCATCATTGGGGCTTGGCGAGTCGGAAAGGCTGACACAAAAACAAAAGTCCTCATCTTGAAGTTTGGAGACCTGGAAAAGAAGAGAGCCTTCCTCTCTAAGAGGATCACTCTCAAAGGAGAAAAGATCTACCTAGATAAAAACCTCACCCCAGCCCAGTTAGCCCACAGGAGGGAAAATATGCCACGTGTTCTAGAGGCACGGAAAGCAGGTAAATGGGCTGTATACAAAGATGGAAGAGTCATCATCACAAAGAAAAGGACGGCATGATGGTGCGCGGCCTATGAGACCCTGAAGTTCACACTGTGGAATTGCAATGGCTCCCTTAAGACAGATGTAGGGTAGGTTATTTTGAGGATATTTTCAAAGGTATAGACATTGCTATATATACTGAGACACATCAATGTAAAGACAGCCGTTTACCTGATGTATATGGATATAGATGGGAAAGTGTATATCGTCCTCAGCCTAGACGGCCTGGAGGGACGAGGGGATCAGGAGGTATGGCAATTCTATTTAGATAAGAGCTTCGAGATACAGTCCAAGTGATACATAGAGATGTAGAGGCAAGATACATGTGGATCAGGTTACGTACAAGCAGAACTCGAGACATGTATATTGCCATATGCTATTTTCCCCATGCATACTCTAAGTTTGCCTCTAAAGAGACATCCCCGTATACACCACTATATGAGGACATAATGGGATACATGAGAATTGGGGATGTTCTACTAGCAGGAGACTTTAATGCACGCAGAGGAAACAACCAATCTGCTTTCTTTGACACTAGTGACGAAATGTTCTGAGATATTGCATTAGATGAAGTGGGATTAGTTAGATCAGCCCAAGATAGAGAGATAACAAAATATGGAACACACCTACTGGCACTGGGAAGTGCGCATGGTTTGGCCATCCTTAACGGACTACCACAATGGCCAAGATCTAATGGCTTCACATGTTGGAATAACAAGAAAGGGTCAAGCACAGTGGACTATTTGATTGGATCACCCAAATTGCTACCTGACATAAAAAGTTTTGAAATCTCAGACAGACCAATTGGATTAGTAGCAGACCATGCTATTTTAGCTTTCACAATGCAATATGGGCATATACACGAAGCACAATCACACATACCAAAATTACCACGCTATGATTTTGTGGAAGCGACCTCACACATATACAGCATTACTGTGCGAGATGCATTGAGGGAGCTAGACACACAGGCCTCTCTGGATGAGTTTACAGGACAGTTAGCCGAGATAATACACACTTCAGCAGCATACGCTTTCCCACACACTACACCGTCAGATAAACCTCCACGAGGTAATGCTCCACAGAATGGCTGGTATGATGATGAGTGCAGAGAGACACGAGCACGTTTTCAGTGAGAGATGGCACTTGGCATATGTACACATAAGCATGCTCGAACACTCTTCAAATGGTTGGTACGCAAAAAGAAGCGGGAATACCTGAGCAAACTAGAAACAGAAATGTATTCCATGTTCTTGGGGTAGGACAACAAGAGAGCATGGAAAAAGATGCACGAGAACCAAACACCCCTACAAATTACTAGACCGGATGATTGGCATGGATATGCTTGCACACTCTATGATATTCCTGGCCAAGAGCGTATGCCACTCCCCTCAACCTCAAGACCAGCAAATTGCAGATTTTTCACAGAAAAAAAAGTGAGGAATGCCATATGGAAACTGAAAAATGGAAGAGCCCAAGACCATGAGGGTTTAGTGGCTGAACACTTCACGCATGCCTGTGATATTCTGGCACCAACGCTGGCTCACATCTTTAATAGGGCAGTTTGTGAGGGATTTCCAACCTGTTGGTTAGACCATATTATTGTGCCGCTCTTTAAGGGTGGAGACCCTGCGCTACCTAGTAACTACCGAACTATCATGATTGGACACATGCTGGTCAAGATATATGGCTCTATCGTGGAACAGGCATTGAGTGAATGGGCCGAGATGCAAGGCTTGAGGTCAAAAGGTCGGGCTGGCTTCAGGAGGGTATATACAACTCTAGACCATATCTTTACGTTGAGGGCAATCATTGAAGAAGGCAAGGCATTCAAGAAAAAGATCTATTGCTGTTTTGTGGACTTTCGCAAGGCCTTTGACACAGTGCCACGTGCTAGACTCATGAGAAGAATGCAAAACATTGATGTGCCCATAGAGATACAGTGGAGTATCTATGCCCTGTATGAGACAGTGACAGGCAGAGTACGAACACCTGAGGGCATCTCAGATATAGTCAAAAGCACCATTGGGGTGAAACAAGGCTGTCCACTTTCACCGACACTTTTTGGGCTGTATATAGATGAAATTTCAGAATATGTGGATAGGACTGGTGGGGCCGGAGCCAGCCTAGCTGGAGTGCTGATACCATTACTGCTTTATGCCGATGATATTGTACTTATATCTGACTCATCTGAGGGACTAAATAGACACTTAGATGCATTATCAGCTTTTTGTAGAGATAGAGATCTTAAGGTGAACCTTGGGAAAACTAAAGTTATGGTATTTAACACTTCAGCTACTTGGGTGACAAGAGTTGAGCACCAGTTTACTTTTGACGGAGAGCCAGTGGAGATGGTTAGGCAGTATGTTTATTCGGGGGTCACATTGAAGGGACCACAGTTCTCTTGGAGAGAGACATCAGAGGCTCGTTTGGCAAAAGCATATGCAACCTTAGGTGCATTGGAGAGACAATGTGCTCACATACAATTTCATGAGCCGCGCACCAAATTGTGGCTTTTTGACACCCTGGTTACACCCACACTCCTATATGGGGCAGCTATTTGAGGTCCGAGTCTCTTTCAGACGAGGAGACAGCCTTTGGGAGACCAGGATGGACCAAAGAAGGAATACTATGACGGATGGGAGCATATGGAAAGACCACTGATCATGATGATCTCACGCATGATACAAGCGAAGAGCTCGACCCCACAAGAGATTATCAGAGCTGAGTTGGGAGCATCACCCATGGTGGCTTAGGCCTTGGTCCAGGCAGTGACTTTCATACATAGACTATGGGAGCTCCCCCAAGATAGATACCCACGGCTAGCCCTGGCCTCTTCTAGACAACTAGCAGCAAACGGTGACAGACACTGTTGGTATGCTCAGATGAGTACATGGATGAATCTACATGGGCTGCAGATTGTCAGACTACCCCCGTTTGACTATAGCCTGGATTGCCCTACACTTGACCTAAGCCGATCAGAGCTAAACCATGTGATTAGAGCAGACATACTGAAGTCAGATACAGAGAAGACCTGGATCCGACCCCCCTCCCCCCATGGCACGAGGATGGCACACTAACAGACCCACTTCCTTCAAGTATATAAGGATGGTTTCATCACCCGACCCAATTACATGGACACTGTGTGAGGTGAGAGGATCGAGGTGCAGCTGAGAGTGCAGTAGACAGTGAGAGAGAGTGAGACAAAGTGAAGCACGACACCCAATACCAATAGACTGAAAGAGTGTAGTATGAAAGTACAAAGTACAACCCTTAAACCTTAGGGTTGTAGGGGGTGTTCACACCCGAACACGGTAAGTGCCCGTAAGTGTGTAACATAAGCACATAAGCACATACGAAAATAAGACTATAAGTCTGGGGGAAAAAACCTCTCCTACCGAGAGTAAAAAGTGCCCCAGTGTCCTACTGATCACCGACACTCCCATATGAGCGTAGGCGTAAGTGAGGCGTGAGTCAAATACCCAACAAACCCCCCTGGAGTGAAGAGTGATCAAGAGTACAAGGATCATCCGCCACCAAAGGATATCAAATTTAAAGCATCGCGAAATGCTTCAAATTTGTCACGAGGAAGAGCTTTGGTGAAGATGTCTGCCACATTACTGGTGGTAGGACAATAGACAAGGCTGATATCACCTGCATGTAGCCTCTCTCTGACAAAGTGATAATGGATCTCAATGTGTTTCGTGCGTGCATAAAACACTAGGTTCCATGCCACTGCAATGGCACTCTGACTATCAGTGAACAAAGGAGTAGGCTCCGTAACAGATACATCCAGATCAGCTAGCAAGCGTCTAAGCCATATGCATTCAACTGTGGTAGTGAAAGCTGCCTTGTATTCAACTTCACATGACGATGTGGCAACAGTGGATTGTTTCTTGCTAAGCCAAGAAATGCAAGAAGAGCCAAGAAAGAAACAATTGCCACTAGTGGAGTGACGTGAATCATAATCACCAGCCCAATCAGAATCACTGTAAGCATGTAATTGCAGTGGTCCCCCCTTGGCATAAAGCAACCCAAGAGATCTAGTACCCTGCAAGTAACGAAAAACACGCTTGACAGCTTGCCAATGTAACGTACGTGGCTGATGCATATACCTGCTCAAGGCTGAAACTGCAAACTGTATGTCCGGCCTAGTGTTGCATAGGTAGATAAGACATCCAACTGCTGGAGCATATGTATGTATATCAAACATATCACTGTCATCATGTAATGACAGTTTTAGTCCAGGTTCCATGGGGGTACAAACTGGCTTGCAATCCTGTAAGCCAAACTCCTCAAGAAGCTGCCCAATATACCTTGACTGTGATAGCCCAATACCATGAGCATCATGTATGAACTGGATGCCCAAGTAGTAATGCAAAATTCCCAAGTCAGACATGTCAAAAGTTTGCTGCAAATTTTGTTTGAAAGCTGAAATCTGATCAGCATGTGTTCCAATGAGCAAAAGGTCATCAACATAAAGACATATAATCAGCATAGATCCCCCTTCTTTACATACGTAAAAGGTAGACTCAGATGAGCTGTTTAGAAACCCCTGACCAAGCAAGAAAGCATCTATTTTTGCATACCAAGCTCTAGGAGCTTGTTTCAAACCATATAGTGCCTTTTTGAGCTTGCAAACCAAATGTTCTGAGCCTTCAACTGTAAAACCAATGGGCTGCTGTACATAAACTTCCTCTTGAAGTTCCCCATGTAAAAATGCAGTCTTGATATCCAGTTGATGCACTGTCCAACCATAATGTGCAGCCAAAGCAATCATAGACCTGATGGTCGTCATACGGCAAGTAGGAGCAAATGTCTCCTCATAGTCAATGCCCTTTTTCTGTGTGTAGCCTTTAGCTACAAGCCCTGCCTTGTATTTATCAATGGATCCATCTGCTTTCCTTTTCAGTTTATAGACCCATTTCGTTCTAATGGCTTTCTTCCCAAATGGCAAAGACACCAAATCCCAAGTTTGATTCTTAGTGATAGAATCTAATTCAGCTTGCATTGCTGCCATCCAATGCACACTGTGTTGTGCATCCTCAAAACATTCAGACTCTTCATTATCAAAAGTACTTATTGCCATAACAAACTCCATGGTATGTGCTGAATCATGCAAACGAGTTTGCCCCCTAGTACGACCAGCCATGAGTGCATCCAAATGACTATCTTACATAGTCTGCAAATACCATCTAGGTATCTGTCTAGTTTCCTGACTGTGTGCAAGCTCTTGCTGAATTTCAGTTTCAGCATTATGCTGAATATTCCGATCAGCCAATGGCTGAATTTCTACACTTTCCATAGGAGCAGCTGGCTGAACATTAGGTTCATTTTCTGAAGCTCCAGCTGAATCACCAAAAGTAATGGGCCGCAGCCCTTCAAAAACATCACCGGCAGCCTAATATGTGTCCAAACCAGCCAAGGATAATTCTGATTTTTCATCAAAAACAACATCCCTGCTAACAAAAACCTTCTTTGTAACAGGATCATAGAGTCTGTAGCCTTTGCTCTCACTACTATATCCCATAAAAATGCACTTAACAGCCTTGTTGTCCAACTTTTTTTTAAGTACCTGTCAAATATGGGCATAGGCAAGACACCCAAATGTACGGAAGTGGCCAACAAAAGGTTTACAGCTGTTCCAAGCCTCAAAAGGTTTGATGGTCTTCAAGGCTTTGGTAGGGCATCTGTTCAAAATATGGCAAGTGCACATGACTGCTTCCATCCAAAAACTATGAGGCAAGCTCTTTGCCTTCAGCATACATCTGGCCATCTCCATGAGTGACCGATTCTTCCTCTCTGCTACCCCATTCTCCTTCCTCTCTGCTACCCCATTCTGCTGTGGAGTATAGGCAGTAGTGTACTGATGGACTATGCCTTTCTGCTTCAAAAAAGAATTCAGCATAGAGGACATGTATTCCCCCCCTCAGTCCGAACGGAGAGTCTTAATTTTGCATCCAGATTGATTTTCAACAAGTGCACTGAAAGCCAAAAATGCATCATACACTTCTGACTTCTTTTTCAAACAGTAGACCCAGCAAAAACGTGTAAAGTCATCAATGAATGTCACAAAATAGTAACAACCGCCCAATGACATTGTTTGCATAGGTCCACAAACATCTGAATGCACCAACTGCAATCGAGTTGTTGCTCTGAAAGCAACATCACGGGGAAATGAGAAACGATGCATTTTTCCCAAAATGCATCCCTCGCATAAGTGCTCAGGAGGTCTCTCCAAGAGAGGTAAGCCATCCAGCATCTGAGTACGCTGCAAAAGCATCAAGCTGCCAAAGTTTACATGCCCCAAACGAGCATGCCATAACTCCGCCTGTATCATAGCAGGAGTAAGAGTGGATGTCAAGTATGCCGACTGATCTACTAAAAGAGCATCCAACTCATATAAACCATGACACAAAGATCCTGTCAAGACCAAAGTCATGCGTTCTTTATCTCTAACCATGCAACGGTCATCATCAAATGTGACCTGCAAACCACAACGTGCCAAAGAAGAAATAGATAGCAAATTCTTCTTGATCCCAAGCACAAACAAAGCATCCTGCAGGCGAAGAATAGAGCCATCAATTGCTGTGAGCTGAATCTCCCCAATACCACGAACAGGGTATGATGCATTATTGGCACACTGTACAGATTTCCCAATGGAAGGTGCACTGACTGAAGCAAACAAATCTCTGCGAGATGTAATAAGCCTAGAAGCACCATTGTCAAAGAACCAAGTGTCAGCATCTTCTGTAGAGCTAAGTGCTCTATCAGCCCAAGAGATGTCATAACTGCAAGTGTAAAAACAATAGACCCTGTCTACAACAAAGGACGCGGACTCACTAGCAGTGGAAGGAGTAGTAGAAACAGACATTCCTAACTCCTCTTTGGCGATGCGCTTCCTGCACTTAGTTATATAGTGGCCTGGCTTCTTACAATAATGACATTTTTCCTTTTTAGCTTGCGTGCTCCCTTGTGTCTGATTCTGTGATGTGCCAGAAGTACCAGAACTCTGTGGAGCATTTTTTACCTTGCTGTTTTTGCCTTTCTGTCTTGCCACAAAGGTCTCCTCAGAGACTATAGCATCCACCCCACTATTTTTCCTTGTTTGCTCCTCCTCTAGAAGCAAACTAACCAGCTGAATAAAAGTGAGTGGCTGCGCGGCAATCCTCATGGTGAGGTTCAAGGCAGTATGAAAAGACAAGTACGAAGGAGGTAAGAAATTCAAGGTGGTGGAAATCAACTATGCATCCGAAAAGTACTCATCTACATTCATGAGGTGCTCCCGCAAGTCCTGAATCTTATTCAAGTGATCCTGCATAGAATCACCCTCATTCATCTTCAAAGTCTCTAACTCTTTCTTCAAGAAAGAGATTCGAGTCTAATTTTTTCCTACAAACATATGCTCCAAAGTCAGCCATACATCTCATGAAGAAAATGATGAACGAATGTGAGGGATGATGGACCGCTGAACTGCCAAAGCAATCAGCGACAAAGCCTGTGCATCTCGTGTATCCCAAGCTTTTTGAGCTGCAGTTCTTGGAGGAGGTGGCTGAGGTGGAGCGGACTGAGGTCCCCGTTGTCCACGTCCCCCTTGAGAAGGAGTAGCGGGAGCTACAACTCCCGGTCTAGTTTCCTCTCCACTGACATAATCCCATAAATTCTTAGCCACTAATACATTCTTCATCATGAATGACCATAGCGAATAATTGTTTCCATCCAATCTGTCTTCTTTGGATACATAGGTAAATACATCTCCTCCCTGATTTGCCCTAATGACAAATTTCCAAAGACAAATGAGCAATGTCAAAGCAGTAAGGGCTGGAAATCTGCAAATTTCCAAAAATTGCAACAAGCAAACTTCTGCAATTAATGTGCAAGGTGTACTCTATCAAGAACTGTCTTTAATGCACGCTTCCCAAGGTGCAAACAGTGCTCAGCAACACTGTAATGTCAAAATCTCCAAAATTTCTATCACAAATACCCCAAAATGTGTATTTAATGTGTCTTTGTCACAGACACAAGCACGTGTCCCAATGCAGAAAACTGATCCTGCTGCTACACAAACTCCTGTGTTGAAATAAAAAATGCAAAATGTTACCACTGCAGAATGATTGCAACTGACTGACGACGGGCACAAATCCTGAGGCAATGTCTGCGCACAGGAACAGGCTGGCGAACAGAGGCCCACGCATCAACTGGTTGCCGAAAAAAGGAACGGATCTGCGCAATCGGTAGCTGGTGGCGGGCTTCTGCAGGTACAGGAAGCGGCGTCTACGGATAGGTGGCACGCGCAGTCAAGACTGGCGCGCGCTGACAGGTGGCGGCTGGGCAGAGGAGGCGGCGCTTGCAGCTGGCGGCGGGAGCTAGCGGCTGGACAAAGGGGGCCGCACTTGCAAGCTGGCGGCAGGGCTGGAGCAGAGCTGGCGGTTGGAGCTAGCGGTGCCTGTACACTCGTGGCGGCGCCTACAGCTGGTCGTGGCGGGAGGGACAGAAGGTACTGTCGAGGGCGGCAGATTGTAGACAGGTGGCTGAGCTCGGAGCTGAGCTCTAATACCAAATGTGTGAGGTGAGAGAATCGAGATGCAGCTGAGAGTGCAGTAGACAGTGAGAGAGAGTGAGACAGAGTGAAGCACGACACCCAATACCAATAGACTGAAAGAGTGTAGTATGAAAGTACAAAGTACAACCCTTAAACCTTAGGGTTGTAGGGGGTGTTCACACCCGAACACGGTAAGTGCCCGTAAGTGTGTAACATAAGCACATAAGCACATACGAAAATAAGACTATAAGTCTGGGGATAAAACCTCTCCTACCGAGAGTAAAAAGTGCCCCAGTGTCCTACTGATCACCGACACTCCCATATGAGCGTAGGTGTAAGTGAGGCATGAGTCAAATACCCAACAGACACACAGCTGCCTCATGGACTACGCACAGTTATTGATCAGATCCGCACCTCATCCCACCACCTGAGGATTGAGACAGGCAGATGGGAGGGTATACAGACAGAAGAACGCATATGCCCACTATGCGACAGAGAGCCAGAGACAGAGGAACACTACATCTGCCGATGCACTGTATATTATGACATACGAGGTAGATACCACTGTCTGTTTCTAGAGGGTTTTGGACCCCTGAGACGGATCATGCAATTTGAGGATCAGAGATGCTTGGGATTTTTCCTCTTGGAGCTCCAGAGACGCAGAGCAACAATTCTACGGAGTAGGAGGCCCCCACAACTCGGCTCACATAGACAGAGAGCAATCACTGACTTTTTCACTGATACACGACAGAGTATGGCAAATACCACTACTACTGCCACACAGCCTACAGGAGTACATCATCATTGGACCTCATCTTCTGTAGGTGTCCCTTTGGATAGAGCAGTGGCACTTAGCCGGTCTAGGCGCCCACGTCCACCCGGACGAAGGCCTAGACATCCACACCACAAACATATTAAAGCCATCATTGAGCGTCACAGGAGACAGATGCCGAGACGCCTCAATCATGAAGAGATACACCTCCCTAGAGAACAGACATATCATTGATGGAGAGTTTTCCTTTCTCTACTCTCACTTTCAGATCACTGACATGTTTCCCTTTTATAGGACACTATTTCATTTCTTTTTCAGTCTTATAGGCATGTTTTTTATCTTTTTTCTCGTTCCATATGAGAAACACACCATCATTGTATGTACTGCTTTGGTCTCATAGGCCACATTGGCCTTTTGGAGACGTTAATATACTCTCTCTCTCTCTCTCTCTCTTTCGTAAAAGGTAATTTTATTAATTACGAAAAAAGGTACAAGTTTGCATGATTACAAGATACACGATGGCTCTACCCCATCATGTGTACACACTGACTCTCTACAAGAACCAGACAACCAAAGAGTTACAAAATCATGGCAAAGACACAGAGGAAATTGCCATATGCCAGGGACGTAAGTCCTCCCGAGGGAAGATGTCAGAGTGCCGAAGAAGATCTATCTGCCCATACAAGAGACTTTTAAGCCGCGCAATATGCCGCTGAACATTAAAGGCGGAATCAAAAAGAAAAGCATTCCGAATGGTCCAGTTATGCCAACAGCCCCAATATCGAAGAAAGTGAAACAAAATCTTCATGTGAGGCTGTGTCGGTGTGGAATATTTGGGCCGCGCAAAAACCCAATCAAACGGGCGTAGCGAGAAACCAACCACCGCTCGCCAGACGGCCGACAAGAATGACCAGATTTTTTGAGAGATGGGGCAAGAAATAAAACGATGACGAGCAGATTCCACAGTGGTGGTGCAAAAGAAACAGGTGCCATTGGAGATTCGACGTTTGGAAAGGGCTGAAGCAAGCGGAAGACCACCAATCATCACCCTCCAAAGAAAGACCTTATATTTGAAGGGTGTCTTGTTCAACCAGCACTCCATCACCGTTACCCTCCACCATGACCTGGATTTATGCAATCCCCATAGAGTATTAGCTTTAGTAACCAGCCATTGATGATCTTTAATCAGAAGATGATACATTTGGTTAGCTGAAGCCTTTTCTAAATTGAGCCGGCCTGCAAAGTCCCAGTCCTGCCAGGGACGATCCGTAGCAAGGGCAAGAAAGGGTTGTCTGCTCTGAAGCACCATCAAAAGCTGTTCCCATAAATACATGTATCCACGCGGGATCCTAAAAAGCCTCCTGGTGGTACGAAACGATATCAACACATTGTGACTGGCAAGGGTGGCATCCGCTACCGAAGTTAAGCCCAAACGTGCCATGCGGTTGAATTTTGGTCGAAGCTCATGTTTACCTTCCCACGAAATTAACCGCGAGACTGCCAACAGTTCCGATTGAAAAGAATTAGTAGCTAAGTGATCCTCCGCTGGATGCCACTGCACCTTCCGGAGGACCTATCTCCATGAACACACCAAATGGGCAAGCAGAGATAAAGAAGAACTGGCGAAGCGAGAATCGGCATTAAGAACATGCCACCAAGAATCCCGGATTTGAGTGTTACCATGCAGAAGCCCGTGATCCTCAATAAAATAACGGGCTATAACGACCCATGGATGATGATCCGAGCACATGGCGCGAAAAAGAGACCAACGGAGTGCCAGCATATGAGTTTGGGCATCTAAAATAGCCCCTCCACCCATGCGTTTGAGGGTGCACGCATGCGACCAAGAAATCCAGGAAATGCCTGCATGCAAAGAATCCTTCTTCCATAACATGAAACGAATAGACTGAGTAAGAGCATTCAGTGTAGTAGTAGTCCAGGGCAGCAATGGCAAGAAATATGTGAGCATTGGCAACATAATTGTCTGGGCTACTTTGAGGCGAGCAGGGAAGGGCCAGGCCTGAGACTTCCAATACATAAACTTAGCCGCCAGTTTCTGTGAAATCCACTGTAGTAGCTGCTTTGGGGGAACATCAACACCCAAAGGGTACCCAAGATGCCTGACAATGGAGCCACGGGGAAGAACCAGTCCCTGCCAATCCAATGACTGCAAATCCGACTCCGTGCAGCTGAGAAGGGCTGATTTCAAAGCGTTGATGCGAAGACCAGAAGCCTGACCAAAGAGAGCCCAAACATCTAATGCTTTGCGAAGGTTATCCTTGTCCGCACGTAGAATCATAAAGCTGTCATCAGCCAAGGATTGACTAATGAAGTGCTGTCCAGAGGGAAGCAACAATCCAGCCAACTGAGAAGAAGCTGCCATGTGAGATAACATCGAAAGAATTGGATGAGTCGCAAGGGCAAAGAAGAGGGGACTCAAAGGGCACCCCTGTCTGACAGAGTGGGCAAGGACAATTGGCTTGGTAATGCCTCCATTCAGCATGATGCGTGAAGACGCTGCATCACTGATAGTGTAGATCAGACGAGACATCCGAGCACCAAAGCCCATGGTAGACATAAGTTTTGCAATGCAAGACCAGTCCAGATGATCAAAAGCCTTTTCCAGGTCCAATTGAACCAGTACGACCTGCTGAGGAACGATCCTGATGATCCATTGTGTCAACCGAGGTATGCTTAGTACGTTTGCCCGCAGACTGGAGGTCAGAAGTAGGCGGCATCTCCTCTGTGCACGGAACCATATCCTCTGGTTCCTCCGTATCAGAATCCAAACCAAGAGCTGCCACCGTTTGGTCTATAAAAACTAGATCCAAGCCCGCCATCTTGTATCAGTACGTATGCCGGTCAGAGGCCGATTGAAGAGCACGGGAGGCAGAGACACGAAGGCCTCTCTCTCTCTCTCTCTCTCTCTCTCTCTCTCTCTCTCTCTCTCTCTCTCTCTCTCTCTCTCTCTCTCTCTCTCTCTCTCTCTCTCTCTCTCTCTTTTTCGTAAAAGGTAATTGTATTAATTACGAAAAAAATACAAGATTACATGATTACACGGGTACAAGAGACACGAGGGCCATAGGCCAACGTGTGGGAAATCCCCGGACTAGTATACTAAAAAGGCTACACCAATCATGGCAAAGACCCAGAGGCAATTGCCAAATGCCAGGAATGCAAATCCTCCCGAGGGAGCAAGTCAGAGTGCCTGATGAGATCTAGCTGCCAATGCAAGAGCCCTTTAAGCCTTGCAATATGTCGCGGTACATTAGAGGCCGAATCAAAGAGAAAAGCATTTCGAGTGGTCCAAATGTGCCAGCATCCCCAGTATCTGAAAAAGGGAAATAAGATCTTCATATGTAACAGTGGCGGCGTGGGATACTTTGGGCGCACAAAAACCCAATCGAAAGGAGTCAGTGAGGACCCCACCACTGTACGCCAGATTTGGGACAAGAGAGACCAGATATTCTTGGCGAGCGAGCAAGAAAGAAAACGATGTCGGGCCGATTCCGCCGTAGTGGTGCAGAAGAAACAACTGTCATTCGAGATTCGACGCTTGGAAAGGGCCGAGGCAAGAGGAAGACCACCAATCATTACCCGCCACAGAAAGACCTTGCATTTGAAAGGTGCCCTATTCTGCCATCCCTCCATCAGCGTTGCCTGCCACCATGACGTTGATTTCCGCAGCCCCCAAACAGAATTAGCTTTCACACACAGCCATTGGTGATCTTTAATAAGAAGATGATACACCTGATTAGTAGAGGCCTTTTCCAGAGTCTCTCTCTCTCTCTCTCTCTCTCTCTCTCTCTCTCTCTCTCTCTCTCTCTCTCTCTCTCTCTCTCTCTTTTCGTAAAAGGTAATTATATTAATTACGAAAAAAGAGTATAAGTTTTCATGATTATAAGATATACAAGGGCTCTAAGCCAACGTGTAAGATCCCAGTACTAAGCCACACAAAAGTTACACAATTGATGGCAAAGACCCAACGGAAATTGCCATATGCCAGGAAAGCAAGTCCTCCCGAGGGAGCAAGTCCGAGTGCCGAAGGAGATCTATCTGCCAATGCAAGAGACCTTTAAGCCGAGCAATGTGTTTCGGTACATTAGAGGCGGAATCAAAAAGAAAGGCATTTCGAGTGGTCCAATTGTGCCAGCATCCCCAGAATCTGAAGAAGTGAAACAAGATCTTCATATGCAACTGTGGCGGTGTGGGATATTTTGGTCGCACAAAAACCCAATCGAAAGGGGTGAGCGAGGACCCCACCACTGTACGCCAAACTTGTGACAAGAGCGACCAAATCCTCTTGGCCAGCGGGCAAGAAATAAATCGATGCCGGGCCGATTTCACAGTAGTGGTACAGAAGAAAAAATTACCATTCAAGATTCGACGCTTGGAAAGGGCCGAGGCAAGAGGAAGATCGCCAATCATCACCCGCCAAAGAAAGACCTTGGATTTGAACGGTGTCTTATTCAACCAGCCCTCCATCACCGTTGCCTTCCACCATGACTGAGATTTCTGCAAACCCCATACAGAATTAGCTTTAACAGCTAGCCATTGATGATCTTTCATCATGATACACCTGATTAGCAGAGGCCTTTTCCAGACTCAACCGGCCTGCAAGGTCCCAGTCCTACCAAGGGCGATCCACCGCAAGGGCAGGAAAAGGTTGCCTGTCCTGAAGTACCAACAAAAGCTACTCCCATAAGTCATGGTAGCCACGCGGGATTCTGAAAAGTCTCCTGGCCGTACGAAACAATGCGAAGACATTACAACTAGCAAGGGTGGCGTCCACAACTGAAGACACCCCCGAAGCTCATGTTTGTCTTCCCACGAAGTAATCTTGAGACTGCCAACAATTCCAGTTGAAAGGAGTTAGCATGCAAGCGGTCTGCCGCTGGATGCCAACTCGCCTTTTGGAGCACCGCTTTCCAGGAGCCGACCAAATGCAATAATAGAGAGGAGGCGAGGCTGGAAAACCGAGAGTCTGCATTAAGGACATGCCACCAGGAGCCCCGAATTTGTGTATTGCCATGTCGAAGCCCGCTGTCCTCCAGAAAATAACGGGCTATAATGGTCGGCGGGTGATGATCCATGCACATAGTGCGAAAAAGTGACCAACGAAGGGCCAGCATATGAGTTTCAACATCCAAAATAGCCCCACCACCCAAGCGTTTGGGGGTACATGTATGTGACCACGAAATCCACGAAATACCTGCGTGCAATGAATCCTTTTTCCATAACATGAAACGAATAGGGCGAATGAGAGCCTTCAAAGTAGTAGGAGTCGAGGGCAGCAATGGCAAGAAATATGTGAGCATTGGCAGCATAATTATTTGCGCCACTTTAAGGCGGACATGAAAGGGCCACGCTTGCGACTTCCAATACATAAACTTAGCTGCCAGTTTCTGTGAAATCCACTCCAGTATAGCTGCTTTGGCCGAACATCAACACCCAACGGGTACCCAAGATGCCTGACAATGGAGCCACGGGGAACAACCTGACCCTGCCAACCCAATGACTATAAATCCGACCCCGTGTAGCTGAGAATGGCTGATTTGAAGGCATTGATGCGAAGACCCGAAGCATGACCAAAGAGTGTCCAAACATCCAATGCCTTGCGAATGTTGTCCTTGTCTGCACACAAAATCATAAAGCTATCATCAGCCAAAGATTGGCTAATGAAGTGCTGCCCCAAAGGAAGAGACAATCCGGCCAGCTGATCAAAAGCTGCCATTGAAGATAACATTGAAAGAACCAGGTGAGTCACCAGGGCAAAGAAGAGAGGACTCAAAGGGCAACCCTGTCTCACCGAGCGCGCAAGGACAAATGGCTCTGTAACCCACCATTGAGCATAAGACGCGAAGAAGCCTCAGCACTAATGGTGTAGATCAATCGGGACATCCGCGCACCAAAACCCATAGCGGACATAAGTTCAACAATGAAAGACCAATCTAAATAGTCAGAGGCCTTTTCCACATCCAACTAGGAGTGCCTTGCATAGTCAATGGCCATTTGCACATTTAAGATATTATCCAGAATGTTGCGTCCCTTAATGAAACCATATTGAAGAGGATGCACAATAGCTGGAAGGTGCTTGTGGAGCCTATTCGCCAGGACTTTGGAAAAGATTTTATACATCGAACCCATCAATGAAATTGGTCTCCAATGTTGCAACATTGACGGCGAAGGAACCTTTGGAAGCAATTTGATAAGGCCTTCTTTCCATGAGGAAGGCATGACCCCTGTTTCCCAAACTTGCTGAAACATAGCCACCAATGGCTTCACCAGTTGGGTAGCCGAGCACTCAAAGAATTCATTGGTGAGGCCATCCTAGCCAGGGCTTTTATCCTTGGGCAGATGTAACAAAACATCCATAACCTCCTCCTCACAAATATCTGCCTCCAAGGTAGCTCTCATATCAAGTGGAAGCTGATGGCGGACCAGATCATAGAAAACTGAACATGCATACGTAACCTGGTCAGAAGGCGACGAAGAAGAACCAAGAAGATCCCGAAAATAATTCCTGCACATATCAACAATGGTGTGTGGATCAGTAACCATGCGACCTTTTGAATCCTGAAGTCTAGTCATATTTTCTCAAGCAGGAGAAGCATGCAAGGCGCGAAAGAACTTATGAGTCTGGCAAGCATTATCTTGCAAATTGTCAGTCAAATTGTGTAATTTGGCCCGCTGATAGGATTTCAACTGAAATTCTTTGATAAGATCGGCCAAACGCTGTGCCAGTGATAATAGAAAATCATCATCTAGGGTATCCACCAGAAGCGAACAAACCAAAGCCAGTAAGCCTTCCACTGCATGGCGACGCCGCTGACAAAGAGAGGCATGATGTATCCCATACTGGCGAGCGACCTGTTGCACATTAGAGACCAGTCGTTCAAAAGAAACTGTGCCCTCAGAGGCAAAGTCCAATAAAAATCTCTCAATCAATTGCTGCATATAGCCCTGAAAGATTGAATGCTTCAAATAAGAAGAGTTGAAACGTAAAGAGAGTCTATCCAACAACTGCATAAAGGGTGCAATAGGTTGTGCCAGTATCTCAAGTTGGAGAGGGAAATGGTCGGACAATGCATATTGCTGCAATACTTTCATTTCCAGCATCTCAAGAAGAAAGTCATCATCCTACATGATGTACATTCCGTCCAACCGCGACCACGTAGATGCATACTGCGCTGAATGAAAAGTAAACCCTGGAGAGGACGGATGTAACCAAGACCATAGATCTTGCTTAAGAGCCGCAAGAGCAAAGGCATTCCACGCCCGACTTTCCGGAGCATCCATCACCGAATGCCCTGAAGTGGACTGGGAAGAGTCAACACACATATTGAAATCTCCCATCAAGAAACCCCTTCTGCCAAATGACATGGCGCTCTGCAAAGTCTTCCAAAGATCCCGGCGAGATAAAGGGTCATTCGGAGCATAGAGGCCCAGCAACCATAAGATCTCTCCTTCAAATAAAATTTCAATTACCACAAAGCGGCCCTGCACATCATTTTTAATAAGAATAGGCTGATATTTCTCATGGACAATCATAAGCACTCCAGAATAATACACAACGTGTGTCCCTGCATAAAATAAGCGAAAACCATGGCAATCTACCACTTTTCCTGCATCACCGTGACTCTTGTGCTCCACCACACACAAGGCATCCCACTGATTCCCATGCAAGACAGTCCACATGGCATGTTGCTTATGGCGAGATACTTTCCTCATAGACTGATTACGGGGAGCAGGAGCCATAGTACACGCAACATGCTGCGAAGAGAACATTTCTTTCCTACGCATATACGTGCGCATTGAATCCTGTGACACAGCAGGCCTAGAATCCGGCAAAGCAACATCCAACTTCTTACCTTTTTTGGGACGTGCCTCTATCCATTCACTGTTACGAGAATCCAAACCCAAAACCTGTTGTTTACCTTTATCCAAAACACTGGGTGGCTGGGTTTCCTCCTGTGAGGGAGCATCAAGCACCATGTCATCCCTGGGCGGCACAACATGCACATTATCTGAAGACGGTTGCCTCTCTGGGCATTCGGCCATAAAGTGTCCCAATTTACCACACGAAAAGCAGTGTCCCACAAAGTTACCCCATTTCAAGCAAAAATGTAAAGGATGCATGCCAGAGCAATTAAGGCGCAGCCACGCAGGCCTCTTCCTGGTAGTGTCCCATAACATACACAAACGGTTTCTATTCATTGCCCTTAGGCTTGGGGGGACCAGGACCGTTCCCACTACGGCCATGGCATCCTTTAACAATGGCCAATAAACAGCTGGGCAATTTTCCACCTCAACCCACACCGGGCATTCACGTTGTAGCAGGCGCTGAAAGTCTGCCATAGGGCGCCATGGCACGACATGGACCAAGCGGCGATAAGAATAATGGTAATTTGGATAGGAGCTCAGTCCGATGCTTGTCCGAGTTCAGCAGTACCTCATAGAAGCCTCGAGGTCCAACAAAAATCTCCTCAACACACTCCCCTTGCAGTAAATGGTTCAACCACTGGCGAATATGGGAAAGCACTGGGATCTTGCCAATGAAGAAGAGTATAACTGCACAGTCATAAAACACTTAAAAAGAGCGCAGGACCGTTTTCGGATCCACCGTTGCCTCCAGAACCTCTTCAGTTCCCGCGTCAAAAAAAGCTTCATGATTATACTGGACATAGTCGCCAAGCAACGTATTGGCAAACTTCAACAAATGCTCCCAGTCAATTTCCTGGGAATCCACAGAATCAGAGGCCACCTGAGCATACGAACGATCCTGATGACAGATTATCTCTTCGGGCGTATGCTTGGAGCATTTACCCACAGGCTGAAAGTCAGGAGCAGGCAGCATCTCCTCTGTACATGGCACCATATCCTCCGGTTCCTCTGCATCAGAATCCGGACCAAGAGCGGCTACCGTTTGTTCAATAAAAGCCATATCCAGGCCAGCCATGCTTCTCTCTGATCAGAGGCCGGACTGCAAAATCAGTGCACCACTCGGATGCAACAACCGGACTGCAACGGAGAACAGGACCGACAAGCGCAGATAAACCTGGGTGCCGGGCAACGGGTCAACCACAAGTGAGGCTTACACGCGGCTGCGGCCGGCCTGCACACTAACGCAGAGCAGTCAACGAGGCAGGCGCCAAGGGATCAGGCACAAGCGGTGCAAAGTGGCAGGGCGCTGCAGGTACCTGCGACGGGCAGCGATTGATAGGCGGGACAGATGTCAGGCGGGAGGCGAGGCAAACGTCAGGCGTGAAGCGCATCGTCAAACGTCACGCACTGCAGGTACAGGCGATGGGGCGCGTGTGTCAGGCAAGGCAGACGTCAAGGCTGGGCGAAGACAGGCCGATACTAGGCGTGGATGAAGGTGGGCAGACTTCCGTGTTGAACGAAGGCGGCAGCCGCTGGTTGTGGACGAAGGCGAGCGCAAGGACTGACGACGCACCACGCTCGACGGACGCAGGCACAAACGCAGGTACTGACGAGCGGCAGCTGCAGCGACAAGCGCAGCAAAGACAAGTCCAGACAGGCACAGGGATGGACGGCCGGTGCAACGACCGACGAGTGCAGGGGCTGCGCAGATGCGACGACCTGGTCGCTAGGTCACGGGTCCACCATCGCTCTCTCTCTCTCTCTCTCTCTCTCTCTCTCTCTCTCTCTCTCTCTCTCTCTCTGTGTGCAGATTCTGCACAACTGCAAATCCAGGTTACAGCAGGGCTGCAGCAACACGACTGCCTGCAAAGTCACATAGAGTGCACAAAGTACAGTAGTAAATGGGCAGGATCAGAATTTGGTTCATCGAGCTGAAATGGTGGTTCCTTTCGTTGATGATCAAGATTAGGGTTTCCTGCAACGTGGCGCCTATGCAGATCAAGAGGAGCTCGATCAGGTGAACCAGAGACCAGCAGGGCGTTCGAAATCGATGGGCGTCTGCAACGTGGTGCAGCAGGAGATTGTCTGAAGGTGAGGTCCAAGCGACTATCAGGCGACTAACGGCTCGTCCCTTCAGTAGGCTCAGCAAGCGAGATGTCGAGGGAAGGCTTGTCGTGAATGTTAGGGCAGAACGAGCTCCACGCAGGTCCGAGGGGAGATCTCCCACAGCACGCAGGGCACGAGGCACGTCGCTAGGTCACGAGGGAGCTAGATCCGCCATCGCGTCGTTTCTCTCTCTCTCTTCTCTCTCTCTCTCACCTTGCTCTCTCTCTCTCTCTCTCTCTCCCCCCTACACATTGTTGCAAGTGTAGCCTTCCCACACTCACAACCCACACAGAGAGCCTCCACCAAGGTGACACCTCGGAACAGCCGGTGTGATGATGAGTGTCGTGAGAGCAAAGCACGACTACAGAGAGAGATAGCACTGGGGTCCACTACCCACAGACAGGCACAAATACTCTTTAGACGCCTCACATGGTGGAAGAAGAGAACATTCTTAGCCCAGCTAGAGCGAGACCTATATCAGTTATTCTTGAGTCAGGACTCTAGAGAGGCTTGAAGGCTTTTCAGAGAGCATTGCCCAACCACACCTATTACGTCCACCATTGTATAGGAAGAGTATGTAGCTAGTCTTTATACTGTGGAGGGTCAGCCACCTCTTCCTGACCCATTTGAGCCTTGTCCAGAGACCACCACTTTCTTTACAGAAAGTAGGGTCCGAGAGGCCACTACATTTGTGCCACTATCACAATCTTCTGATGCCATTATCACGATATGCCCATTCATCTCTGCACCCTATGCTCTAGTACTATGATAGTTGTGTGCAGAGGAAGAGAGAGAGAGAGAAATGTGGACCTGACCCTGCGTGCAGATGGAACGCAAGTCAGAGAGGGCGAGAGAGAGCCATCTTCCCTGCCCGACGAACCTGGCCCTGTGTACAGCAGGTACGCGAGAGAGAGAGAGAGTGGGCGCGAGCTGTCTTCTTGCCAGACCCGTCGAATCCTGCCCTTGCCTTCCAGACGTCCTTTTTCTGTCCTGCGCGCACTCTGTCCCAGCATCCCCGTGATCGCATCTACCACAGGCGAGGGAGTGAATCAGCTAGCGGGAGCAGTATAAATAGGAGGCGGGTGCACTACAGAATTGACCATCAGTCCCCTATCTGTTCTGGCCTTCAAATCCCCTGTAGTAAGAGCGAACAGCACACAGTCATGCAAGTTTCTGACACAACAGAAAGAATTCTGTGATACAGCAGAGGGGCGGCCTCAGCAATGTGAGAAACAAGCATACAAAGGTGCAGATTTCTAACACAGCAGACAGAGATCTGTGATACAGCAGACACATACACAGAGAGAGAGAGAGAGGCTTGTGCTGTTTCTGTCTTCCGTGAGCTCCTGGCTCAGCATCCGAGCTGCACAAGTGGTGATACAATATGGCTGGCCTGGATATGGCCTTTATCGACCAAATGGTGGCAGCCCTTGGTCCGGATTCTTATACAGAGGAACCAGAGGATATGGTTCCTTGTACGGAGGAGATGCCCCCTGGTCCTGACTTCCAGCCTGCGGGCAAACGCACCAAGCATACTTCGGAAGAGACAATGGATCATCAGGAACGTTCTTATGCGCAGGTTGCTTCTGATTCTGTGGATTCTCGAGATGTTAATTGGGAGCATTTGTTGGAGTTTGCCAACACTCTGCTTGGTGATTATGTTCAACATAATCATGAAGCGTTTTCTGACTCTGGAACTGAAGATGTTCTGGAAGCCACTATGGACCCGAAAAATGTCTTGCGCTCATTCTCAGTGTTTTATGAACGTGCTATTATACTCTTCTTCACTGGTAGGATTCCAGTGCTTTCCTATATTTGCCAGTGGCTGCAAAGTCTACTACAAGGGGAGTGTGTTGAAGAGATTTTTGTTGGGCCTCCAGGCTTTTATGAGGTGCTGTTGAAATCCGAGAAGCATTGTGCCGATCTGCTGACTAAACCGCCATTGTTCTTTGATTGCCGTTTGGTCCATGTGCCATGAAGCCCAATGGCAGATTTTCAGCGCTTGCTTCAACATGAATGCCCGGTGTGGATTGAGGTGGAAAACTGTCCAGTTGTCTATTGGCCACTGTTAAAGGATGCCATGGCCGTTGTGGGTACTGTTTTGGTCCCCCCGAGCCTAAGGGCCACGAATCGTAACTGTTTGTGTATGTTATGGAACACTGCTCGGAAAAGGCTTGCTTGGTTACCTCTTAACTGCTCTGGCATGCATCCTTTGCACTTTCATCTGAAATGAGGTAACTTTGCAAGCCATTGTTTTTCGTGTGAAAAATTGGGGCATTTTATGGCTGAATGTCTAGCAAAGCAACCGACTTCAGATGCTGAGCATGTTTTGCCTCCCACGGAAGATATGGTGCTTGATGCTCCGTCGCACGATGCGACCCAGCCACCTAAAGTTTTGGATAAAGGCAAATAACATGTTTCGGGCTTGGATTCCCATGACAATGATTGGGTAGATGTACGTGCCAAAAAAGGTAAAAGGTTTGATGCTGGCATGGCGGATACTGTGCCTAATGCTTCACAAGATTCCTTGCGTACTTATACGCGCAAGAAAGACATGTTGTCGTCAGAGCACCCTTCTCATGCTATGGTTTTTTCTGTTCCTCGCAATCAGCCCACTAGGAAAGTATACACGGATGGTCCGAAGGGCCCACCTGTTAAGTTGGCTTTTGATACTAGAGGTCATGTGATTACCCCATGGGATCAACGTTATCCCTGTTCCATCCCCAAGTTTTTGCCGGGTTGGCTAATTTTTTGGATGAGGGAGTCCTTGACATTCTAGCAGAAAAGGTTAAATCGAGGCAAGCGTTGCCTCGTTCCTGATCTTCTTTTTGAATATACATGAAGATAGCCACGTGGAATGTGCGAGGCATTTGTTCTCGCAATAAGCAGCATGCCATGTGGAGTTTATTGCATGAGAATCAGTGGGATGTCTTGTGTGCTGTTGAGCACAAGGGTCACGGCGAAGCAGGAAAAGTTGTGGATTGTCATGGCTTTCGCTTGTTTTATGCAGGGACCCATGCCATGCATTATTATGGTGTGCTTATGATTGTACATGAGAAATATCAACCTCTTCTTATCAAAAATGATGTACATGGTCGTTTTGTGGTGATTGAAGTTTTATTTGAAGGAAAGATCTTATGGTTACTTGGGCTCTATGCTCCAAATGATCCTTTATCCCGCCAGGATCTTTGGAATACTTTGCAGACCTCCTTGTCACTTGGCAGACAGGGCTTCTTGATGGGGGATTTTAATATGTGTGTTCATCCTTCGCAGTCCACATCAGAGAATTCGGTGATGGATACCCCGGAAAGCCATGTGTGGAATGCGTTTGCTCTTGCCGTACTTAAGCAAGATCTCTGGTCATGGCTACACCCTTCTTCTACAGGGTTTTCTTTTCATTCTGCGCAATATACATCTACATGGTCGCGGTTGGACCGCATGTACATCATGCAGGATGATGATTTTCTTCCTAAGATGCTGGAAATGAAAGTATTGCAGCAATACGCCTTGTCGGACCATTTTCCTCTACAGCTTGAGATGCTTGCACAACCCATTGCACCTTTTAAGCAATTTCTGGATAGACTCCCTTTGCGTTTCAACTCGTCTTATTTGAAGCATTCAATCTTTCAGGGTTATATGCAGCAATTGATTGATAGATTTTTATTGGACTTCCCTTCTGAGGGCAATGCTTCTTTTGAAGGATTGCTCTCTAATGTGCAGTGGGTTGTACGGTAGTATGAGATCCATCATGCCTCTCTTTGTCAACGACGTCGACACGCAGCGGAGGAATTACTGGTTTTGGTTCATTCTCTACTGGTGGAGACTCCAGATGATGTATTTCTGCTCCCATTGGCTATGCGTTTGGCTGATCTTCTTAAAGAGTTTTAGTTAAAATCTTATCAACAGGCCAAATTGCAAAATTTGACGGAGAATTTGCAAGATAGTGCTTGTCAGACTCATAAGTTCTTTCGTGCTCTTCATGCATCTCCCGCTCAAGAGAATATGACTAGACTCCAGGATGCAGAAGGTCAAATGGTCAATGATCCTCAAACTATTGTGAATATGTGTAGGAATTATTTTCTAGACCTTCTTGGTTCTACTCCTTCACCTTCTAACCAAACTACTCATGCTCGCTCAGTTTTCTATGATTTGGTCCGCAATCAAGTTCCACATGACATGCAAACTACTTTGGAGACAGATATTTGTGAGGCGGAGGTTATGGATGTTTTGTTACACTTGCCCAAGGATAAAAGTCCCAGTTGGGATAGTCTCACCAATGAATTCTTTGAGATTTTTGCTACCAGTCTGGTGAAACCATTGACGACTATGTTTCAGCATCTCATAGAGCATGCAAGGACAAAAGACTCGGTAACACCACCATTCAGCATAACTCGCGAAGAATCCGCAACACTAATGGTGTAGATCAAACGAGCCATCCGAGTACCAAAGCCCATAGTAGACATAAGTTCTACAATGAAGGACCAGTCTAAATAATCAAAAGCCTTTTCCAGGTCCAATTGAATCAATACCACCTCTTGATTAGAGTGCCTTGCATAGTTAATAGCCAATTCCACATTCAAGACATTATGCAAAATATTTCGGCCCTTAATGAAACCATATTGAAGAGGATGTACAATGGCAAGAAGATGCTTATGGAGCCAACTCACCATTACTTTGGAAAAGATTTTATACATAGAACCCATCAAAGAATTTGGTCGCCAATGTTTCAACATAGACGGCGAAGGAACTTTTGGAAGCAGTTTGATAAGTCCTTTCCATGAGGAAGGCATGAACCCCGTTTCCCAAACTTCTTTTGCCCTTGCGACTCATCCGGTTCTTTCGATGTTATCTCATATGGCAGCTTCTACTCAATTGGCTGGATTGTCTCTTCCTTTTGAATAGCACTTCATTAGTCTATCCTTGGCTGTGATGACAGCTTTATGATTTTGCATGCGGATAAGGATAATCTTCGCAAAGCATTAGATGTTTGGACTCTCCTTGGTCATGCTTCTGGTCTTCATATCAATGCTTTAAAATCAACCATTCTCAGTTGCACGGAGACAAATTTGCAGTCACTAGACTGGCAAGGAATGGTTGTTCCCCGTGGTTTCATTGTTAGGCATCTTGGGTACCCTTTGGGTGTTGATGTTCGGCCGAAGCAACTACTAGAGTGGATTTCACAGAAACTGACACCTAAGTTTCTGTATTGGAAGTCACTGGCTTGGCCCTTCCATATTCGCCTCAAAGTGGCTCAGACAATTATGTTGCCAATGCTCACATATTTCTTGCCATTGCTGCCTTGGACTACTACTACATTGAATGCTCTTACTCAGTGCATTCGTTTCATGTTATGGAATAAGGACTCCTTACATGCAGGTATTTCATGGATCTCTTGGTCGCATGCATGTACCCCCAGACGCATGGGTGGTGGGGCTATTTTGGATGCCAAAACTCATATGCTAGCACTCCGTTCGTCTCTTTTTCGTACCATGTGCTTGGATCATCACCCGTGGGTCCTGATAGCCCGTTATTTTCTTGAGGATCACGGGCTTGTGCATGGTAATACCCAAATTCGGAGCTCTTGGTAGCATGTTCTTAATGTAGACTCTCGGTTTTCTAGTCCTTCATCATCCCTGCTTGCTCATTTGGTATGTTCCTGGAAATTGGTTCTCTAGAAGGCTCAATGGCATCCAACAAAGGACCGCTTAACTACTAACTCTTTTCAACTGGAACTGTTGGCAGCCTCGCGATTACTTTCTTGGAAAGGCAAACATGAGCTCAGACCAAAATTTAACGTGGCACGTTTGGGCTTGACTTCAATTGCAGATGCCACCTTGCCCGTCGCAATGTGTTGATATCGTTTCGTACAGCCAGGAGGCTTTTCAAGATCCCTCGTGGATACCGTGATTTATGGGGACAGCTTTTGATGGTGCTCCAAAGCAAACAACCCTTTCCTGCCCTTGCTTCTGATCGTCCCTGGTAGGACTGGGACCTTGCAGGCCGGCTGAATTTGGAAAAGGCCTCAGCTAACCAGGTGTATCATCTTCTGATTAAAGATCATCAATGGCTGGTTACTAAAGCTAATACTGTATGGGGATTGCGTAAATCTCAGTCATGGTGGAAGGTAATTGTGATGGAGGGCTGGTTGAACAAGACACCTTTCAAATGCAAGGTCTTTCTTTGGAGGGTGATGATCAGTGGTCTTCCTCTTGCTTCAGCCCTTTCCAAGCGTCGAATCTCCAACGGCAATTGTTTCTTTTGCACCACCAGTGTGAAATCGGCCCGTCATCGATTTATTTCTTGCCCTCTTGCTAAGAAAATCTGGTCACTCTTGTTGGCGGTTTGGCGAGCAGTGGTTGGTTTCTCGCTAAGCCCTTTTGACTGGGTTTTTGCGCGGCCCAAATACCCCACACCAGCTCAGCCGCATATGAAGATCTTGTTTCACTTTCTTAGATACTGGGGCTGTTGAAACAATTGGACCATTCGGAATGCTTTTCTTTTTTATTCAGCCTATAATGTTCAGGGATATATTGCTAGGCTGAAAGGCCTCTTGCATTGGTAGATAGATCTCATTCGGCACTCTAACTTGCTCCCTCGAGAGGACTTACTTCCCTGGCATATGGCAATTTCCTCTACGTCTTTGCCATGACTTTTTGTAACTCTTTTGTCGTTTAGTACTTTAGAGAGAGAGAGAGATTTACACACGATGGCTTAGAGCCATCGTGTATCTTGTAATCATGTAAACTTGTACCATTTTTTTCGTAATTAATACAATTACCCTTTACGAAAAAAAAAAGAGAGGAATGTGGAGAGTGGAGAATGGAGGAGGAAATACAAATGAATCTATATGAAATGAATGAGTGGCATGTACAATGAGAGAATGAGTGAACCTTCAATGAGGGGAAAAAGGGAATGGTGGAAAGAAAAATGGAGGTCTTATAAATATGACAACAATGGGATACCACTCTACTAACACAAGTGGATGAGGAGAAATGGTCTGATGATAAAAAAAAGTACGTGGTCCAAAGTATGAGGTACCCAAATTGGAGCTCAACTAACTCTTAACAAGTGTTCGAAGCAACACCCTTAGGTGGGCCAAAACTACAAAGGTTTTTATTGAGGATTTCTCATGGTAATATGTACATTTATACCTCTCAGTGCCATGTTATAAATGTTACCCATAGATTTAGAGGTCTTAATTAAAGTACTTATTTACTTCTTAGTAGACTTGTTGTCTTATGCTTGTTGGCTTGTGCCAACGTCCAAAAAAGATGTTGACTCTCTTCGAGCTGACATTTTGGCTACCTCAAGATTACTAAATAGGTCAGATTGATTATTGTCCAGAAAGGGAATGGTAACATCAAGCCTGAAGACAGTTGCTAATTCTACTATTCCTTGATAATCAAGAGGTTAGTAGAACAGTTGATGTGCGTCTTTTGTGTTACATGTAGAAAGACTACATCCCTTCTTTTAATGTCGTGCCAAACAGCTAGACAAATAGTACATTTCATTTCCCTCAAGAGAAAAAGAAAAGTTTCATTTTCATGGTTTGGATGTTTTTTGGAGAAAAGAGAATTCCATTCCATGGTTTGGGCTTCAATATCACTACTACAAAGGATTACTAGCCATGCATGGGTTTTGGAAAGGATGCCTCAAAACGCCGCATTTGTAGCCCCTGCATTTTCATTTGTTTCATTTTATACACTGGAATCAGCTTTTGGCACTTTAGTATACTGGAAACACTTTCTTTTTTACTCAACATTTGGAACTCTTCATCATATTAGAAGCTTATAATTGTGGCATGTGGATTCTATGATATCAATTTTATTTTTTAATCAATGACGTAGCTGCTCCATGGCTTGGCGTTACCCATACAAACTTTTGTCCCTATTCGTGTGTGACTAATGCATGACCAAAGATGCTGACTCATGAAGTTCAATTCTCTCCAGCTTCTTTAGTTCCTCTTGACCTTTAAATATGGCTTTTGCATGCCAGCCAGATGGATACACTTAGATAAAGTTATTCTTTAATACAATTTTTTGTGTGTGCATGCACAAGGCTTGAATGACTCCTGCATATTTGTGGCCTGCACTTCTTTGATCACCCCCTCAAAACTTAGGCGTGACTAACTGCTTTCTCCTTGGAAGAAGATATTAAGATTCAAACATCAAAGATAGGAGTTGACATAGCAAAAGAGTAGGAAGCAGCAAAAAAGAGAGACGAAGACTTAATAAATGTGTAGAAAGTAGACCATGGCATCCTTGAGAGCAGGGTTCTTTCTGTTATGGCAGACTCCGGATCCATTTGATGGCACCACAACACAAAATAGGAAGCTTTAATAAATCATATGCAACAATAAATAAGCATTGACAAGATCGTCCTGCGATCACAGCTTCAATGCAGAAGACAGAACTTACCTTCACGATAGATCCTCCAGACAGAGCTATAGTAAACCAGCCCCTTGCTTCTATTGATTCCTTGGATACTTGGACAATGTACTTCAGTAAACCAGCTGATAACTCATGCTGGTCGTCATACTGCTGAAAAGAAATTTTTGGTACTACTTCAGAATACTTGAAAAGATGCCCTTCATGTTTTTTCTGCTCTCCTTGAAACACATTTTCTGTCACTTCTCCTGAATGGATCTCTTGCTGTGCTGCAGGTTTTGTTTTTGAAGAGACCTTGGGCTTATGGAGGCTTTGAGCTGCATTACTATTCTTTTTTGGCCATCCTCTTCGTTTTGGTACTTGGAGCTGAGCCTCTGTTTGACTTTGGTCATAACCTACAGGAACTGCTAACTGAAAATGCAATCTATTACTTTTGCAAGGATGCTGACTCCACTTTAAGGCACTCGATGATCTGAAGTGAGTACAAAGGGATACTTCCCAATTGAATCGACCTTTGTTCAAATAAGATGATGGAACCTCTATTCCCTGAAATGTGCAAGTAGCATCATTAGTTTTCTAATGCAGAGTATAACACCCCAAGACAAAAAAGAATGTGCAGAGAACCAACATTTGGAAGGTGAAAAAAGAAAACAAATAGTCCTTTGAAAGCAAAAATGATTCATAAACATGACTCAAAATGCTATGCTTGCCTTTGCAATGAAAGCAGCATAGGCTACCTTACCTCCAAATATAAGTAGCCCTGTTCTTAAGAAATTATTTACTACTAGACCATCGTGCATAGACCTCTCTCTCTCTTTTTTTTTTCATTAAAGACCTCTCTCTCTCTCTCTCTCTCTCTCTCTCTCTCTCTCTCTCTCTCTACGAAAGTGTTGGAAATGCAATCCACACTTGCTAGAGAAAACTAGCTCACTATCGATGCAACAATTATGAGTTGAGACTAGGTTTGAATCCTAGGCCAAATGGAAGAAATTTTCCATAATTGGATCGACCGGAGGTCATTCACCCCCTTGGGTTTTGGGGGCTAAATGGCTAGCCCAATTGTGGAAAACTTCCAATTAAGGGCGCACTGGCATGAACGATACTGGAATGGGTGACCTCCTTAGAAGGGGAGGTTCAAGGGTCCCCCACCCCATTTCTAACTTTTTCTTTTTTCTTTTTTTTGAAGCAAAAGAATAGAGTGTACTTGCTAAACTGAAAGAATGAGAATGAAAGGTACAAGATAGGTTTAAGGTAGACCTAGCTCTAACTCAACTAGAGTTAACTGACTCTAACCCTAACTCTAAGAGTGGTTACACAACTTATGACTTTAGTTGTGCTTACACTAAGAATTAAAAAAGAACTAAAGACTAAGACATTGGGCACTGCCCATAGAATTGCCAAATTCTAACACCCCCCCTACAATGCCAATGTTGTAAAGTGCAGGAATGATCAATCACCAAAGGGTAGCAAGTTTAAGGACTTGTGAAAAGCCTCAAACTCCTCACAAGATAGTCCCTTGGTGAAAATGTTTGCAACATTTTCTTGTGTAGAAACATACATCAAGTTGATCTCTCCTGCATAGCATCTCTCTTTGGACCTAATGGTAATGCAACTCAATATGTTTCATTCAAGCATGAAACACAAGATTTCATGCCAGTGCAATAGCACTCCGACTATCAAAAAGAATGGGTGTAAAACCCTCCAATGGTAAATGTAGATAAGCCACCAACAATCTGCGCAACCATACACATTTCAATTTTTCCGTGAAGGCTGCCTTGTGTTGGGAATAAAGGGTCATCGTGCCTTTTACATGTGCACGAGTGTGAACACACCCTTAGCACATTTGTACTTTCATATATATATATCTATCTAAAAACCTAAAGAGATACACTCGTCATTGTACCGAACATCAAGCGTCGTACTCACTGTCCTCTCTACTCTGCACTCTCTCTCTCTCTCTCTGTCTCTCTACTGTAAGAAAGCATTGTGTGTCTCAATCCTCGCGCTTTGTCTTAACAAACTAGTATTAGAGCAGGCAAGGAGTGCACACTTCTTAAGACAGCTTAGGAGAGGCAATCGAACTAGCGGATAGAGTTGCAAGTGTCGCAAGCGAGCAGTAGTTGCAGGTGGATAGCAGTCAGTAGGTCACGGGTTGTAGACGTCACGCGAGCAGGCAACAACAGCAACTGTGCATGACAAGGTAGCAGTCGTGACAGGCAGGACGTGACGACCAGTCGCTGCAAGTGACTAGACCTGTAATCAGTGTCCAGCAGGAGCAACGCACCAGGCAGGCGGAGACCACGCGACTGACGAATCGCACGAATGGCGGGCAAGCGACCAGGAGACAACCTGTAGGTGCCGACGGGGAGGTCAACAAACCCCAAGACAGTTTTTTTTTTTCAAAATCAAAAACTTTTCTCCCTTTCCTTTGCGGTCGTTCGTGCATGTAAGCACAATTCATGATTTTGGATAGATTTGTGCCAAAATTTTGGAGATTTGTCCAGATTTGATGCGAGCAAGACACAACAGTGATATCTGTCTCAGAAATTGCAAGGATTTGTGACATTTTGCCTCCAACATTTGGGGCTTTTCGTGTACATGCAAGAATTGGGCTGAAATTTACCCAATTTCTCGATATTGATGCACATTGGACCCCATGCAATTTGGGGCTTTTGCTGTTTGGGCAAAGTTTATATGCCATTTGGTCATTTTATGTACATGCAGGTTTAATTCCATGCAATCTAGACACCCAGCACTTGAAAAAATTTGGGGGTTTTGCTGAAATTGCTCTATTTTGGCAAAATTGGCCTTTTCTATGCATGTCAGAGACAATGCAAATGTATAGTTGATGCTTCGAACACAAAAATTTTGGGGCTTTTAACCGTGCGTGTCAAATTTTGTGCCACTGGGTGCATGTACAACAGAAATTGCAGCTAAAATTTGGGACTTCTCATGTAATGTGATGCATTTGTCCTTGGAACAACTGTAATCAGTTGTGGAGTGTTGCACCACAAGGTTTAATGCTTCTGAAAATTAATTTGCAGGTCTGAAATTTCTGCTTTCACATGGTCATTTATTGCTGGTTGGTACTTGATTGTACCTTGGTCACTTGTGAGACGGTCTGGGCTTGCATTTGCTGAGTTTTTGGGTCACATTCAGACTGAAAATAACGGCTGGCAATAGTGACAGCAGTCATCTCATGCATATTAAGAAGCTTGAGGGAGCACATAACTTTGCAGTCTCGCAAAAAGTGTGCTATAATATTCTGTTGCAGAAGAAGCAGGCAAAGCTGATTAAGACCAAAGGGGGCAAAGCCCACAAATATGGAACATGAAGATTGGGATGAGTTAAATGAGCTTGCATACTCAACCATCGAGCTACTGATTTCTGATGCCTTGTTGTTTAACATTAAAGGTTTGGATTCTGTCTATGCTATTTGGACTCGACTAGAAAAACTATATGCACAGAAGAGAAAGCAAAGTGTATTGGCTGAAAAAGCTTATGGATTTGTGTATGAAAGAGGGTACAGCAATGTCTACTCACTTGAGTGAGTTTAACTCCATTTTCAGCCAGCTAGTTGCCTTGAAGTTCATGATTGATGAGGAATTTAAGGCTACTTTCTTGCTTTGCACTCTGTCAGAGAGTTGGGATACATTCAGGACTGCTATAAGCAATTCTAATGCCATCCTTTTGTATGCTGATGTAGAGAGTGCTCTACTATGTAAGAAATGAATCGGTAGAACAATGCATCCAATAAGTCTTCCAGTGCTTTGCATACTAGGGGCCGATCGAAGCAAGAAGGCAAATCTGATAGCAAGAAGCACAATAAATCACGTGGTAAGAATGTTGAATGCCATCATTGTGGCAAGAAGGGTCACCTTAAATGTGACTGCTACAAATGGAAGAAAGAGAAAGGAAAGGGCAAGAAGACAGATGATAGCAAGGAAGAGAAGAAAGAGAGTCAGCCCAAGAAGAGCAGTGTCGAAATTGAAGAGGTAAA
The DNA here is from genome assembly GCF_053477565.2 of Lygodium microphyllum. Classification (NCBI taxonomy): domain Eukaryota; kingdom Viridiplantae; phylum Streptophyta; class Polypodiopsida; order Schizaeales; family Lygodiaceae; genus Lygodium; species Lygodium microphyllum. The sequence continues at coordinate 36,262,150 of NC_141147.1, forward strand.
TGTAGTCACTCATAACACTGATAGTGAAAATGACGTGCTCTTTGTATCTTCACACTTTAGTACACATGCTTTACTTGCAGATAGGGATGATGGCATGTATACTTGGACTCTAGATTCAGGTCCTTCCTTTCATGTCACCCCGCATCGTGAGTGGTTCTCTGCCTACATAGGGGGTCGACATGGTCTTGTCCATCTTCGGGACAACTATGCATGTGACATTGCAAGTATTGGCAATGCGCAGTTGCCGTTTCAGCATGGTTCTATCTTCACACTTCAACATATACGGCATGTACCTGATCTCACCTTTGGTGATGGAAAATGGAAGATCTGTAAGGGAGCTAGAGTGATTGCCAAAGGTTGTAAAAGTGATACCTTGTATCCTCTCCATGTATCTAGTATGAGTGATAATGTTGTTACCGTGACCGAGCAGCCAAGTGTTTCTTTGTGGCATGGCCAGTTGGAACACATGAGTCAAACTGAAATGAAAGTGCTTTCTCGTTTGGGTTACTTGCCTTGCCTTCGTTATGCTGATTTTGAGCATTGTGATCATTGTGTTTATGATAAACATCCACAGACATCTCATAAGGAATCTTTTTTACTGAAATCTTCTTTTCTAGAGTTAGTACATTCCGATGTATGTCAGATACCAAAGTTATCTTTAGGGGAAAAGAAATATTTTGTCACCTTTGTCAATGATGCTACACGCAAGGTATGGGTTTACCCTATTTATAGCAAGGATGAAGTACTTGACAAGTTTCAAAAATTCTTGGCATTGGTTGAGAATCAGACTGATAAGACACTTAAGTGTCTTCTCTCTAACAATGGTGGGGAATATGTGTGCAAGGCCTTTCAGGCATTTTATGACAGCAAAGGAATAAAAAGGGAGCTCACTGCCTCTCATAATCCAACCCAAAATGGAGTTGCAGAGCGTATGAATTGGACCATACAAGAGAAGGTCCATACGATGCTGTCTCGTGCTACTTTATCTCATGGTTTTTTAGCAAAGGTTGTTATGACAACCGTACACTTGATTAATCAGTCACCAAAAAGGCCTTTGGGGGAGGGAAGTTCCCCAAGAAGTATGGTTGGGCAAGTCACCTTCGTATGCACACTTGAAAGTGTTTGGCTGCAAAGCATTTGTGCACATACGTAAAGAAAAACGCAGCAAACTTGAGCCAAAGTCTTGTAAATGTATTTTCCTAGGATATGGTGATGAAGGTGAAATGGGGTATAGATTATGGGATCCCAAGAAAAGAAAAGTAGTACGTAGCAATGATCTTATCTTCGGAGAAGATCGCATGTATAAACAGCCCGAAAAGACTGAGGAGGTCCGTCAAGTTGTATTCCGGAAAAAAATACATTTTGAACGGTAAAATGTGCCTGTTGTACAGCAGCAAATACCTGCTGTAAATGAACCTACAAATGTAGAAAATAATGCTGGAAATGATCAGCCAACTATTGCCCATGATAATGAGCCACTGGATGTGCAGGAACAACCAGGACAACAAGCTGTTAATGCTGATTTGCAGGCTGAAATGCCAGGACAACAAGCTGAAAATGGAAATTTGCAGGAACAGCCAGCAAACAATGATCATTATGTTAGGAGATTGTCTAGGGTTACTAGACAACCTGATAGATTTGTTCCTGGTGCAAACAATGTGGCTGATTATGTCATGTTGACAAACTATGGTGAACCGTCTTGCTTCAAGGAAGCAATGGATAAACAGGAGAGCAAGAAATAGTATAAAGCCATGTAGTTAGAGATGGAATCTCTTGAGAAAAATGGCACTTGGGACTTGATGCAGTTACCTAAAGGGCAGAAAACACTTCCATGCAAATGGGTTTACAAAATGAAGGTCACTTCTGGTTGCTCACCAAAGTACAAAGCAAGATTTGTTGCAAAGGGGTACAAACAGGAACATGAAATTGACTTTGATGAGATCTTCTCTCCTGTAGTCAAGATGACTACCTTGAGAACCATTTTAGGCTTGGTTGCAGCTGAAGATATGGAGCTCATACTACAGATGGATGTAAAAACTACATTCTTACATGGTGATCTGCATGAAGATATATATATGCAGCAACCTGAAGGGTTTGTGGCAAAAGGGAAAGAGAAGATGGTATGTAAACTCAAAAGGAGTTTGTATGGGCTGAAACAAGCACCAAGAGAATGGTATCATAAGTTTGATACATTTATCCAGTCTCAAGGTTTTCATAGAAGTCAAGTGGATCACTGCTTGTACACCAAGAAGGCCACAGATGGCAGCCTGATAATCTTGGTTCTGTACGTTGATGACATGGTGATTGTTGGCAAGGATACTCATGTCTTGGACTCACTGAAGCCAAGTCTTCATAGCAGATTTGACATTAAGGATCTTGGTGATGCAAATCACATTCTTGGCATGCGAATACTCAGAGATAGGTCAAAAGGATTACTCTATCTATCACAACAAGAGTATATCTCCAAGGTTTTGCAGCATTTCAATATGGAGGGGGGGAAAACAATTGGGGGTTCATTGCCTCCATATGTGAAACTCAATATAGAGGACAACCCTACATCGGATGATGAGAAGGCTGAAATGGCCAAGATACCATATGCTTCAGCTATTTTGGCAGTTTGATGTTTTTATGGCTTTCACGTCTGGTGCGAGAGCTTGGCATTACAGAGTTACCTATTCTCCATTGTGATAGTCCAAGTGCTATCATGCTAGCACAGAATCTTGTCTTTCATGCAAAGACGAAGCACATACAGGTGAAGTATCACTTCATTAGAGATGTACTTGACAGCGAGAGCATTGAGCTCGTTAAATTCCAAACAGATGATAATCTTGTAGATCTTCTCACGAAGGGTCTTCCAACAGAGTGGTTTGCTCATTGCCGATAGATGATGGGAGTTGGATAGATATATGTATTTCAGCTTTGTACATACCTAGACTTAGCTGATTCTTTTCTCCCCTTAAGGCACATTGCCTTTAGGTTGGAGGTTATTGGGAATAAAGGGCCATCGTGTCTTTTATATGTGCACGGGTGTAAACACACCCTTAGTACATTTATACTTTCACATATATATATGTGTGTGTGTGTGTGTGTATGTGTGTGTGTGTGTGCATATATATATATATATATATATATATATATATATATATATATATATATACATCTTGCTTAGCCATGAAATGCATGAACGGCCAAAAAGAAACAGTGTCCACTAGTAGGCTGCCTAGTGTCTACATCACAACCAAATCTGAATCACTGTAAGCAAATAATTGCAAGTCTCCCTCCCCCCCCCCCCGAAAAATAATAATGCATGTGACTGAGTACCTTGCAAGTATCTGAAGATCCACTTGTAAAATATTACACGGTGCAGCGAACAGAATCTAAGAAAGAGATAGAGAGTACACAACAGATAAGAGGAGAATCAGTAAATTCTTTAACTCCAAACAACTGATACAAAGATGGCTCTATCCACCCGTGCGCTTCCACTGTGTGAAGCTTAGATGGCGATCTAGACAGAAGATAGGTGAAGAGCTTAAGGCTAGCTGGAACAACAACTCTGACTGGGTGAAAGATCAGTGTCAGATGGCTGCAAAGAGGTTTAGCTTTTATAGCCCGCGAAGGTCGTTAGGTCGGCGTGCTGACCGACCTACCATATGAGCCTCCACTAGTCCGCCAAGGAATATTCCAGGGAATATTCCCTTTACCATCCCTTACCACGCAACTCAATGCAATGTGCCTCGAGTTGCTACCAGCTTAACCACTCCGTCTAACCCAAAGATTAGACCCACAACAGTCACCTTTTTGCCATCCGGTCACATAGACCTCATCTGATATACAAGTCAGGACTCAACCAATGTCTGGGCTCACATTTGGCTTCTCCTCATAATGGGGGCCTTACAACTTTGAGCACCATGGATCATTGGTAGCACCTAATGAGGGTGGGGCATTGATCATATCTAACACCCCCCCTCAATGTCCACCCATAGGTGAACTATCTTCTCGGCCCAATGCCGAGTCTCTGAAGATGAACTTGAAGCAGATCCTTCGTAAGTGCTTTGGTGAAGATATCTGCTCCATTCTCCTCTGTTGGACAGTAGACCAATTCCACTATCCCATCCTCCATCAAATCACGCACACAGTGATACTGGATCTCTATATGTTTGGTGCGTGCATGAAACACTGGATTTTTGGCAATGGCGATGCAACTCTGATTGTCACATCTCAGCACAGTTGGTTCTTCATCCTGCACTCCCATATGCCATAGAATCCTTCTCAACCATACGGCCTCACATGCAGCAAAACAAGCTGCCTTGTACTCTGCTTCGGTAGAAGACAATGCCACTGTTGGTTGCTTCTTACTAATCCAAGAGAAAATTCCTGAACCCAAAGAGAAACAATAACCAGAAACTGACTTCTTAGAATCAATGTCTCCTGCCCAATCTGAGTCACAGTTCCCCACAAGAGAAGTTCCGAAACTGTATATGATACCATAGTCAAGAGTTTTCTTCAAGTATCTGAGCACCCGCATCCCAGCCTTCCAATGACTCTCATGACGTTTGTTTGAGAACCTGCTCAAAACACCAACAGCAAAACTGATATCTGGTCTGGTGTTACACAAGTAGATGAGACTGCCGATCAACCTCCTATACCTCCCAATGTCTGCTAATGCTGATGTATCCTCGACGGATAACTTTGCATTCACCTCCATAGGTGTAGCTATCTCCTTGCACTCGGTCATGCCAAATGCCTTCAAGATCTCCCATGCATACTTCTTCTGAGAGATGAAGATCTTTCCTGGCTCTTGCCAGACTTCAATCCCCAAACAATAGTGCAGCAAGCCCAAGTCTGTCATTTCAAACTCAGAACTCAAAGCCTTTCGAGTTTGGTTGATCATATCTTCATAGTCACCTGTAATAAGAAGGTCGTCCACATATAGGACAATCACTACAGACTTTTTACCATCCCTGTAAACATACAAGTTAGCATCTGAGGCACATCTTTTGAAGTTTAGGTTTAAAAAGAACCTATCTATCCGCTGGTACCATGCTCTGGGGGCTTGTTTCAGCCCATATAAAGCCTTCTTCAGTTTACACACTTTGTTCTAAGAATGGGGGGCCTCAAACCCTGGTGGCTGAGCCACGTACACCTCCTCCTTGAGGTCACCATTTAAGAACGCTGACTTAACATCCATTTGGTACACTGGCCACTTCTTGTGGGCAGCCACTGCAAGTACTATGCGAATAGTGGTCATTCTGGCAGTTGGGGCAAATGACTCTTGAAAATCAAACCCTTCAACTTGTGAAAATCCTTGGGCAACCAGTCTAGCTTTGTACTTTTCTAAGGTACCATCAGCCTTGTACTTTACCTTCCAGATCCACTTGGTGCCAATAACCTTCCGCTTTGCTGGTCGATCCACTAGCTCCCAAGTGTCATTCTTCATTATGCTGTCATACTCCGCCTGCATAGCATCCTTCCATGATGGATCTGCAAGTGCTTCTTCTAAGTCAGTTGGCTCCTTTACTTCTCTCATAATCTCAACCATCAAGGCCATATTGACTATGTGAGCAGAAGCCCTCCTTTGCTCCTCTATTCTCTGAGACCTCCTTGGTCCGTCTGCCTTCTCCTCAACAGATGCAGGCATAGGATTATTGTGGTCATAGAGCTGCTTCACCCAGCGCGGCAATGGCTTTTCCGGTGGGGTGATGTCAGGTTGGTGAACTTTTTCCTCATCATCTGAAGATGATGCTTCCTCCTCCTTAAGGATAGGGATAGCTCTCGAGACAGGTTCATAATGGACTACTTCTTCGCTTGATGATAAAGTGGAAGAACTTGCCTTCTCCTCCTCCACTGTATGCGGCTCCTCCTTGAACACCACATCACGACTCGCGATGATCTTCTTTGCCTCTTGGTCATATAACTTGTAAGCCTTCTGCTCATCACTATAACCCAAGAAGATACATTTTCTGCTTTTTGGTTGTAACTTGTTTCTCTTCTCATCTAGAACATGTGCATAACATTCACATCCAAAAATTCTGAAATGTGCAACAGATGGTTTCTTACCAGTGTAAGCCTCATGAGGTGTTTTTCCCTTGAGAACCTTTGTATAGCTCCGATTTAGAATGTAGACTGCAGTATTAACAGCTTCAGCCCAAAAATGGTTAGGCAATCCCTTGCCCTTTAGCATGCATCTTGCCATCTCCACAATGGTGCGATTCCTGCGTTCCACAACACCGTTCTGCTGAGGTGTGTGAGGCGTCGTCAATTGACGCTTGATCCCTTTGCTCTTGCAAAAGCCTTCAAACTCCTTTGAGTTGAACTCACCACCACCATCTGTTCTAAATTTCTTCACACTTTTCCCTGTTTCATTCTCAACAAGTATTAGCCATTCTTTAAACTTACCAAAAGCTTGAGCCTTATCACGAAGGAAGTACACCCACATCTTCCTACTGTAGTCGTCGACAATCAACATAAAATAAGAAGATCCCCCCAAGGCCTGTGTAGGCATCTTACCACACAAGTCAGCATGCACCAACTCTAGAGAAGCCTGTGCTCTATTCTTGCTTTCTTGTGGAATGCCTTTCTTTGTTGCTTGCTAATCATACAAGCTTCACATGGTTCCTTCAATTCAGTTATTGTAGGTAGGTGAGCAACCATACCTTGCTTTTGCATCTCCTTCAATACTGCAAATCCGATGTGTCCAAACCTTTCATGCCAAAGCTTACTTGTGCCCACTCCAGCGGTGGCTGTAAGAGCACTTAGCTCATACAAGTTGTTCCTTCTTTCTCCTTTGCCAACAATTGTGCCAGCACTATCAATAATTTCTGCACCTGTCTTCTTGAACCTCACTTCATGACCAAGATCAGTTATGGCAGCAACTGATAAGAGATTTCTCCTGATTTCGGGAACATACAACACATTTGAAAGCTTTTTGACTTCACCATTTGCAGCAACAAAAGAAATAGTACCTGTGCCCGCAGCAGGGCATTTAGCATCATTTCCAACCGTCACAGTGATGGATTCTTGTAGAGGTTGCATAGAACTGTATAGACCTTTCTTATTGGTCATGTGACGGGAGGCCCCACTATCCAACACCCAAGAGTCAGTGGTAGATTCTTCTTGCGCCGAGGAGCACACTTCCTCAATGGTCGCCATGAATAATTCCAACTCTGCTTCAGCCGTATTGGCTATCTCTTTCCCTTTACTTTTAAGGGTACTATTCTTTTCATCTGCCTTCTTGACACGACAATCTGCAATTGCATGTCCTTTCTTCTTACAGTAGAAGCACTCTCCTTGAAACTTCTTCTTGCCGCCCTTCTTCTTTTTGTCACCATCATTTTTTGTGGAGGAAACACCTTTGCCTTTTGCATTGGCAGAGAATGCAGCATCTCCATTGTTGCTTCCTTCTCGGGCTTTCATCCTCAACTCCTCCTCCATTAATAATGCACAAAACTCCTCAAAAGTCAAAGCTTGAGGTCTCACCTGAGTATTAAGGGCAGTTACTAGTCCATCAAACTTTTGTGGACAAATCTGAAGACACCTCCGAGCTAGCTCTTCGCTAGTCTTTTGTATCCCAGCGCCAGCCATCTGGTCGCGCAAATTCTTAATCCAAGTGATGAATGCTTCAACCGTCTCTCCTTCAGCAAACTTCTCCGCTGCTAGTTGATTCTCCAAGTTTTGAATCCTTGTTTGGTTTCGTGTTTCGTACTGACTCCTTAGTATATTCCAAGCCTCTGACGCTTTGGTTGTATGCTGAATCAGAGTCAAAACACTGTCAGAACAGCTTGTAACTAAGGCACACAATGCATCTGCATTCCTTCGTTTCCAAGCTCGTAGAAGATCTGCATTCGGAGGAATCATCATACTAGGATTTGATGGGTCGGGAGTAGGCTATGGTTCTGCGTCAGTCTCCAGCACAGTCTCCAGAAGCTCATAAGAATCAAGGATAGTTGTAATTTTGAACTTCCACAAGGTGTAGTTTGTACCATCTAACTTGCCTTCGCTGAAGGTTGGTGGACGAATCCTCAGTGTTTGAATAGCCGGTACAGCAGCACCACCTCCTGCACCGCTTCCTGATGCGCCAGAACTGCTTCCCGGAGTCGACATCGTTTCTCTTTGCTGTTGAAGCCTTTGCCTCTTGCACGCTCTCCGATCTCTAAAGCCCCCTGGGCTCTGATACCATGTAAAATATTACACGGCGCAGCGAACAGAATCTGAGAAAGAGATAGAGAGTACACATCAGATAAGAGGAGAATCAGTAAATTCTTTAACTCCAAACAACTGATACAAAGATGGCTCTGTCCACCCGTGTGCTTCCACTGTGTGAAGCTTAGATGGCGATCTAGACAGAAGATAGGTGAAGAGCTTAAGGCTAGCTGGAACAACAACTCTGACTGGGTGAAAGATCAGTGTCAGATAGCTGCGAAGAGGTTTAGCTTTTATAGCCCGCGAAGGTCGTTAGGTCGGCGTGCTGACCGACCTACCATATGAGCCTCCACTAGTCGGCCAAGGAATATTCCAGGGAATATTCCCTTTACCATCGGGCCGGGAGCGCTGCCCCCGGACCCCCGCCAGGGGGGCCAGCTTAACCACTCCGTCTAACCCAAAGATTAGACCCACAACAGTCACCTTTTTGCCATCCGGTCACATAGACCTCATCTGATATACAAGTCAGGACTCAACCAATGTCTGGGCTCACATTTGGCTTCTCCTCATAATGGGGGCCTTACAACTTTGAGCACCATGGATCATTGGTAGCACCTAATGAGGGTGGGGCATTGATCATATCTAACACCACTTAACAGCTTGCCAATGTATAGTCCGTGGGCTATGCATATACATGCTCATCTGAGATACTACATACTGAATGTCACGGCATGTGTTGCAAAGATAAATAAGACAACCAATGGCTGGCTGTAAATTGCAATATCAGACATCTCTTCACGATCATGCATAGACAGCTTTAAGCATTGCTCCATAAGAGTGCACATAGGTTTGCAATCTTGTATATTGACCTATGTAACAACTTATCCTCATGCTGTGACTATGACATGATGATACCATGCCGATTTAGGGTAAACTAAATCCCCAAATAATAGTGTAGACAGCCCATATCTGACATAGCAAATGCATGTTTCAATTCAGCCTTGAAATCTGCACTTTTTGCTTCTCAAGGTCCAGTGAACAGCATGTCATATACATAAAGAATGATAATCAGCAAGTCCCCTCCTTCATTCTTAATGTATAGAGTGGGAGCAATTCGACTATTTTTGAACCCTTTTTGCTAGCCAAATATGCATCAATTTTAGAGTACCATGCAGGAGGAGCCTGTTTGAGACCATAAAGAGCTTTATTTAGCTTGCATACCATGTCCCGTTTCAGACAGGGACAGGGAACGCCACATGGCACAACTTACCTGCGGCCAGCCACCCGCTGATCCCGCCTGGACGATCTACAACCGCGTCCTGCTACCGCTCCGGTTCGCCTACGCCCAGTTCGCCTGCGCCCGCCAATGCCTAGTTCATCTGCGTCCTACTCCCTGCCGCCTTCTTTCTCTTCCTTCTCTTCCTTGTTCTTCTTTCTCTTCTTTCTCCTCCCACCTCCAACCTCTTCCTTCTCTTCCTTCTTCTTCTTTCTCTTCTTTCTCTTCCTTCTCTTCTTCCTTCTACCTTCTCTTCACTTCTCCCTTCTCTTCTTCCTTCTTCCTTGAACCTTCTCCCTTCTCTTCCTTCTTCTCCTCTTCTCTTGAGTCTTCCTTCTAAGTCTTTCTCCAAGTTCCAAGTTCTCGCCTTTTCTTCTTCTTCTCCCTTCTCTCCTTTTCCCTTCTCTCTTGACACTTGAGTGAGTCTTGACTCTTCAGCCTTCTCCCTTCTCTCGAACCTTCAATTTTCAGCCTTCAATTTTTCCTTCTCTCGACTCTTGAGCCTTCAATTTTCAGCTTGAAATCATAAATGGCTTAATCTTCCCGCCCCGCTCGTCGGGTTGGTGGTCGAGGAAGAAGGTCCAATGATTGGTCATGGTGGGAAGAAGTAAATGTTGACCACCCTTTGAGTGGTGGAGGATCTCAACCATGGGCTTGCAAGCTTTGCCCATACAAGCGAACTAGTGGAGCAAACAAGGTAATCCATCGAGCCGAGCATTTGTATTTCAAATTTTTATTGATTTTAATTTTTCAAAGTTACTTAAATATTAGAATATGGAATACCAATTGCCACTTGTTCCATTTTAATATTTATGCATAATTAGATCCGAGCTCATCTCCTACATGAGCCAAATTCAGAGGTACAGTTTTGTCCGAATGTGACCTTGGAGAAGCAAAAGGAGCTTCGTGACCGTGTAGCAGATCAACAAGCTTATCTTGCATCTAGACCACAACGTGTTGCACTTCACCCTACAACTTTTGTGACACCATCCCCATCATATGTATCTAGAGCAGGGTCAGTATGAGAAAGTGCTACCTCCACACCTACTACAGGCATTGCATCAACCATGGCATCAACAGCGGCACATGTTGCACGTAGACAAAGCACACTTGATGCTAGTTGGGATCCCAAGAAGAAGGAAGAGGTGGATACATCAGTGACACGCTTTTTTTATCATGACCACATTCAATTTCATGCAACCAGGTCAGAGTATTTTAAATTGATGTGCAAGAAGATTGGTGAGTAAGGCCCTTCGTATGTACCTCCATCATCAGAGACCTTACTCACAACTTTGCTCGACAAGGAAAAGTGCATTGTTGAGCAAGCAGCAGTGACTAGAAAGAGCATGTGGACTAAAAATGGAGTTTCCTTGATTGCTGATGGTTGGAGTGATACACGCAAGTGATCCATTTATGGTATGGTTGCTTATTCTCGTGGAGAAATGTATTTCATATCTTCACATGATGCATCGGGGACAAGAAAGTCAGCAGATCTACTTGCAGCAAAGTGGGTTACAGGTGTTGAGCTTATTGGCCCAGAGCATGTTGTGGGATTTGTTGCAGATGGAGAGCCCGTAAATAGGGCAGCAAGTGCTATTATTCAAGGATATTATCCACATATCACAGTTTCATATTGTATGGCTCATTGCTTGAACAACCTACTAAATGATATTGGTAACCTGTCATGGATTGCACCTGTCATAGAGCAAGGAGCTCAAATGGTTAGCTTTGTTTTGAATCACCAGTTTCTTCGCGATCACTTCTCTTTGAGATCGAAGAAGACACTTTTAAAATACTCTGATACCAGATTTGCCTTTAACTTCTTGATGCTAGGCAGGTCAAGAGAATGCAATGGTGCCTTGAGGCAATTATTTCTTAGTGATGAGTTTACCTCATCAACATTGGCAGATACTCCTACAAGTATCTTATGCTTGGAGAAAGCAAATAACTCCACTTTTTGGGATGATGTAAAGCGGATAGATGCTATGGTATCACCTATTGTACATTTATAGAGAGTTATGGATGCTATGCAACCTTGCATTGGCAAGGTATATGAGGCTATGGATAGGCTGAATGAAAAGTTGCAGTTGGCACCAAATGATGAGGCGTATGAGGAGATACACCATTTAGTTGTGACAAGGTGAAACTCCTATAGCTCACCCATGCATGCAGCTGCATTTGTTGTGGATCCTGAGTTCCAGGGCAAGGGTCAAGAGAATGACACTGAGGTTATGGATGCATGGAGACTTATATTGTCTTGTCTAGTGCCTGATCATGGCACTAGACGAAAATTCAGAGATCAGCTTTCATGTTATAGGACCTTTCGGGGTTCTTTTGATTGTGGGGATGCACAGGAGGATCGTTGTAAGATTGGGGTAGCTTTGTGGTGGGAGGACTATGGTTCACATGGTCCTGAGTTGCAGCAACTAGCCATCCGTATTTTGAGTCAGCCAATCAGCTCCTCTTGTTTGGAGAAATTGTGGAGTACATACGCTCACATTGCTTCAAAGAAGAGAAACCGTCTTGGTGTGGAGAGGGCAAACGATCTAGTATTCGTTAGTGTTTATTTGAGGATGTTATGTAACAGTATGACAACAAAGCCCGATCCATTCACAGAGTGGGAGATGCAGCAAGAAGAGGAGACATGCTGATGTTGAGGGAGATGCAGCAATTCACAGTACACATGATGATGAGACTGGCACTTCAGGAGTGGCTAGAGAAACCTCAGATCATGATCATGATCTTTGATTTAGTTTACTTATCATGAGTCTCATGATACATGACACATTTACATTATATATGATATTATCATAATTGATGACAGTGTGACATTTGGGCTGTTGACAATTGTGCCATTCCGATATTATATTTGTACTTGAGTCTTGCAGTTTTCCTTTGGGCTATTTTGGCATGCCGCATTTTGCTTCAGTCTAGAGATTAGACTTTATATTTGTAGTCTTTTTTGGAGCAATGAGCATGTTCTTTCAAAGATTAGACTTCAATTTCATATTTGTAATCTTTTAAGTTTTTTGGCAATGGTACCATAGGCATGTTCTTTTAGCTTAGACTTTAAAGTTTAGTTCATTGTTCATTGTTTTATCATTTTTGGCATATATATTATGGATTTTATTATTTATAATTGAATAGCTTACCTCTTGAGCCTTATAAGTTGCAATTCAATTTCTAATGAGTAGTTTTAGAATGATGCAGGATATCTTAACGTTAAAACTTGAAATGATTTTTCCTTGTGGATTATATACCTTGGTTTTAAGTTTTAACACTCCAAAGTCCACATGGATTATGAGTGAAATATTAATTTTCTTTCATGAATTTTAATTTTTTAAATGTCATTCCCGTTTCCACTTCCCCATTCCCTAGATTTGGCGTTCCCGTCCCCGTTTCCCATTCCCCGTTCCCGTTTCCCATTTCATGTTTCTATGCATGTGCTCTTTCCCATTAACCACAAATCCCGGAGGTTGTGATACATTAACATCCTCGTACAAATCCCTGTTCAAGAATAATGTCTTAATGTCCAACTCATGTACCTTTCAACCATAATTTGCAGTCATATCAAGCACACATCTCACCGTACTCATGCAAGATGTAGGAGCAAAAGTCTCGTCATAATCTATGCCCTTCTTCTATGCATAGCCTTTTCCTACCAACCGTGCTTTGTATCTATCCATGGTACCATCAGCCTTGCGTTTGAGTTTTAAAACCCATTTTGTGCTACTAGCCTTCTTGCCAAGTGATAAATCCATAAGATCCCATATAGAGTTAGTGGTAATAGAGTCTAAATCATCCTGCATGGCCTGCATCCAATGTACATCTTGTTGAGCTTGTGAAAGAGGACAGGATCGAAGCTCAGCACAGAAAAACAGTAGACAGTAGAGAGTGAACCACCACACCCAATGCATTAGACTGAAACAGTATAAAACTGAAAGTACAAAATACAACCCTTAAACCTTAGGGTTGTAAGGGGGTGTTCGCACCCGAACACGGTAAGTGCCCGTAAGTGTGTGTCATAAGCGAATAATACCATAAGTCTAGGGGAAAAAACCTCTCCTACCGAGAGTAAAAAGTGCCCGTGTCCTACTGATCACCGACACTCCTATGTGAGCATAGGAGTAAGTGAGACGTGAGTGAAATACCAAACAAACCCCCCTAGAGTGAAGAGTGATCAAGAGTACAAGGATCATCCGCCACCAAAGGAGATCAAATTTAAATCATTGCAAAATGCTTCAAATTTTTCACGAGGAAGAGCTTTGGTGAAGATGTCTGCCACATTACTGGTGGTAAGACAATAGACAAGGCTGATATCACCTGCATGTAGCCTCTCTCTGACAAAGTGATAATGTATCTCAATGTGTTTTGTGCATGCATGAAACATTGGGTTCCGTGCCACTTCAATGGCACTCTGACTGTCAGTGAACAAAGGAGTAGGCTCCGTAACAAATACATCCAGATCGGCAAGCAAGCGTCTAATCCATATGCATTCAATTGTGGTAGTGAAAGCTGTCTTGTATTTAGCTTCACATGACGATGTGGCAATAGTGGACGGTTTCTTGCTAAGCCAAGATATGCAAGACGAGCCAAGAAAGAAACAATTGCCACTAGTGGAGTGACGTGAATCATAATCACCAGCCCAATCAGAATTACTGTAAGCATATAACTACAGTGGTCCCTCCTTGGCATAAAGCAATCCAAGAGATCTAGTACCCTGCAAATAATGGAAGACACGCTTAACAGCTTCTCGATGTGACATGCGTGGCTAATGCATACATCCGCTCAGGGTTGAAACTGCAAACTGTATGTCTGGCCTAGTGTTGCATAAGTAAATAAGACATCCAACTACTGGAGCATATGTGTGTATATCAAACAAATCACTGTCATCATGTAATGATAGCTTAAGTCCAGGTTCCATTGGTGTACAAACTGGCTTTTAATCCTGTAAGCCAAACTTCTCAAGAAGTTTACCAATGTATATTGACTGTGATAACCCAATACCTCTAGCATCATGTATGAACTGAATGCCCAAGTAATAATGCAAAGACCCCAAGTCTGACATGTCAAAAGTTTGCTACAAATTTTGTTTAAATGCTGAAATCTGATCAGCATGTGTCCCTCTAAGCAAGAGATCATCAACATAAAGACAAATGATCAACATGGATCCCCCCTCTTTACATATGTAAAGGGTAGACTCAGATGAGTTGTTTATGAACCCTTGGCTAAGCAAGAAAGCATCTATCTTTGCATACCAAGCTCTAGGAGCCCATTGATTTTGCAGTTGAGGACTTGGAACACTTAGCCTGCAAGCTGAAAAAAGCTTTATATGGTTTGAAACAAAGCAGGAGTAAGAGTGGATGTCAAATACGCTGACTGATCAATTGAAAGAGCATCCAACTCGTATAACCAATGACATAAAGTGCCTATCAAGACCAAAGTCATGTGGTCTTTGTCTCTCACCATGCATTTGTCATCATCAAATGTGACCTGCAATCCACGACATGCCAAAGAAGAGAGAGAGAGCAAATTTTTCTTTATGCCTGGCACAAATAAAGCATCCTGTAGGCAGAGAATAGAGCCATCAATGGTTGTGAGCACAATCTCCCCAATACCTCTAATAGGCTATGATGCATTGATGGCACACTATATAGACTTGCCAACTGGAGCTGCATGAACAGATGCAAATAAATCTCTGCGAGATGTGATATGCCTAGAAGCACCACTGTCAAAAAACCAAGTACCTGCATCCTCAATAGAGCTGAATGCTTGATCTGCCCAAGAGGTGTCATAATTGCATGTGTAAAAATAATAGTCCCTGTCTGCAACAAAGGACGCGGACTCAATAGCAGTAGAAGGAGCATTAGAAACAGACATTCCCGACTCCTTTTTCTTCTCTTTGGCAATGCGCTTTCTACACTCAGTAATGTAGTGGCATGGCATCTTGGAATAATGGCATTTGCCCTTTTTGGCTTGCATGTCCCCTTCTTTTTTGTTTGCCTGTGATGTGCCAGAAGTCCCAAAACTCTCCGGAGCATTCTTCACTTGGCTACCTTTGCCCTTCTGTCTAGTCATAAAAGCCTACTCAAGAGGCTATAGCATCCACACCACTATTCCTCCGTGTTTGCTCCTCCTCTAGAAGCAAACTGACTAACTGAAGAAAAGTGATTGGCTACGCCGCAATCCTCATGGTGAGGTTTAAGGCCGTATGAAAAGCCAAGTACAATGGAGGTAATGAGTTCAAAGTGGTAGATATCATCTATGCATCCGAATAGTACTCATCAATATTCATGAATTGCTCTCGTTAAGTCCTGAATTTTGTTCAAGTGATCTTGAATAGAATCACCTTCATCCATTTTCAATGTCTCTATCTCTTTCTTTCAGAAAGAGATGCGAGTCTCATTCTTGCCTGCAAACATCTGCTCCAAGTTAGCCAAGCTTCTCGTGAAGAAGCTACTGAACGAATGTGGGGGATGATTCCTTGCTGAACTGCCAATGCAATCAGTGACAAAGCATGTGCATCCCGTGTATCCCATGCTTTTTGCGTTGTTGTTCTTTGGAAAAGTGGCTGAAGTGGAGCAACCTGAGGTGCACATGGTGCACATCCTCCTGGAGGAGGAGTAACTGGAGCCACAATTCCACGTCGAGCTTCTTCTCCACTAACATAATCCCAAAGATTTTTTGCCACAAGTACATTCTTCATCATGGAGGACCAAAGTGAATAGTTATTTCCATCCAATCTGTCCTCTTTGGATACATAGATGAAAACGTCTCCTACCTGATTTGCCATGATTTTCAATTACCAAATAAAGATGCAAAAGAGCAATGTCGAATCAGGACTACACTGGAAATCTGAAAATTTTCAGAAATTGCAAGAAATAGCTTTCTGCAATTAGTATACAGAGGTGCACTCTGTCAAGACTATCTGTTATGCACGCAATCCAACGTGCAATCAGTGTTCAGCAATACTGTACCAGCAAAATCCCCAAATTTTCTTGCCTCGGGTTTGTCAAAACAGTCTGTCAGTGACTGTAACTACAATGCGTATGCCAATGTTCCCAGAAAACATAAAAGCCCCAAAAAAATTTATGAATGTGTCCAAAAATTGCATTCAATGTGTCCCAAATACATTTCCTGAATTCTGTGTCTATGGCATGGGAACCCCTACTTCCAAAAATTGCTGGAAATCAAAAAAATTTTTAAAAATACCATAAAATTTACGGTTAACTGGCACAGAGCCGTCAGGCAAGTGTTCGACGAGTTGACCGGCGGCGGGCGGACTAGCTGTGAACGGGAGAACTGCTGGGTGGGACGTCGTAGGCAAGCTGGCAGGCGAAGCGACTGACATCTCAGGGCAGAGGCAGAGCAGGTGACGAACAGCACAAGGGCACAATCGATGGGTGAGTAGGAGGCCTCAAGCGGGTATCAGCTAGTACAGGCATTGCTGCAGACGGGCTTAGCGACTGCAGGCAAGCGCCGTTCTCTAGCACATGCAGTGTGACTAATGGGCGGGGCATGGAACAGAGCTGACGGGGTGTCTAAAGACTGGACAAGGATTGTGTAGCAAAAGCGAGGACCTAGGCAGACTGGTGATTGTTTAACGTGGGAAGAAGCGGGTCGAGCTCCTGAGGCGGGCAGCACTGCCGAGCAAGCGAGCAGGGTGCTGCGAGATTGATGGGCTATGTTGTCAGGACATGGCCACGATTGCCTGTACAGTAGACAGGCATGTCAAGCTGAGCAAAGCAGAGCCACTGCTCTGATACCAAATGTGAGAGAGGATAGGATCGAAGCTCAGCACAGAAAAACAGTAGACAGTAGAAAGTGAAGCATGACACCCAATGCATTAGACTGAAAGAGTGTAAAACTGAAAGTACAAGGTACAACCCTTAAACCTTAGGGTTGTAAGGGGGTGTTCACACCCGAACACGGTTAGTGCCTGTAAGTGTGTCATAAGCCATACGAAATAATACCATAAGTCTGGGGGAAAAAACCTCTCCTACCAAGAGTAAAAAGTGCCCCAGTGTCCTATTGATCACCGACACTCCTATGTGAGTGTAGGCGTAAGTGAGGCGTGAGTGAAATGCCCAACAGAGCTTCATCCAAGGAAGTAGGCTCATCATCATCCAATAGTGAGCTCATAAATACATGCTCATCTCACAATCATCTACTTCCATAAAATCAGCTACATGGGCTCCCCCAGCATCGTGTGCTACATGTCTAGCAGCCCTTCTAGTGCATTGAGATAAAGGAGCATCCAATTTACTCTCTTGGAGAGTTTGTAACAGCCATCTCAGGATTATTTTTCCTGCATTTACAACAGCCCTTTCATGTTGTACTACATGTCGTGGTAAAGAACTGGCAAAAATTACTGTATGCCAAGGAACCAAGTCTTCCCTAGTCAGAAGATTAGTATATTGGATGAGATCCAACTGCCAATGTAGGAGAACTTTCAGCTTAGCAAGGTGTCTTTGCACCCCAAACGCAGAATCAAAAACAAAAGCATTCCAAGTTATCCAATTATGCCAATAGTCCCACAAACGGAGAAAATGAAACGAGATCTTCATATATGGTTGTGCCGAATGAGGGTATCTAGGTCGCATAAAGACCCAATCAAAGGGGTACAGCGACGTGCCAACCACAGCCCTCCATCACGAGAAGATTCCACACTAGTGAGACAAACAAAGAATTTGCCATTGGAAATCCATTGTTTTGTAAGCGTTGCGGCAAGAGAAGGTCCCCAACCATGACATGCCAAAGGAAGACTTTGCATTTGTATGGAGTCTTGTTGACCCAACCCTCCATGATAGTCATTTTCCACCAATCCCGAGATTTATGCAAGCCCCAAACAAGATTAGCCTTGGTGGCCATCCAATGGTGGTCTCGTTATTTTGGGCATTTTCTTAGGCATTCTTTTCAGCCTTTTTAAAGGCTGACCAGCAGACTTCCACACTTGTATTTGATAGATTTCAGCGTGCTGGTGACAGAGACAATGCTCGGGGCTGACGGAGATCAAGGTCCTCAGGGCGGAGACATACGCAGATATTCTCTCTGCACGCATGTATAATTCTGCATCCTTATACAACATTCTTCACTGCAGATTTCCTGTGTTTCACTGTCTCTTTCTCTCTCTCTCTCTCTCTCTCTCTCTCTCTCTCTCTCTCTCTCTCTCTCTCGCTGTTCACTCTGTCACAGTCATTCGCTTCCGCATTGCTTCACTCTAACATTGTATTAGAGCATTGAAGGACTGACCTAGGGTGGATCTAACTGAAGAGGAGTTTTCTCCGCGACACAAGGCTGTGTTTTCAGCGTTCAAGTGCGAGCAAGTGGGCTGCGCATCAGAACAAGACCGAGGCGAGCGTGAGCGTGCGAGAAAAGAGAAGTTTTGCTAAAGCTACTACTGTTTTTCTGCTATTAGAGAAGGAAGAAGGTTGTGTTTTTTGCCTTCAAGTGCAGATTTTACCTTTTCATCGCCTCCGGCAGCTGAAGAAGGTTCGAGACGCAGAGACAAGAGCCCTAGCAGGCTGCATTTTCACAGTCAAAGGAGGTTTCTTTTGCATTCGTGCAGGCATTGTAGGTGAAGATGTCTACAGAGACTGACGTGGAGTTCCAAGCAATCATGGACCAGCAGCTGACTAGTCATACTGGCTCTTCCATCAGATCAATAGCTCGATGGTGACAATTACTGCATCTGGCGTGTGATGATGTTGGTCATATTGGAGTCTTATGATTTAGCGGAGCTTGTAATGGAGAAGATCAACCGGCCCTCGGTGAGAGATGAGTGCAAACTCTCTTCAAATGCTCGTGAGGAGTTGACCGAGGCCGTCTCATTGGGACAAGTTGAATGCCAGGATTCGTTCTTTTCTTTTTCTGTCTTATACAACACCCGTGATAGCTCATATAGAGCACTTGATGGTGGCTCGAGAGATATGGCTGGAGCTTGGCTAGATGTACAACTAGATGACCCTTATGCAGAGGGTTTCTTTGGAGGTGCAGATGCGGACCCTGTCCGTGAATAAGTCTTCTTCGCTTTGGAAACACATCAACAAGGTTCGATAGCTTCAGATGTAGGTTCAAAATGTGGGGAAGCTCATTTCCTCCAAATACATGGCGATCACTTTATTGTCTCAGTTGCCACCACGATTCGGTACCTTTTATTCCGCTCTTATTGCTTCAAGGCGGGAGTCGACTCATCGATGCAAAGAGTTGGTTCCTATGGTCTTGGACCAAGAGGAACAATTGAAGGGACACAATGCTTCCAAATCAAAGGCATTGATTGGTCAAGCCTCTCAAAAAAAGGGAAAGGACCAAAAGAAGAATAAGGAGGACAACAAATCTAAGGACAAAGAGAAAGAATCAACATGCCATATTTGTGGTAAGACCGGCCATTGGAAGAAGGATTGCCCCCCCAAGGACAAGAAGGATACCAAGAGAAGGACACGAAGGATTCTGGAGTAGTGGCTACACCTTCATCAACTACCTTTCTACACTTAGTGGTCATTGAGAACTCTACACCAAAGACTTTTGATGCTGCGATGATAGCTCCTCAAGCTCGAGAGTGGATTGTGGACAATGGTGCCTCATGGCACATGACTCCTACAACAATTGGTGTTGCCCATTTGCAGCCCTTGCGTGGGCAGATTCTCATAGGAGACAGCTCTTCTGTGTCTATTGCTACACGGGGTGAGATGCACCTAATTCCAGATGGACGTGGTGGTACCCACACTTTCGAGGTGTTGCATGTGCCAAGTTTAGGGTATCATTTGCTTTCGGTACATAAGATTTGTTCTCTTGGTCTCTTGGTGGAGTTTGATAGTGATGATGTTCGTGTTCTTGATCGTGGATCAAGGAAGGTTCTCTCTTCAGGGTATGAGGAGAATGGCATCTACAAATTAAAGTCTTCTTCCACTCTTACCTCTCAAACAAAGTCCGAGCTATGGAATGCTCGGTTTGGCCACCTGAACTATGAGTATCTTCGGAAGGTGTCGCAAGAATCCCTTGTTTGAGGTTTGTCGGACATAGTGGTGAGCCAACAACCATGTGTCTCTTGCAATCGTGGGAAGCAGCATAGGGATGCAATTCCCAACAAAGCTTCGAGGCGGTCTACTTCAGCTATGGAGCTTGTATCTACGAATCTTTGTGGCCCAATGAGGAATGAGTCCCTAAAGGGGAGCTTGTACTTCATGTTGATCGTAGATGACTACAACAGGATGACATAGGCCTACTTCTTAATGCTGAAGTCGGAGGCTTTCTCCCACTTCAAGGATTGGCTTCTCTTCGAAGAGAACTGATCAGGCCAGAGATTGAAGACCTTGCAATCAGACAAGGGTGGTGAATTTGTTTCTAATGAGTTTGCTCATTTTTGTGTAGATAGAGGCATTCACTAGGAGTTTGCTAATACCAACACTCATCAAGAGAATGGAATTTTGGAATGGAAGAACCAAAGTGTGATCAAGTTGGCACGCATCATGATGGAGCACCGACAATCATCTCAGTTTCTATGGACCGAGGCAATGGCTACTACAATCCATATCCTAAATCAGTCCCCCACTTCGACCATTGACAAGATGACACCTTTTGAGGTTTACTTTGGGACTAAGTCCGATGTTCCTTATTTCAAGATCCTTTGGTGTGACGCCTATGTGCACGTCCCAAAGACGCAGCTAGACAAATTTGAGGCAACTTCCCGACAACAGGTCTTTGTTGGTTACAACTCCCAATCCTAAGGTATTGCTTGTATGATCCCATAAAGCGGGATGCCTACATGAGCCAAGATGTGCGGTTCATGGAAGTTTCGGCCATAGAGGGGGGTGAGAGCACCTCGTACTTGGAGATTCAGGGGAGAGTTGGGCTTCCGAGATAGTTCCTTTGGAGCCAGAGCCTCTAGATGGAGATTCTTCTTTAGTTTCCAAGTCTTCTCTTCCACTGGCTTCCCCAGAGGAGATCCAGCCGATGGATGTATCCAAGTCTTCAATAAATGGGAAGCGCCAAGGAGAGATCCGGCCTCCTCCTCGTTGGGCCCGTGACACACTCCGTGATTCAGGGATCGAGGGGATCCCTGAGGAGTGGGAACCGCAGGATGGACCGCGGAGGTCATGGAGGCACCATGCACATTCTACGGAGCTTGTTTACTCTAACTACTGTTTAATGTCCCATGTTATGCAAGATAGAGAGCCCACATCAGTGAAGAAGGCTTTACAGTTTGATCATTGGCGGACGGCGATGGAAGCCAAGTTGGAGGCTATTGAGCGGAATGGCACTTGGTTCCTTGTGTCTCGTCCCTCTCATAAGAAGGTGATTGGTATCAAATGGGTCTTCAAGACCAAGTATCATAGTGATGGCTCGTTGGACAAACACAAGGCTTGCCTTGTAACTAAAGGTTTTCCACAGCGCCCAGGTATTGACTTCCATGATACTTTTGCCCCTACAGCTCGCATGACGACTATTCATGTTCTTACCTTGGCTGGGGAGATGGTATGTCTTTCAGTTGGATATGAAGTCCGCCTTCTTGAATGCTAATTTGAAGCAGAAGATCTATGTAGAGCAGCTTTTTGGCTTTGGTTCCTCACATGGGCAGGTTTACAGGTTAAAGAAGGCCCTGTATGGCCTGAAGCACGCTCCACATGCTTGGAACGAGAAGATTGATTCGTTTCTCTGGGCCAAGTTGAGATATCGGCGCTCTAAGGCCAGTCCGCAGCTTTATGTACACACTTCCAAGGGAGGTCATGTGTTGTTTGTTTTGTATGTTGATGACTTGATTATTGCAGGTGCTCATACCCAAAAGGTCGAAGAGACGAAGGCAACCCTACAGCAAAAGTTCGAGATGACGAATTTAGGACTTCTCCATTTCTTTTTGGGCCATGAGATTTATCAGCCTCAAAGGGGGATTTTCAACAGAGATATGTATAGGAGCTCTTGGTGACTTTTGAGATGGAGGATTATTGGTCCATTTCAACTCCTATGGATCCGAACTGGAACGCTACTTCACACGCAGATTCTCCTTTGGCGAATGATACTCGCTACCGTCAACTGATTGGATCATTGATTTAGCTCCTCAACACACGGGTCGATCTATGTTTTGTTGTAGGTCTCTTAGCTAGGTTCATAAGTGCACCTCAACGCGTGCATTGGCAGGCCACTTATAGGATACTTCGGTTTCTGAGAGGGACCTCCAACCTCCGGCTTTTCTTTCCAACAGGTATAAGTGCTTTTGATCTTGTTCTTGCAGGTTGGAGTGATTCAGATTGAGCTGGCGATGTGGATCAACGACGGTCTACTACAGGTAATTGTTATACCTTGGGTGCTGGTGCTATGAGTAGCAAGAAGCAGCCCACGGTAGCCCTACGACTGAGATAGAGTATTGGGTTGCGTCTTCTACAACATGTGAGACTGTGTGGTTTCAGCGGTTGTTGGAGGAGCTTGGCTGCCCCTAGACTCGTCCTACTATCTTGTGGTGCGACAATGAGAGTTGCATTCCTTGGCACGGAATCCCATATTCCATGCCCGGACGAAGCATATAGAGATCCAATATCACTTCATCAAGGAGAAGCTTTTGGATGCGACCATTGATGTGGACTAGTGTAAGACTGAAGACAATCTTGCAGATTTTTTTATGAAGGCACTTCCCCAAGCTTTACTTCATCGACATTCCAGATCCCTACAACTATTGCCTTATCCAGGATATGAGAGGAGGTGTTGAGAGTCATCTCCTGCCACGTCAACAATGCCACATGGCAATTTTGCCACATGGTTGCAATCAGACTATCGGCTGCATTAAATGCAGCCGACCTGGCTATTTTGGGCATTTTCTCAAGCATTCTTTCAACCTTTTTAAAGGCTGAGTTTCCAGCAAACTTCCACACTTATATTTGACAGATTTCAGCTTGTTGGTGATAGAGACAACACTTGGGGCTGATGGAGATTGAGCTCCTCAAGGGGGAGACATACGTAGATATTCTCTCTGCAACCATGTATAATTCTACATCCTTACACAGCATTCTTCACTACAGACTTTTTGTGTTTCATTGTCTCTTTCTCTCTCTCTTCTCTCTCTGTTCACTCTTTGTCACGGTCATTCGCTTCCGCATTGCTTCACTCTCACACTCTAGGCCGAAGTGCAATCAAATGCTGGTCCCACAAGTCCTTATATCCTTGAGGGATCTGAAAAAACCTCCTAGCACTGTGGAAAGATATCAACCCCCTTCAACAGTCTATAGTGGCATCAAAGATAGAAGATAGACTCAGTCGTGCCATACGATTAAATTTGGGATCATCTTCTTACTTCCCATCCCACACAATTAGCTTGGACACGGCCAATAATTGCATCTAAAAGAAGTTAGCGACCACGCAATCCTACACGGGATACCACTGGACCTTTTGAAGAACCAACTTCCATGAGCAAACTAGTTGAGTCACTAGAAGAAGAAAAAGGAGGAAAAGGGGGCATGAGCATTAAGAAGGGACCAGTAAGAACCCGGAATGGTCGTATTGCCCTAAACTACACCCTGCTCTTACAAAAAGAAACGGGCAACAAAGACCCACGAGTGTCGATCCTTGCACAGTGCATAAAAGAGAGACCATCAAAGAGCAACAATGTGAGTGTGCACATCCGAAATATCCCCACTGTGACCCATACTTTTAGGAGTGCAAGCATGGCTCCACGAAATCCACGAGATGCCAGCATGCAAAGTATCATTTTTCCATAGCGTAAAGTAAATGTGTCCCGTAAGCACCCCAAGGTAGTGACAATCCAAGGCAAAGAGTAGCAAAAAATAAGTGAAAGTGGAGAGCATGATGGACTGAGCCACCTTAAGGTGGACTCCAATAAAGAAATTTAGCCTCCAATCTCTCGGAAATCCATTGCAACAATTGCTTGGGATGAACATCAACAGCTTGGGGTAGCCCAGATGCCTTGCAACATTGCCATGAGGAATCACCATTCCTTGCCATTGTAGCAAAATCCGGTTCAGTACAACTAATGAGGGAGATTTGGCTGCATTGATATAAAGACCAGAGGCAAGCCCAAAAAGATTCCATACGTCCAATGCCTTGCAAAGGTTATCTCAATTTGCTTTGACAACCATAAGGGTGGCATCTGCTAATGATTGGCCCACAAATTGTTTGCCAAAGGGCAGAGAAAGATCATCGAGCTGCCCCACGTTCACCAAATGAGATGGCATGGAGAGGACTAAATGGATAGGGCCATTAGTCACATGTTCCTTTACGTAATTTTATGCACTGACGCAAAAACAAATCAGACAAATTCCTTGAAAGTAAACTTTATATTAAATTTTCAACTGAGATACAAATCCCGTCCATGGGACGATTCCCGCAATCCATAAGGATGCATGTTATTTTCCTCCAATTTTCCACCCTTACACTAGTAACAAGGTCTCAAGATTCCTCCTCGAGTCACGTAGACCATCTAATAGAACCTGGAGGCAGGGGATTTACAGCCAGAGTCCCCCCTTGCACCCGAGCATCCTCCTACAAACAAACATTTTTACGGAGAGACCTCTCACAACGGGTTGAGTCCACATTCCCGATGTGGCTATCATCTATACTAATCATGTGTATTAGATGAGACATGCGTGGACCAAAACCCATCGCATGCATAAGCTCTACCCCGCAAAACACAATCCAAACAATCAAACACCTTTTCAAGATCCAATTGAACCAACACCACTTCATGTTTAGTGTGCTTTGCATAGTCAATGGCCATTTGACCATTCAACATGTTGTGCAAGATATTCCTATCCTTCCTAAAGCCATGCTAATTAGGATGCACAAGGTCAAGGAGGTGCTTATGGAGGCAATTAACCATGACTTTAGAGAAGCTTTTATCAAAGAAATGGGTCACCATTGTTTCAGCATCAAGGGTGATGGCACTTTTAGAATGAGCTTTATAACCCCCATCTTCCATGAGGCAAGTATAATCCTAGTCTCCCAAACCTACTAGGACATGACCGTCGAGGGTTTCACCAAGCAAGCAACATAGGCTTCAAAAAATTCATTGATCAAGCCATCCCATCCAGGACTTTATCCTTGGGCAGACGCAACAAAACATCCATGACTTCCTCCTCACACATATCTGATCAGCCCTATCACCTTCAACCTTGCCATGTCCCACTCCAACCTCCCCATCAATAGCTCCTGCTTTGTGCTGCTGAGAAATTCCAAGCTTTGTGATTTTGGATCCAATATACATCCCAAGAAGCAATGAAGTTACTGGTTGCTGTCAATCTGCATCCTGAGGTGACAATTCATCGAATTTTAAGGCTATGGTATAGAATTTCTCCAATGTCAAGAAATTTCTTCGAGAAAATTTGGGACTTTTGCATTTCACGCATCCCATGAAGAAAACAAGTGTAGATACAGCATTTATTTGCTGGTTGGTACAGTTTGGGCACGGAAACTTATGCAAATTTGGAAAATTACAGCATTAAATTGTTCAAATTAAGTTTTTGGGCACACATTCTGAGATACAGCAGTGCATTGCTGTTATGTGCAAATTTTCCATGCCTTATGAGGCATTTCTGTTAGATTTTGACACAATTCTGGGATAGTTTTGAGATTGCATTCTGTTGGCAATAAAGGCTTACCGTGCCTTTTACCGTGTTCGGGTGTGAATGCACCCTTACACTTCTTGTACTTTATGTCAGCCACGAGGTTTTCTTTACCTGCAATATGCTGAAAATCAGGGTTAAGTGACTTTATATATGCAATCCACCGTAACATAGCAATATCAGGAGTTGAGCAATTTGCTATCATGCCCAATAGAGGTAGACAATCAGTCTCTACCACCACATGAGCTCCCATAAAATACTCCCTATCACACTTAAGGGTTGTCACTACACCCCAAAGCTCTCTTTTAACTTGAGAATACCGTCGTTGCCGTTCATTGAGGACCTTTGCTCCAAACCAAATGGCATACCTATTCCCATCAGCATCATTCCAACCCACTACAAGTTTGTATCCACGGTGAGAATAATAGGCTGCCCATTCTCATAATTTGCTCTCTTTAGCGTTGGGGCTGAAATCAATAAGCTTTTTAACTTCTGGACTGCCTTTGTATGTTGTTTTCCCCACCAAAACTTTTGCCCTTTTCTCAAGAGCTGATATAGACTTTCAACCACATGAGCAAAATGCAAAATCCATATCAAGTAAAAGACACGTGAACCCAAAAATCTTCCCACCTCGGACACATTCGAACATGTCTCCCGCATCCTACTTATGCCATCAATCTTTACTGGTGAGGGCTTTCTTCCATATGGTCCACACATGTGCCCAACAACTAATACTTCCTACAGTCCAAAAACTGATTTTTCTCCTAACAGAGTCAAATGCACTTCTTCAAGACAGCTCAAAATCCTATCACAATCAGCAATATGATCAGCCGCAAATCTTTTGCATCCCTGCTCATTCAACTCTTCATTCTTCTCATGGATATCACATCCTTTGATCAGCACATCATCAAGAAAGGGTAAGGTCAACTCATGAATATACTACCTCAAAACTTTATGCATAGCATTCATCATATGCACCACTCAATTGGTTGCTCCTTGTGGAAGCGTACACATCCTAACCAATCCAAGTGGTGTCTTCATGGTAGTGATATCCCGACTTTGTAATGCAAGTTGGAATTGATCATATCCTCAATATAAATCTCCCATAGAGTAAATTGCCTTGCTTACAAATGCTTCTATAAATTCATCTACTATCGGACCTAATCCAACATTCCTTATGGTGACTTTATTAACTGGTTGTAAATCCTGTATAAACCTCAAAGAACCGTTCTTCTTTGGAACAGTAAACCACCAATTCGAATATGGAGCTCAAGAGAGCTTTAAAATCCGCATCTTGATCTTCTCGTTCAAAAGCTCCAGCAACTTAGGCAAATATGCCCAAGGTACTGAAATAGGCTTTAAATTCCATGGCACATGAGGTACTATAAAGATCACCATAGGTGCAACTATGGTTGGATCAACACATCCAATTTCATCTCGTTGAAATGGAAGGGCTTTCCCATGCCTTGCCAACATCTGCAAGAAACAAGCTCTTTGTACACGTAAAAGAAAGCTTGTATCACCAGTTTTCAGCTTTTGTAAAGTTTCAGTTGTAAATTTATGTCCTACTCTATGTGGATACCGTAAACTAGGCTGTTGAGTAACTTTTTCAGCCAACCCATCACTTTCACGTGGTAAAGGCAGAGCCACAAGCTTAGCCTTCTTTGCAACTATTTTGTACTTTGTATCCACCCTTACTTCAACCCTATTTTGCAACCCATATTGCAACCCCTGACATTCATGCTCAGCAAACTCTTGGATGACTTCATACATCTCTAAAGTGTAAATATAAATAACCTCTTTTTCTGCCTTGTTTTCAACATTAATTGTTGCAAAAATTTCAGCCACTATATCAACATCAACCAGCCCTAAAAACAGCCTTGAAATACCTTCATTTCAACCATTAGACCATATGTCTTCAGCTCTTTTTCAGCACATCCTACATATTTCTATTCAGGCCTGCACATGGCTGAAATATTCTTAAAACTACCAAGACTACATGTTGTCCATTCTTGTAAACCAAACACAAACACAGTTTCTCCTTTTCTTGGAGGCATAATTATCTTTCAAGAGGTACTGCCATAGCCTCCACTTACAGCAATGTTGTCTAAAAAACCTTAAAATCTCGTGCATTAGGTGGCATAGGATTATCGCGCAGCCTATCCCGATTGCGGAGATGATTCACACAAACAGTGAGAAACTGTACTGCCTTTGTATTGTCTTTACTTCGAACCCGAGCATATGAAAAACCATCATCCAAGGCTTTTGTTTCCAGCCTTGATTCTAAAATATAGGGCTATCCCAAAATCACAGGATAACTACATGAATCCTGCACAAAAAAATGATATTCGTCCCTAACATCTCCAATAGTCACGGATACATTCGGACAAGCTGCATAAAGATCCCCTAATGAATTGTTTGCTGCCCACATGCGCCATCCTGGTTCTACATCAATCGGCCAATCTCCACTCTCATACAAGCTGCGTGCCATAACATTGATTTCGGAACCATGATCCAAGAGAGCTATGCAAGGTGTCTCTCTTTCTCCCACTTTAACAATTGTCTCCATTGTAGCATGAGCCAAATGCGTTCCTAAATAATGACTGCTTGGAATCAAATGAGCATCTTCTTCTTCATGTGCTTGTTGATGGGCATCCCTATTATACATAGCCTTCTCTCTATGCTTAGTGCTGCCCATAATACCATTTTTAGCCACAAGCTTGCTATCTATACTCCCATTTAGCCCATTTTCAGCATCAACCTATTCCAAAACAGCATGACATGCATCATCATATTCCCTCTAAAGATGTTTCTCTATATCTTTGTCAACATGCATTAATGCTTGCAAAACTTCACCATCAAACTATTAGAAAGAATACTCACAAAGATGAAGCCTATCAGTTTATTTCTGCATTATGAGAAGATAAAACTCTTGTAGACCAAAAACGTACAGAAAACAATACCTTCCTCTATGCTACTCAGACTGCCAATCTGATGTTTCCATTGGCTCCGAAAGGGGGGTAAAATTGCCTGAAAACAGAGATCGCGTGTCGTGCGATTTCCCCGATCCCTCTTTTTACATAAAATCCTCTCAAAAATGGCTGAAAGCTGCCTACTTTCTTTCATCCTAATCTAAAAGTTATCTACAGTTTTATGGATTTTTACAAGAGATAATATCTAAAATATCAAAAATTGACTAAACTTGTCCAAAAATCTAATATTTTTTAACCATGGACACTAACACTAATGTCTAAAATGGAATTGGCTCTCTAGATCAATAAAAAAGCCGCTCTAGATTTTTTCACATGGTGTGCGGATAGTGACACGACAATAGCATGTTAAAGTCCACTTTCACTTTTTCAAAGAGCAAGTTGAGCTAGACACTATCCGCCTAGAGTTTATGCCTTCACAAGATAATTTTGCAAGCATTTTGACCAAAGCGGTCAACCAACCGGTTCTTCAATACCTTCTATCCAGGATCGGCTTGGATACACCGTCTCCTACTTCTTCAGATTGACAGGGAGAGGATGCTTCTCTCTTGCTTTCCCTTTCAATTTGAGAGGGGACGGCTACTTCTCTTGATAGTGACAATGATGATGCTTCCAGTTTTTAGACATTCATTCATTCATTTACTCTTTTAAATAGTACTTATGGACACTTGTAACTTCATTCGCACTATCAAGATGACATGATTGTAAAAGGACACTTTGGTAAGTGAACAATTCCCCTGCAAGAGCACTGTCCAAGTAGTAATGTTGCATTGCATTTTATGTGAGCATGACATCTTACATCTCCCTTTGCATTAACCCATGTATTAGCATTTTGTCCATGTAAACATGTATCTATGCACATTTATCCATTTTCGGTCTTTTGGAGTGGACTCTGAATCCACCATATTCGTGGCATTGCACATGGCAATCTCCAAGGCAATTCTCCCTAGCTTGCTTGCTTGCTTCACATCTTTGCTATATTTGTATCACCCACACCTTAGCCATTTTTCTTCTTCACCCACACCTAGTAATGGTAGGGATAGTCTGCTTGTTTTATAAAGGTCTTGGATCTGACCATCCCTTATCACTCTCCCGTTTGGGGCACGGATACTCAATAGGACAAAACTGATTTGAAACCCTTACTTAATGTTAAATCTATCAAAACAAAAAGTCCATAACTAACTTCATCCACCTTTACAGGACTTGGTAGGCCACTGGGCAACCGACGTACACCCTTTGTCCAATGCCTTGGCCTCTCTAGGGTGACCACTTGGGCTCTCTTGGTAAGATAATCATTGCCTCTGTAGTCTTAGTAGGCTACTAGGCAACTGACACACACCCTTTGTCCAACACTCTAGCTACTTTGGGGTGGGACTCCTTAGGATAAAAGATTTTTTTTAAATTTTTAAGAGCTTGGCTGGCTTCCTTCTCATGGCGTCATTGTTGGGCCTAAGAAGGGGTATTGAGCTAAAAATGCATTGGCTTCACTTAAACAATCCCAAAACATGCTTAATTAAGGAAGAAACCTTGTTTATTTAAAAAAAATGTGTTTCTAGAGAGTGTCTGTATCCCATAAGAACAAACCCACTTGGGAGAGCCAAACTTTCTATAAATAGGTATATTGCACTCCATTCATCCCTAATCTCGTTTTTACATGTTTCAGGTGTTTCTCAGCTTACTGCACAGACCCCATTCCTGAAGGACATCACAGTCCTAGCTGTCCTTTGCAATCTTCACTCATCTAACGCATGTTTCCAGCCCTTCATCATCATTTTGTTGTTGTTTCCAGCCATGTGATTGCTGCTATCCGTCATCCAGCTGTCGTGCACAACCTGCTACGTCAACATATTGTTGCATTTGCAGCCCCTAGCTACCACTCTACAGATTTCTCTATCCTCTCAGCTATCACTACAAAATTTCTCTCAGCCTGCATTTGTTGTTTTCTCTCTCCTCAGTCTACCACAGCAAAATTTCTCTCCACAGTCTCTCGCAGCAAATTCTCCCTCCTCAGTCTGTCATTGCTATTTTCTCTCTCCTCCCAGCTGCGTTCACTGTCTTCTCTCCTAACCTGCGTTTTTTGTCTTTCTCTCTCTTGCACTACCGTCTACATTAGATCCAGCCTTCCTTGGCTGTGTTTGCTAGTGTTCAACATTCAGAGGCTGCTTTGCTATGATTCCGGATCCGTTTGGAGTACGACACTCTCCAACTCATTACCCCTACTCTAATCCTTAAGATAAAGGAGTTCGAGATTCAGTATTCATTCACTGTATAGTGTGTTTGATGCATGAGCATTGTATATTCAGTAGTCATATCACTTCATTCATTCTCTGTGTTCATTGTCTCTGAGGTACTCTAACTCGAACTGTGTTCTTCTATCAGTCTATACTTTGTTGTATGGTGTTATTTGTGTTTCTCTATTAGGGTATTTTCTTCACAAGGAACAAACTCAAAAGAATATGGCTATGAGATCAAGTGATGTAGCTATACTTTCAAGGTAGGCAAAGGCAAAGGCAAGCAACAAGGGAAAAATCAGCCCAAGGCTGATGTGGGACAGCCATCTAGTAAGGTTGCTCAAGACATAGACAAGGGAAAAAAAAGGGTAAATGCTACTACTACAAGAAACCTGACTACTATATAGATGAATGTAGAAAGAGGTTGGCAAAGGAGAAAAAGGACTCCGCCTTGGCTGTCCAAGAAATATCAGCCATTGGGCCTTTGGACGGTGATGCTTCAACCAACTTTATTGAGGAGAATTATGCACTTCTTTCTTATAGTTATGATACTTCTATGGTTGATTCAGCATTCAATGCTGCTGAAACGTGGCATTGGTACAGTTGTGATCACGACTATAGATGGATCAGATTTTCAACTTATCACTGTACTATTTGTACCTAGCATTACTAAAAACCTTCTTTTAGTTTCAACTTTTTAATAAGCAAGGCCTTCATGTCATCTTTGAAGATGACAAATGTATTGTCAGAGATAAAAAGCTTTGATTACACTCTTCGTTTGTCAAGTACTTTGTAAAAAGGTCTCTTCTTGTTGGACTTATGAGAGGAGATCTCATCGTACTCTAACAGTCAATACACTTACTCCCGCTATGCAAAATGCGCAGCTTTGGCATGCTCAATATGATCATATGAGCTCTGGTAATCTCATGACACTTCAACATTGTGAGATGGTGGATGCTTTGTCTCTAATTGATACTCCACTCTCCCGTGTATACGAGGGGTGTGTACTTGGAAAAATGCATCGTTTTTCTTTTAAGAGATATGGTACAATGTATGCTATCGAGAAAATGCAACTAATACACTCTGATGTGTGTGGTCCTATGCGAACTAGAGCTCTTATTATGCACTTCAAATATTTGGTTGCAAAATTGAAAGCAGAAACAGGTTTGAAGGTGCAAATACTATGGACAAATTGAGGGAGTACATGTCTCGTGCATTTCCAACATTTTTGCTTGAGCATGGCATTACACATCAGGCAACTATGAGGATGATACCTCAATAGAATGGAGTGTCTGAAAGGAAAAATCACCCACTCATGCAAATGACCAAATGTATGCTGAAAAGCAAAGGGTTACCGCACAAGTTTTGGCTCGAGGGCCTTCAATGTGCAAATCATGTACTTAAACGTGCCTCAACTAAAGCACTCAAGGCGATCCCTCCTTACGAGGCATGGCATGATAGAAAGCCAAAGGTTAATTACTTTCATGTGTTCTGATGTATAGCATTTGCTCATATGCCTAAAGAGCTTCGTGGAAAGCTAGATAATAAAGCTAGATGTATAGTATTTTTGTTGGGTATAGTACGGAGAGCAAAGGCTACCGTTTGTACGATCCTCGCACTTGAAAGATTTATGCAAAATGCAAACTATTCTCAAGATCAATTTGAGATACCAACTACCTATAAGTTTGGTGATGTCTTTGAGGGTCTTTTGCCACTTGCATTGGGATCCGAGCTTGCTATAAATGCAAGAACAAATGTATTACAACACATCGTTGCTACTCCACCTTGGTTGATCATGTTTTGCCTCCAATAGCAGACCAAGCAATTGAGCAGAAAAGGCTATTGTAAATGCAGGAAAAACAATCCCGAGATGGCCGTTACAAGCACTTCATGAAGTTGAGCTAACATAAGCATTACATGCTGAATTAGCCGTTTAAATAGCCCCAAAAATGCTTAATGGTGTGCCGTTCAAGAGAGTTTTAAAACGATGCGTGGTACAAGGTCTCAAAACTTTCTATAAATAGGCATGCTGCCCTCCATTCAATCTCAATCTCGTTTTTGTAGGTTTCAGGCCATCTAGCTTCGCTGCCCATACCCTATTCGTGGAGGACATCTCAGTCGAAGCTGCCCGTTGCCGTCCACATCGATCAGCCACCTATTTCCAGCCTATCACACAAGTTTTCGGCCCTATTTGCTGCCGCCAACTGCTGTTAGCCCTTCTCCAAACAGGTTGCAGCCAATTTAGCAACCTAATCACAGGCTATGTTTGTTGTTTACACTCCCAAGCAGGCTGCGTTTGACAAGTCCAACTGCCGCCCTGCAATCCATGTCATCATTGCTGCTGCCTTTGACCAGTTTCTTTTGCCACCAAACATCCACATCATCAACAAATCTGCGGTGGTTGTTTTCTCTCTCCTATGCCTCTCCAACATTGATCTAGCACCACAGGGTACTCTGTTTGCTGTTGTTCGACATCTAGAGGCTGCCTTATTGCATTTCAAGATCCATCAAGAGTACAACACACTCTTCCACTCACCTCTGCCTTGGTCCATGAGACACGAGAGTTCAGGATATAGTTTTATTCCTACACAGTTTGTTTGCTACACAAGCATTGTATATTCAGTATTCAACCATTCAATCAAATTCTAGTGTTCATTGTCTCTGAGTTACCCTAACCCTAACTATGTTCTGTTGAGTTTATGCTTTGTTATACACTTTCATTTATGTTTTTGCATTAGGGTATTTCTTTACATGGTATTAGAGCAAGGTTCTCTTCCACAAAACCTCAGCCCTTGATTTTAAAGCCCTTTGCAAGGAGGAACAATAGGAGGGCAAGATAACTTCAAACACAACTTCACCATATCATCATGATGCTCGCGAGCCTAGCCCATTGAGACACGCGACAAAGTGGGCTTCATAGCTTGCTCCTCCATCCGATATGGTCGGAGAGTCTTTGGACTACCATGAAGTCCACAAACCATACGAGATCTCACGAGCCGAAACAAATCTCATCCTCGTGTATTGAGCTCAACCGCAAATTTAAGGTAAATTTGAGTTTTCCCCTTTAGATTCACTGCACACATCTAATGATTTTGCAAAAAAGATGGAAGCTCCACAACGGATTAGCCATCCTAACATGGAAACTAGCATGAAATACAAACCATTTCCCTCTACCACCGTCATCTCCATCCTTACCTCTTTCATTCTTTACACACTCTTCTCCACCTTCATTCACTTCTATGTCAGGTATGCAGGCTGCTACTGCTCAACCTTTTGAGTTTACTTCCTCTTTTCGATAAAATATTGGTGATGCTCAAGATGAAGGAACTCTTCATACCAAGTATTGGTTCATAAGCCTTGAAAAGAATAAATTTTTCTTTTTGAACTCAAGAAAAGATAAACAAAAATTGCAAGAATATATGGTGAATACTCCCTCATCTTTTCATCCCATGGTCAATTTGAGTTTGCTGATTCATCTCTTTCATCATTTGCATTTAATGGACAAAAGGAACCTAATACATTACCACATCTACACAAATGACAAATCCATTTAGTCTCCCACCTATCTCGCCAAATAGTTCCGTTACACCCTCTCTTCAATCTCCATTAAGTATACCTTTCATGCCTTTCCACATCATACTAGGGGATCCTTCACCCTTAGGCACGCCTTTTAGGACGTCGTCTTTTCCTCAACCGCGTGGTGTCTCCGTGATTCACGGCTTGGAAAAGCCACCCAACCCTCACCGAGTGTAAATCAATTGGTAGCATACTTTGCCTCCATGGCATTATCTAGTGGGCCTTTTGGTCATTTTGTTGTGCCCAACTGACCATTGGACAGCAGGGCTTATGTATCCTGGTGCCCATTCATGTTCTAGAGCCTCTGCATCAATTGGCACCCATTGGACATTCTTAACCTATTTCTACCTAAACATCTCCCCCCTACTTATCCCTCTTCACCACTTATGTCACAAGGACATGAAATTTTGAGATGCTTTAATCTTGCTAATAACATTTGTTTAATGCAAGGTTATTTAGCACATGCGATGCACATGGCAATTATTTCATGGTAACAGGTCAAGGACCCCAAAGATACAGTGGGTGTCAAAGGCAAAAGTTGTAATAAGTTATGTCTAACAGATACTAGGTGGTACCTCGTGTTAGATTTTGACCTAGACCAATTTATTAGCCACTAATATCAGTGGTGACATTAGAGACTAGGCATTAATTAATTAAATAATGACAATCTAAGGATCAATAACTAGTCAAGGATACTTGGAACACACATTGATCTAGCTAATTTAATTATTGGCTGGTGAAATTAATTTTTCGAGTGCTAAAATAATTATTAAATTAATTTTTAAAAGTAATATTTTCAAAATTATTTTAATAAATTGCATAATACTAAAAAGTGGAATTGGAAGGCTGCCACTACGCAAAGCTTGCCCATGCAAGTGAAAACGTTTTTAAGGACTGGTGAAAGCTTATTCCAGTCATTGTGAGAGAGAAGGAGGCTATTAGAGCACAAGGAGATGCTATTGATATGATTTGCAACCACCATAGACCAGTCCTATAGCAAGTGACAACAATTTGGAGCTATCCAAGAGTAGGTGATAGTAGCCCAAGGTCTTGTGCAAGTGACGGCATATAGGAGGAGGCAGCAATCTTTCTGGTGGTCCTAAGCTATTAACGTCAGCTTCCATTGCTGTTTGAGTAAGGCAGCAACAATTTTTCAACATTTCTCGCAATGAAACTTTAAAATTTCTCTCTGTATAGCATTCTCTCTCATCCCCCAACCATCTCTTAAGTTATCTTAACATTTTCCAACAGTTTGAGCCATCAGAGGAAGAGATTGCAATCAATCTTTGCTATAAACCCTAATTTACAACCGAAATTAGGATTTTGACATTCACCTCAAAATATGTTGTCATGCCGCTACACGAACACAATGTGAAAAACTCTAGAGTGCATCGTCATCCAGCTTTCTTATTGATCTAGAGAGTCAATGCGATGTTAGTCATTAGTGTCTATGTCCATAATATGGATGGTTTAAAAACACTAGATTTTTTTTTACAAGTTTAGCCTATTTTTGATATTATTTCTTGTAAATATCCTAAAAAACTGTAGAAAACTTCTAGAATAGGATGACATGCAAAAAGCAAGTTGCTTTTTTAATTAGTTTTGGAGATTTCATGCAAAAAGAAGGATTAGCGAAATTGCGCATAACACGATCGTAGTTTACAGCAGCAAACAACACTCGGAACTAGGAGAAGAATGAGTGATCTAGAAGAATTCTGACCAGGTGTCCTAATATTTTATCCCCCTTTCGGAGACAACGGAACCATTAGATTTGCGGATTGGTGGATAGCAGAGAATAAGCTAGTGTTTGATGCACGTTTTTTGTCTACAAGGGAGCTCCAGAAGATCTAATGCTTGGAGATTGCTTCCGAGTATACGCAAACAAGGATTTTGTTCATCTTCTCAAGTTCTATGAATACATAGTGCTTTGATTCATTGTGTTTTATCTTTATCTTATGTATCTCTTGTCTATTTTTTTCTTCTCTTCTATCTCCTATTCTCTACTTTCTTCTATCTCTGATCCCCGATGCATACGACCTTTCAACTGAAACCCCTCCGACATTGATGAGCCCGGCATGAAAGATCATCCGAAAGAAAGACAAGATGAAAGAACCTTCAAGCACAATTTCTAGTGATGTTTTGCAGCAATTAGTGCAGAATATGAACATGACTATGCAGATACAACAACAACAACAAGTAATGCAAACTTCTGCTCAAACAAAAACTATTGTGATAAATTCTCTGCAAGTAATTGCGCGTGAGATTAAGTTGTTTAATGGCAAGAATATATATGCATATTTATATACCTATGCTCAAAAGATGAAGTTCTTTGGGGTGGCTCCACTTGCATGGAACCAGTATTTTATACAGGCTACTGTACATGAATTGAAAGCACGAATTACTGAATTTTACATACATGATGCTAACTAGGTAGCTTTCAAGAAGACACTCACGAAAGAATTTTATATTGAAGACACCAGATTGATTACCTGCAAGACTTTCCAAGAGTTGGTTCTACAACCCAATAAGGGTCTTGTAGCTACAGAGTTATTAAGAGGATTTGAAAGTCAATTTGAGCAGTTAGATCTAACAGAACAGCAAAATCTTGCAAGTCAGAAGATTGAATTGTTTCTACAAGCAGTAGATCCTAAGCTTCAAGAGAAGCTTGATGATTTGATAGAGGATCAGACTACAAAGATAGGGCTTAAAACAGAGTGGAGGCATATTAAGGAATTTGTTACTGCATTGGTGAAAAAGCATAGAAGAAGAGAAAGATTACATGTATCTGGCTTGCCCACTGTTACGGACAAAACAATTGAAGTATCCAGTAAGCCACCCACTTTTGTGGCTAACCCTATGGTTATACCTGCTATTGTTCCCTCTGTTTAGAAAAGATGTCTTGGATGAATTGGTCAAAGAAATGTGGGATCTTCAATTGAAGATTACAAAATTGGATGAAAAATGACAAGAGAAAAGGGGACGGGAAGCAGCCCCTAAGCCAAGAAAAAGATATATGTGGTGTGAAAGCTTGTAGCATGAGAGAAAGAATTGTGCTACCTATCGGGAGGCCTTGGCACAACAGCTCATCTTTTGAAAAGATGGTAAGATCCATGCACAAGAAACGGGATTGCCTCTTGCTTTAAATTGTGGAAAGAGAGGTATGCAAAAGTTGTTGGAAGACTTGGCTGTCCGATGCGGTTGTACATGCTTCTACTTTTGGTCTACAGTTGGATAGAATGCCTGGCCAAGTGATGGTTGTGTCCGAAGGCTGCAATATGGACACATGCTTTGCATGTAGCTGAAAAGAGGAAAGTTACTTATAGTGAAATCTCTCATGCAAGGCAAGACATTCGTGACATAACTGGCTGGGAATCAACGATAGATGCATATTCAGTATATGCATATTGAGCAAAGGTGCAAAACACGGATGTACTTGTGGAAGAGAAACAAATGAGAAATGAAGATAATGCAATGACATCTAAAAGAGTGATAAGAAGAAGTGTGGATCAGCCTAAAGCTACAAATCAACCACCTCTTGAGCATGTTATGCAAGAGGTCAGTCAGGAGCAAAAACATGATAGCAAATAAGAGGACAAACAGCCACGATATAAGCTGAAGAGTCTGATATTGAGACAGCCATGGATCTTAAGAAGGTTCTTGAATACCAGATTTTAAACAGTCTGGTGGAATTCACCTTAGGAGAGGTGCTTGGCATCGCCAAGTGGGAATTTCATGACGAAATCATTGATGTAATTAAGAGGAAGCGTCAATTTCTTGGTGATACCACTAGTGCATTGCTGCAATTTGAAGAGGAAATTGGTTTGTTGGGTATTTAGGCTAAATATGAGCATGATGTAAGTACTGGTTTATCTATGCAAGATGCTACTAATTAGTGGACAGTATGTGAAAAAGAGAAGAAAGTGGCTGAAAATGCATTACCTTATAGCAATATGCATGTACGGATGTGTACGGATGTGTACGGATGTGTACTCTCCCGCAGGGTGCAACAAACTCAATGGCACACATGACAAATGCTATGAATAGGATACTCAAGGATTTAATACCGCAATTGACAATGCCCTTATTGGATGACAACCTCGAGGTTAGTACGGATGTGTACTCTCCCGCAGGGTGCAACAAACTCAATGGCACACATGACAAATGCTATGAATAGGATACTCAAGGATTTAATACCGCAATTGACAATGCCCTTATTGGATGATGTTCCAATCAAAGGTTGTGCAGTGGATGAAAAGAATGAAGAGATGGATGCTCAAGGGTGTAGACTGTTTGTTGCAAACCATATTGTTAATTGTGAAAGGATTTTGATGCATCTAGAAGATGTGCATTTAACTCTTTCTGGACAAAAGTTAGTCTTTGGAATTGAAGACGTTTTGATTGTTGGGCATATGTGTGGGCCCTATGGGCGAAGACCATGACCAACAAAAATAGATGGAATTGATAGAATGCAAGATGTATGTACGAATGTAGCTAAGGTGCGTAGATTCTTGGGTGCATGTGTGTTCTATTTGATATGGATCCCTCACTTTGCACATGTAGCTGATGCTCTATATCAACTCTTCAAGAAAGGTCAAAGGTTTCACTGGGAAAGAAAACATCAAAAAGCAATGAAGAAATTGAAGAAGCTCTGAAATCAACTTCTACATTGAGAAAGGTTGATTATTCACATGGAAAGCCTATCATTATTACTGTTAATACGAGCCCAATCGAATTGAATGGGTAATTGGGCAAGACGATGAGAAAGGGCAAAGATATGCAATTTGCTTTGGTGCTAAATTATTGAATGAAGGACAGAGAAGGTATCCACATGTAAAAAGATAATTATGGGCAACTGTGACAGCCCTTAAATGTGATAAGGAGTATTTTATGGATGCTCGTCTAGTCATTGAGACTGATTGTTTGTCGGTATTGGGTATGGTTACTAGTTGTGCTACCTTGGACATTGCTATGCTTCGGTGGATTGCATACATCAAATCTTTGAACCCTGAATTTCAGCATATTGTAGAAAAAGATAATCCAGTGGCAGACATGTTATCTCGGACACACTGTGAGAATGAATATGGGATGATGGATGAGAAGGAAAAAGATGACTTTCTTACAACTGAAAATGATGTTGTAAGAGTGAATTTAGCAATGCAAGGAGTTACTACAACACTAACATATGCTTGGACAACAAAGAAAATACACTTTAGATGTTATGTATCTTGTGTAGAAGTATTTCTGGAAGATAAATATGCAAGAAAGTGACTGAAAATTGGTCAATACCTCAATACATTAACAAAGAGAGATGAGTGGTCGAATGAGGAGTTTAAGAAAATCAACAGGAAAGCCTATGGGTTTTTCTTAAAAGATGGATACTTGTGGAAACATACTAAGAAGAAACAAGGTATGCCATTGCGAGTTTTTTGTGACAAAGCTTCACAAGTAAATATTGTGCAAGAATTTCATGAAAGCTTATGGACTAGCCATAGAGGTGTTTGGGATACTTTTGCAAAGATCAAAGAAAGATATTGGTGGCAGGGCATGTATAAGGATGTTACTCACTTTGTGAAAACATGTACGACATGTCAAATGTATTCATCTGTGAGACATCGGAATGGATTGAAGTCCGCATATCCCTTGTCTCTTCATTTTAAGTGGATGGTGGATTTAGTCACGATGCCTACAGGTCAATGTAGGAGTTAAGATCTTTTGTCGGTATGGTTGTGTGGGAAAAATTACAACAGATAGGGGTTAATTGGATGCAGATGAATCCCATGATTTCTTTGCACGGCTAGGGATAAAGCTTGCTTTAACTTCAGCTTATAACCCTAAAGGAAATGGCAAAAGTAAAAGA
Organism: Lygodium microphyllum; assembly: GCF_053477565.2. Lineage (NCBI taxonomy): Eukaryota > Viridiplantae > Streptophyta > Polypodiopsida > Schizaeales > Lygodiaceae > Lygodium > Lygodium microphyllum. Next base: position 36,302,784 of record NC_141147.1, read on the forward strand.
GGCCATCCACCTATTGTGAAGGCATTGGCAAAAGCATATGGAGAGAAGGTAAAAAACTGGCCACGATTACTCCCTTATGCTTTGTGGGCTAACAAAACAACCCATAGTGATGTTACAGGATATATGGCTACTAAATTGATATATGGTCAAAAATCTATCATACCGATAGAAGAGATGACAGTCACATGGAGTGTACTACCTTGGGAAGAGTTGAATCGAGAAGAGTTATTGGCCTTACGTATTAGATAGTTGGAAAGAAAGTCAAAAGACATAGAGACAGCAGTTGCAAAGTTAAGGGCAACAAGGATACAGAACAAGAAACGGTTTGACAAAAGACATAGATTGAGGCCAAGAACCATACAAGATGGGGATTGGGTACTGGTTTACGATAGCAGTTTAGACAAACAGCATAGTATCATGCGTAAAGTATCCAAAAGATACTTTAGGCCCTATGTGGTAAGACAGGTGTTTGATAATGCCACTTATGCATTAAATAAGCTGGATGGGACAATCATAAAAATTCCAATGTAGGAAAAAGAATCAAATTATTCAAGAGGCGAGAATCTACTGCCTATGAGTACCAGAATTGAAGGAAACTAGTGGCCATGTTACAGAGGCTAGCCAGGAAGATATGGAAGATGAAGAAGCAAAGAATATGGTTGTAGAGAATGAGGAGGACTCAGAATCTGGTGACAACTAGGACTTTGACACATAACAGAGGATGTGCAGATTCAGAGGGGGTGGATGTTGTACCGCTATGCGGACACAATGTGAAAAAGTCTAGAGTGCATCGTCATCCGGCTTTCTTATTGATCTAGAGAGTCAATGCCATATTAGTCATCAGCGTCAGTGTACATAGCATGGATGGTTCAAAAATACTAGATTTTTTTATAAGTTTCGTCTATTTTTAATATTTTGGATATTATTTCTTGAAAACATCTTAAAAAGTTGTAAAAAACTTCTAGAGTAGGGTAACATGCAAAAAGCAAGTTGCTTTTTCAACCAATTTTGGAGATTTCATGCAAAAAGAATAATTGGTGAAATCATGCGCAGTGCAATCGCAGTTTACAGACAGCAAACTACACTCAGAACTAGGAAAAGAATGCGTGATCTAGAATAATTCTGACCAGGTATCCTAACATTTTACTTCACTTTTGGAGACAATGGAACCATCAAATTTACGGATTGGGTAGCAAGAAGAAGCTAGTGTTTGATACATGTTTTTGGTCTACAAGGGAGCTCCAGGAGATCTAATGCTTGGAGATTGTTTCTCAGTATCCCCAAACAAGGATTTTGTTCACCTTCTCAAGTTCTATCAATATATAGTGCTTTGATTCATTATGCTTTATCTTTATCTTGTGAGTTGCTTTTTCAACCAGTTTTGGAGATTTCATGCAAAAAGAAGGATTGGCAAAATCATGCATGGCGCAATCGCAGTTTACAAACAGCAAACAATACTCCAAACTAGGAGAAGAAAAAGGAGTGATCTAGAAGAATTCTGACCAGATATCCTGGCATTTTACCTCCCTTTCGGAGACAAGGGAAGCATCAGACTTGCGGACTAGACAGCAGAGAAAAAGCTAGTGTTTGATGCACGTTTTTGGTCTACAAGGGAGCTCCAAGAGATCTAATGCTTGGAGATTGCTTCCGAGTATCCCCAAACAAGGATTTTGTTCATCCTCTCAAGTTCTATCAATACATAGTGCTTTGATTCATTGTGCTTTATCTTTATCTTGTGTACCTTTTAAATTCTTTTTCTTCTCTTCTATCTCCTGTTCTCTACTTTCTTCTATTTCTAATCCCCGATACATATGACCTTTTGACTAAAACCCCTCCGACAGCATGCTCAACATTGAGGGCCTAGGACTTGAATTCTATTAGCTGAAATTGAGGAATTTCAGGGAGATTCAAGACGCCTAGCTAATATCATATTTGGGGCTGAATTTGTCTTTCAAGGAGCACAGTGAAGGCCAATCCCCAAGCAAACCAAGGGGCAAATGAGTTTGGAGGTTGGATCAGTTTTGACAGCAAGAGGCACTTAGATTAGCGGAGGAGATCAGAGTATCTCAGTTGTACTCCTTCCATTTGCAATATAAAATAAAGAAATACCACAAGGGGTGCCATTTTGGGGGCCAACAGGATCTCCAATGTCCAAGATTAAAGTGGTAAAGTGTGCATTTTCAGTTTACATGAATTTTATGCTTGCTATAATTAGTACTTAGTCAAGTTATTTACCACCCTGTCCAAGGAAGAAGACTGATTTCAAGGTTCAATTGCCAATATACCATCAATTCCCTAAAATTGGTGGGCCCAAGGCACCCGATTGAAGGTCACAAGCTTCACTCTAGTGCTGAAATTGTATTCAAATAAGCATTACAACAAGAATGTCTTCGAATAGTGAGATGGGATCAAGTAGTGATAATACATCTCATTTTGAAATGCACATAGTGAAGGAAAGAATGCAATACCTAACCTTGGGATAGGCTTAAGAGTATGGACAACAAGCTGACAATGTTGGTTTAGACCAAAATGTGGATCCTTCTAGGCCTTTAGAAGCTAATCACCAACAAGAGGAAGAGGAATTTGATGGCTAGTGTAGAGATCATTTGAGAATAACAACTGAAATGTTGGTACAGTTGGCAAATGATCCTTAGTTTGTGCGCTTTTTGAACTGAGGACAATCTCCATGGTCTGCAACATGAAATTTAAGAGCACAACTCATCAACAGTGTGGAAATTAGGGCCAATAAGTAGCCCACTAAAAATGTATCAAATAATGTAGGTCGGTTGCATTAAATGCAGCCGACTGGACAAAACTGTCTGACCAGTCTGACTCAACAAAACTATCTGACCAGTCCGACTAGACAAAATTGTCCGACCAGTCCAACTTGCTGCAGTTGTCCAACTTGCTGCAGTTGTCCGACTTGTTGCACTTGTCCGACCTACCCTACCACGTGTCCTACTAACATTAGCTCCTATCTTCTTACCCAAGGAATGCCAATCTCTAACAAGAAGCACCAGATACATTAGGAAACATTCTTGTTTGTATACTTTGGGCCATTGCAATATCTACTGTGCATGAGAATTTGCATACTACCAAGCCATACCAAGATACATTTTCACATGCATTGCATGCATTACTATCTGCATTTTAACTCATGACCAATACTATATAAAGCATTTGCATTACCAACATTGATACCACACGTTCAAACACAGTGGGTTGTATATATGCATTGCCAAACTTGTCACTTTGTGCCCCAACATCATGCCAACATTGGTATACATGGGGTTATGCATATTACCAACCATACTCCAATACATTGGACCTTGCACACCATGCATTAGTTGCTGCATACTACAAGAAGTTGTGCCATACATCTCCATATGCAGTTCCAAACCCACCATAGCATGGAAACTAGTGTCACTACCAACGAACCCTAGCTGCCCCATCATTGCATGCATGCCCTACTGTCCAAAAAGCATTGGATTGGTACTTCCAAGTTGTGCCTTGCATATGTATCAATTGCCCCACTTGCATCATTTGCTTATGCTCACTACCTACATTTGGAACATCATGCTAATGTATTGGCTCTTCCTTCAGTGCATCTTACTATCCCAAAGCTCTTGAAGACGATTTTCTCTTCTTGCCTTTGCTGCTCTCTTTTATGACAACATTCTTCACTACAGATTTTTTGCATTTCACTGTCTTTCCCTCTCTCTCCTCTCTCTATTCACTCTGTCTTGGTTATACACTTCTGCATTGCTTCACTCTAACACTCCTAACATGTCAGGTATACATGAGGAACTAGTCAAATGAATGCAATGTTGCATATTAGTTAAGTCGGAATTACAACAATGTGAAACTATAAAGTATCTCAATACTTAAGGGAAAAAAAGGCCTACAATCTAGTGGAGGTTTGGAGGCAATTGAAGTTAGAGATAAAGTTTCCATATGCTTCTTGGTGAAGCTTTAGCATTGTTTCACCAATAGATGCAAAGTGGATAGAAAAGGATGACTTAGCAAACCATCTTCAATTGTTGTAGCTTTACCTAGATGCCTTTCAATTACAACCAACTTCAGTTCGAGCTCAATTAGGTTCAGTAGAGCAAGGGTCCGAAGTATTGTCTAAGCTCAAGGAGGAGATAACACTTCCACTCTACCACTTGTGAACAGCTCTCGTATGTAGCGGATCTCGGATGTATTCAGCATGCATCCAAAGTATTGTGCTAACAGTATGTCTCCCATGAGGTCACTACTCTATTGAAATATCAGAGTGAGCATGAGTGTGCACAAGAGGGAGAGAGAGAGAGCTCAAGTACAAGAAGAAGAACTTGCTTAGGGAGTTTCTCACAAGTACAACTAGTACACTCTCCTCTACATTGAGAGCAACCTTTAGGCTGATTATATAGCCTCTAGATGGCTAGGGTTAGGGTTTTCCCCTGCCCTCCAGTTCATTCACACCCAGCTATCCTTATACATCCTTGCATACATAGGGTTCACATGCCTATCTCTCAACACCCCCCGTCGATGCCAGAGTGACATTGGACTACAAGACATGTTAATGTCAGCTCAACAAAGTGAGATGCCTTTATAAATCAGGCTACAATAGTGCTTATAGGTAGAGGATTTATAGATTTAGAAAAGTCAATCGTCAAGTGGGTTGGAGACAAAGTTGGCCTCCAATGCTTTTAGTACTTCAAGGATGATAGGACATTTACTAGTAATATGCCTTGTCTTCTTACATTTGTTGCACTTCATTTTGTCAGGATACTTTTTCCAACAGTTGCTAACAAAATGTCCCTTTTGGTGGCAAAAGGAAAATTTAGTGGATACAATATGAACCAAGACTTGGTCACGGGCTATTGAAGTGGATATTTATAGCCTTCAAGAGAATGGCAATGGCATCTTCATCATGAATTGGAGCTTAAACTGAGGCTAGCTGTGCCATGAGCACCTTCAAGTGAGAAATGAACTTACCTAGGCCTTCTCCTTGTTTATACTCCAAGCTAAAAATTTTGATCTGAAGGAAAATTTTAGAGTTCTTTCCTGTAACACCATAAAGCTTTTCGAGCTCATCCCATTTCTCCTTGGCAGGGGAGAGTTGGTCAATATGATGGATTAGAGACTCATCTAGATGAACCATGATGATGGCTTGGGCTCTTCCATTATCTTCTACATTAAGTGGGTCTGATGGATCAATAACCTCGGTCGCTTTGATGAAGGCGCAATAGGCCCGTTCCATCATTTTATACTTCACTAGTACCTGCCATGGATGAAAGCCTTTTCCATCAAACTTACGAATTTGAGGTCTAACATCGACATAAGCCATGGCCATGATAGGAAGGTCTTATCGATTGCTCTAGACAATGGCAATGTCTAGTCCTTTACACAATGGCCAATAAGTACAAACCAACTGAAGGAAATGATCTATGTGTTCATAGATACGACATCGCCTTACAACTATGTAGACTTAAAACTGCAAGGATGAGAAAGGTTGAAATTTTAAGAGTCATTTCTTGGATACGGCCACGTTAGCAGTGCCACATGGCAACAGTCGGACAATCTGACTACATCAGTCGGCTGTATTTAATGCAACCAACCTGATCATTTATGGGCATTACTTTCAGCCTATAACTAGGCTGAATTTCCAGCAATCTTAGTGCACTGTCTCTGACAGATTTCAGCCTACAAATTGCGGAGATTGCTCTTGGGGCTGACGAAGATCGAGATCCTCAAGATGGAGACATACACAGATATTTTCTCTGCACCCATGTATAATTCTGCATCCTTAAACAGCATTCTTCACTGCAGATTTTCTACGTTTCACTGCCTCTTTCTCTCTCTCTCTCTTCTCTCTTTGTTCACTCTTTGTCATGGTCATTAGCTTCCTCATTGCTTCACTCCCACATGGTATCAGAGCATTGACCTATCTGAAGAGGAGTTTTCAAAGTATAGGACTAGGGTGGACCTATCTAAAGAGGAGCTTTCAGCGCGACACAAGGCTAAGTTTTCAACGTTCAAGTGCGCGCACGTGAGCTACACATCAAAACAAGGCTCAGACAAGCGTGGGTGTTGTCGGAGCATTTGGGATCGAAAGTCTACCGCGCAAGTAAGAGGCAACAGGGTAAAGAGAGTAAGATTGAAGAGAGCTTGAAATTAGGTGGTGGATGGGATTAAAGAAGAGTTTTAGGGTTTCGAGAATGGATTGAAGAACTCCAACTTCAAGCACTGATCAAGATCATGTAAACCTTCAATCACTTGGAGTGCATTACCATAGGCTTCCTTGTATCTTAACACCCATTCATGTAAACAACTGTTAATCCACTTTGCTTAAGTCAGACATAATATAGATCAGAGATTAGGCAAGACTATGTTCAAAGACAATGTTTTTAAGGCAACAAGATTTGAACTCTCGCTTCAAGTGGCATGATTTGAGATTTCAGCCCAAGGGAATCAAATATTACACCCAATGATTTGAAAGATAAAAAATTCTTTTTATACCAAGAGGAATTAGCTAGATGAAGGATACATGTAGTACTCTATCGCAAGAGCTCCTGGAAGATACAAATCTTATCAAGAGGGCTTGTATGATGCACGAGGAATAGGACGAATTGGCTGCTATTAGTTTGGAACTGTTATGGCTGAAAATTACAGCCCTAAATCAGCCCAAAAATACCTATAAGAAACACCTTTGTTAATAGCTAAAGCTCCCAAAACATAAGACTTCTTAGAGCACCTAGTTGCAGCTACAATGTTCCATGTCAAAGCCAATAGAATAAAAGATAATTTTGTTGCCCACAAGATGACTGTGAGGACTGCCTATATCAGTCCAAATAGATCACACAAATCCTCCAAGACAGCTCCTTCATCTTCCAATCAAATCATCCTTGTCATAAACTTCAAGTATCAAGCAAGACAAAGCATGTAGACCACTTGCAGAAGAAGAAAGATGGCTAGTAATCTTCTTGCCCTTTCCTGCCTCTAAATGTGTCTGCCTATATCAGCCCAGGCATGAAAAAGGACAAGCAAGACAGCTTCTTAATCTTCTCTTTAATATGCTAGTGCAATGTCAGCTTGCACACTGACATTCAATCCATCCAATGTCAGAAAGGACCCAAATATGATGAGAAATGCTACAACAAAAAGAGATGGGAACAGCTGCCCCAATAATCCCTGCAATAGGCTGCCTATACCAGCCTCAAAAGAAGCACATAAATTATTTGCGAAGCTTCACAAAGCCTCTATCCTTCAAGAAGACACAATCATAGTGTGTAGAAGCATCACCAAGTCCAAAACCCACCATAAAATGCTTACAAATGATAGAGCAATTGAGTGTGTGTTTTATTGGCAAGCAAACTTTTGTTTTGGACAACCAAAACCAATCTTCATATATTCCATAAACAAAGCAAGAAGTATCTTTGATCAAACTCTTTACAAGAATCTTGTGTCTAGCATGTAGGTAAATTCGCAAGCCAAGATACCCCTTTGATGTGACAAGAGTAGATGAAAATACAATAGGATGAGCTTCAGCCCATCAAATGACAGTTTTGGACAGCCAATAGCAGTCCAAAATCATCTCATAACTCCACCATGAAAGTACATTGAATGCCTCTCAAGCCAAGGGATATAAAGTCCAGCATGTAGTTCCAGATTCAAGCCAAGATTGGTCTTTGAAGTGACAAGAATGTTGGGGGAGTCCAAAAGAGGAGCTTCAGCCCACCAATTAACAGGTTTGGGCAGCCAATAGCAGCCCACATACGACTCAAAATGCAACCAGGAAGTTACTTTTGAATGGTTCTCTTGATAGATGAGATCAATCATAGCATCTAGATGAAAATACAAGCCAAAATGGACTCTTTTTCTCATGGGCTACAGAGAGAGCTTTCAAGAATGGGCTGCTGCCCTTAAATACACAGATTTATCCCTATTTGGACAGCCACATGAACCTTCGTTCACAGCCAATGCATGGACAAAAGAAGCACTTACTTGTCAAGTGGTGGAGAGTGATCATTGTCTTCATCTTCCTTTGTGGTTTGCATGCCTTCTTCACCCTTGTGTGGTGGTTTATGAGATTTCCTCCTCCCCATCCATGATGCGCCCTGTTTCAGCCTGGGAACAGCCCAAAAATCTCAGCGTGAACTGCGCTTCTTCTCCTCTTTTACTCATGAGCAATACTACCTAGACCCTATAAGTCACACACAACTCATATACTATGTCATATGAAGCAAACCTAGGTGACTTTGTGGACTTGAGGGCTTATTGGCAAGATAGACATCATGAGAGACCTTGATGAGCTAAATGAATTGAAAGTACACTTTATCATCATGGTGCTGGGACTCCAAGAGATCTCCCTCAAGTCATCTAAGTGCTTAGATCCATCCATACCATGTTTTATGCCTTATGGCTTAAAGAACTTGTTGCAACTTGTTGGGTATCTCACACGCCTTACTTACGCCTACGCTCATATGGGAGTGTGCGGGTGATCACTAGGACACTGGGGCACTTTTACTCTCGGTAGGAGAGGTTTTTTCCCCCAGATTATGTGTACTATTTTGTATGTGCTTGTGGTGCACACTTACGGGCACTTACTGTGTTCGGGTGTGAACAGCCCCTTATAACTCTAAGGTATAAGGGTTATCATTTGTACTTTCAGTTGATACTCTATTCAGTACTATTGCATTGGGTGTCGTGCTCAACTCTGTCTCTCACTCTCACACTGTCTACTGCACTTCAGCTGCACCTCGATCCTCTCCCATCTGACATTTGGTATCAGAGCTCAGCTCAGAGCTCGGCTCAGAGCAGTCTTCAGTCTGCAGTCTGCAGCCCCCGCCAGTTCTGCCCCAGCCGCCTGTTCCTGCTCAGTCCGTCAGCGCGCAGCACCAGACGACTCCTCTGCCCAGCGTGCAGCTCCAACAATCAGCGCGCCACCAGCAGGAGCCGTCAACATTAGTCTCGTCAGTCACGTCTGACATCAGTCTGCTTCACGTCAGCTGCAGGCGCTGACGTATGCCAGCGCGCTGTCCAACAGTGCAGTCCTCGTCAGCCCAGGCGCCGCCTAAGTCGTCTGTTAGCCCATACGACTTCCGTCAGACCACCGTCAGTCCACCCGTCACACGCGAGTGACCTGCGCCCGCCCGTCAACGTCACGTGCAGCCCGCAAGTCTGACATCAGCCCGTCCTGCCCGCCGTTTTGACCACGCGCAGCCAGCTCGTCTGACGACCACGTCAGCCTGTCCTGCGCCAAACTGCCCGTCGACCAGCACACGCAAGTCTGCTTCACGCCCAGGTAAAATTTTCAAAATTATTGTTATTCCAGCCCAGAATAAAATTCTGGAAGCGGCGGTTCACACGCGGTTGGCACAGATCTACTGGAAAAGTAAATTTCATGCAAATTTCTGACTGAATGGTCAGAAATTTTGGGGCTTTTGTGTATTTGGAGGACAGATGCATTTAAACTGCTGATACAGTCACAGACCGACTGTTTTTGACAGAGATTTTGGCAAAATTTTGGGGATTTATTCATAACAGTGTTGCACTGCACTGTTTGCACATTGGGAAACATGCTGTGTCAGTCTGTGACACATTGAATGCACATTTTGGGGCTTTTGTAACAGACATTTGTGACAGAAATTTTGGGCAGAAAATTTTGGGGCTTTTGATGTTTTAGTGCTGCTGAGCACTAATTGCACCTTGGAAAGCGTGCATCAGTGACAGTTTTTGTGACAGAGTACCCTTTGCACATTAATTGCAGACTTGTGTTTGCTGCAATTTCTGGAAATTTGCAGATTTCCAGCCCGTACTGCATTGACATTGCTCTATTGCCTTTTGGGAAATAATGGCAAATCAGGGAGGAGATGTATTCACCTATGTGTCCAAGGAAGACCGATTGGATGGGAACAATTATTCCCTTTGGTCTTTCATGATGAAGAATGTATTAGTGGCAAAAAATTTGTGGGATTATGTCAGTGGAGAGGAAGCACGACCGGGAGTTGTGGCTCCCGCTACTCCTCCTCCAGGAGGACGTGCAAGAGGGCAACCTCAGCCCCCTCCACCTCAGCCCGCTCAGCCACTTCCCCCAAGAACTGCAGCTCAGAAAACTTGGGATACACGGGATGCACAGGCTATGTCGCTGATTGCATTGGCAGTTCAGCGTTCTATCATTCCTCATATTCGTTCAGCAGCTTCTTCACAAGAAGCTTGGTTGATATTGGAGCAGATGTTTGCAGGAAAGAATGAGACTCGCATCTCTTTCTTGAAAAAAGAGCTAGAGACTCTAAAGATGAATGAGGGTGATTCTATGCAGGATCATCTCAACAAAATTTAGGACTTGCGGGAGCAACTCATGAATGTGGATGAGTACTACTCAGATGCGCAGCTGATTTCTACGACATTGAATTCACTGCCTCCCTCTTACTTGGCTTTTCATACTGCCTTGAACCTCACTATGAGGATTTCGAAAGAGTCCATCACTTTCATTCAGCTTGTCAGTTTGCTTCTAGAGGAGGAGCAAACTAGACGGAACAGTGGTGTGGATGGTATAGCCTCTGAGCAGGCTTTTATGTCAAGGCAGAAGGGTAAAAACAGCCAAGGGAAAAATGCTTCGCAGAGTTCTGGTAGTAGTAACACTTCACAGACAAGTCAGAAACAAGGGGGCACGCAAGCCAAGAAAGGAAAATGCCATTACTGCAAGAAGCCTGGCCACTACATCACTGAGTGCAGGAAGCGCATCGCCAAAGAGAAGAAGAAGGAGTCAGGGATGTCTGTTTCTGCAACTCCTTCCACTGCTAGTGAGTCCGCGTCCTTTGTTGCAGACAGGGACTATTGTTTTTACACTTGCAGTTATGATGTCTCTTGGGCTAATAGAGCATTTAGCTCTACAGAAGATGCTGACACTTGGTTCTTTGACAGTGGTGCTTCACGGTATATCACATCTCGTAGAGATTTGTTTGCTTCTCTTGGTGCACCTCCCGTTGGGAAGTCTGTTCAGTGTGCTAATAATGCATCATACCCTGTTCGTGGTATTGGGGAGATTCAGCTTACAGCCATTGATGGCTCTATTCTCCGCCTACAGGATGCTTTGTATGTGCCTGGCATTAAGAAGAATCTGCTTTCCATTTCTTCTATGGCACGTTGTGGTTTGCAGGTCACCTTTGATGATGACCGTTGCATGGTCCGTGACAAGGAACACATGACATTGGTCTTGACAGGTTCTTTGTGTCATGGGTTATATGAGTTGGATGCTCTTTCGGTAGATCAGTCTGCATATTTGACATCCACTCTTACTCCTGCTATGTTAGAGGCAGAGTTATGGCATGCTCGTTTGGGGCATGTAAACTATGGCAGCTTGATGCTATTACAGCGTACTCAGATGTTGGATGGTTTACCTCTCTTGGAGAGACCTCCTGAGCATTTATGCGAGGGTTGCATTTTGGGGAAAATGCATCGTTTCTCTTTTCCCCGTGATGTTGCTTTTAGAGCAACAGTCAGATTACAGCTTGTGCATTCGGATGTTTGTGGGCCCATGCAGACACAGTCATTGGGTGGTTGTTACTATTTTGTAACATTTATTGATGACTTTACACGTTTGTGCTGGGTCTACTGCTTGAAAAAGAAGTCAGAAGTGTATGATGCATTTTTGGCTTTCAGTGCACTTGTGGAAACTCAGTCTGGTTGCAAGATTAAGACTCTCCGTTCGGACCGAGGGGGGGAATACATGTCCTCTATGTTGAATTCTTATTTGCAGCAGAAGGGCATTATCCATCAGTACACTACTGCATATACTCCACAGCAGAATGGGGTAGCAGAGAGGAAAAATCGGTCACTCATGGAGATGGCCAGATGTATGCTGAAGGCAAAGAGTTTGCCTCATAGTTTTTGGATGGAAGCCGTCATGTGCGCTTGCCACATTTTGAACAGATGCCCTACCAAGGCCTTGAAAACCGTCACACCTTTTGAGGCTTGGCACAGCCGCAAACCTTCTGTTGGCCACTTCCGTACTTTTGGGTGTCTTGCATATGCCCATATTCCACAGGTACTTCGAAAGAAGTTGGACAACAAGGCTGTAAAATGCATCTTTATGGGATATAGCAGCGAAAGCAAAGGCTACAGACTCTATGATCCCGTGACCAAGAAGGTTTTTGTCAGCAGGGATGTTGTATTTGATGAAAAATCAGAATTATCCTTGGCTGGTTTTGATACATATCAGGCTGCCCGTGATGTCTTTGACGGGCTGCTGCCCATCACATTTGGTGATTCAGCTGGTACTTCAGCAAATGAACCTAATGTTCAGCCAGCTGCTCCTATGGAACATGCAGTAAATCAGCACATTGCTGAAACTGAAATTCAGCAGGAACTTGTACACAGTCAGGAAGCAAGACAGGTGCCTAGATGGTACACGCAGACTATGAGAGATAGTCATTTGGAAACACCCTTGGCTGGTCGTACTCGAAGGCAAACTCGACTGCATGATTCAGCACATTCCATGGAGTTTGTTATGGCAGCATGTACTCATGATAATGAGGAGCCTGAATGTTTTGAGGATGCACGACATAGTGTGCATTGGATGGCAGCCATGCAAGCTGAATTGGATTCTATTCATAAGAATCATACTTGGGATTTGGTGTCTTTGCCAGTTGGCAAGCGTGCCATTGGTACGAAATGGGTCTACAAATTGAAAAGGAATGCAGATGGATCCATAGATAAGTACAAGGCACGGCTGGTAGCTAAAGGCTACGCACAGAAAAAGGGCATTGACTATGAGGAGACCTTTGCTCCTACCTCCCGTATGACGACCATTCGGTCTATGATTGCCTTGGCTGCACATTTTGGTTGGAAAGTGCATCAGCTGGATATAAAGACTGCATTCTTACATGGGGAACTTCAGGAAGAAGTGTATGTACAGCAGCCCATTGGTTTTGCAGTTGAAGGTTCAGAAAATTTAGTATGCAAGCTGAAAAAAGCTCTATATGGTTTGAAACAAGCTCCACGAGCTTGGTACGCAAAGATAGATGCCTTCTTGCTTAGTCAGGGGTTTGTAAACAGCCCATCTGAGTCTACCCTTTATGTACATAAAGAGGGGGGATCCATGCTGATTTTGTGTCTATATGTAGACGACCTTTTGCTCACTGGAACACGTGCTGATCAGATTTCAGCATTCAAAAATAATTTACAGCAAACTTTTGACATGTCTGACTTGGGTATTTTGCACTATTACTTGGGCATCCAGTTTGTACATGATGCTAGAGGCATTGGATTATGTCAGTCAAGGTACATTGGGCAACTTCTTGAGAAGTTTGGCTTACAGGATTGCAAGCCAGTTTGTACACCCATGGAACCTGGGCTCAAACTGTCATTACATGATGACAGTGATTTGTTTGATATCCATACTTATGCTCCAGCAGTGGGATGTCTCATCTATCTATGCCACACTCGGCCAGACATACAGTTTGCCGTTTCAGTTTTGAGCAGGTACATGCATCAGCCTCGTATGTCGCATTGGCAAGCTGTGAAGCGTGTGTTTCGTTACTTGCAAGGTACTAGAGCTCTTGGATTGCTTTATGCCAAGGGGGGACCACTGCAGTTACATGCTTACAGTGACTCTGATTGGGCTGGTGATTTTGATACTCGTCACTCCACTAGTGGCAATTGTTTCTTTCTTGGCTCGTCATGCATTTCTTGGCTTAGCAAGAAACAATCCACTGTTGCCACGTCGTCATGTGAAGCTGAGTACAAGGCAGTCTTCACTACTGCAGTTGAGTGCGTATGGCTTAGACGCTTACTTGTTGATTTGGATGTATCTGTTACGGAGCCTACTCCTTTATATACTGACAGTCAGAGTGCCATTGCAGTGGCACGGAACCCTGTGTTTCATGCTCGCACGAAACACATAGAGATTCACTACCACTTTGTCAGAGAGAGGCTACATGCAGGTGATATCAGCCTTGTCTACTGTCCTACCACCAGCAATGTGGCAGACATCTTCACCAAAGCTCTTCCACGAGACAAATTTGAAGCATTTCGCGATGCTTTGAATTTGACGCCCTTTGGTGGCGGATGATCCTTGTACACTTGATCACTCTTCACTCCAGGGGGGTTTGTTGGGTATCTCACACGCCTTACTTACGCCTACGCTCATATGGGAGTGTGCGGGTGATCACTAGGACACTGGGGCACTTTTTACTCTCAGTAGGAGAGGTTTTTTCCCCCAGATTATGTGTACTATTTTGTATGTGCTTGTGGTGCACACTTACGGGCACTTACTGTGTTCGGGTGTGAACAGCCCCTTATAACTCTAAGGTATAAGGATTATCATTTGTACTTTCAGTTGATACTCTATTCAGTACTATTGCATTGGGTGTCGTGCTCAACTCTGTCTCTCACTCTCACACTGTCTACTGCACTTCAGCTGCACCTCGATCCTCTCCCATCTGACACAGCTCTAAGCAAAAGATACAAGACAAGAGTAGAGTTTGGATATAAACCCAACTTCTTCTTGTGAATTTTCCAAGTTAGTATTGTTATTATCAAGGCAAGGAACCCCATCATTGTTACATCATGTCACAAGCTAGTGGACTTGTGTGACTTACAATATTAAAGTAAGCAAATCATCTTGTATCATGTCTAAACTAGAAGCTACCATGAGCTATATGTAGAGAATAAAAGTTTTGTTTTTAGACCATGGGCAAAGAGCCTCGTGACATTCACCCCCTCCTAACCTGCACATCCTCCGGCATGTGCCACTTCATGCAGCTTTAGGAGATTCTTCTTCTATCATGCCCTCATCTTCATCTTCTAAATCTTCTTCCTCTTCCGTGTCTTCAAGTCCATGACCAGCTTCTAAGTCTTGTAGTTCATAGGTAGATGCTTCTCTTCGTTTAAAGAGCTTGATCCGTTTTCCAGCTATTGGTACCTTCATACTTGTTCCATCCAATTCGGCCAATGAGTAGGTAGCATTGTCATGTACTACCTTCACCACATATGGGCCAAACCATTGCTTTGTTAGCTTTCTATGGGCACTATACTAATTGTCTAGGCTGTTGACATAGACTAGCACCCAGTCATTTTCTTGGATGGCTCTTGGACGAAGTTGATGATGCTTATCAAACCTTCTCTTGTTTTTCAATCTTGATGCCTTTAACCTTTCAATAGCTGTCTTGTCATCTTCAAGTCTTCTTTCAAGCTGCCTTATTCACAAAATCAGCAACTCTTCTCTACTTATGCCCTCTTCCCAAGGCAAGAAACTCCATGTGATAATACACTCTTTAATCGGCATGATTGGCTGCTGCCCATACATTAGTTCAACTGGAATATATCGTGTTACTGCACTATGAGTGGTCCTGTCAGCCCATAATGCAAATGAAAGCATTCTAGGCCATTCTTTGATCTTCGCTCTGCAAGACTTTGCCAAAGCTTTGAGAATAGGCCGATGCCCTCTCTTGCTTTTACCATTTGCTTCAACATTGTAGGCTGAAGTTAAAGCCAGCTTGATACCCAATCGTGAAAAGAAGTTACGAGTCTCATCCATATCCAATTCTCTTCTATCTACAACCACTTTACCAACACAACTATACTTACAAAAAATTCTTCCAATAAAAACTTGCAAACTGCTTGTATAGTATTTGTACTAACAGCTCAACCTTCCACTTGATTTGTCAAGTCTTCTCGTGCAAGCACAAGATATCTCATATTCCATAAATCTATAGGCATGGTAACCAAATCAACTATCCATTTGTAATGCATGTTGGGTATCTCACACGCCTTACTTACGCCTACGCTCATATGGGAGTGTGCGGGTGATCACTAGGACACTGGGGCACTTTTTACTCTCGGTAGGAGAGGTTTTTTCCCCCAGATTATGTATACTATTTTGTATGTGCTTGTGGTGCACACTTACGGGCACTTACTGTGTTCGGGTGTGAACAGCCCCTTATAACTCTAAGGTATAAGGGTTATCATTTGTACTTTCAGGTCACACTCTATTCAGTACTATTGCATTGGGTGTCGTGCTCAACTCTGTCTCTCACTCTCATACTGTCTACTGCACTTCAGCTGCACCTCGATCCTCTCCCATCTGACATTTGGTATCAGAGCTGGTCAGCAGCTCTGTTCGGTTCCCGAGGACTTGCGTCAGCACTGACAGCTCGTCAGTACCTGTCTGGTACAGCACGTGCAGCCTGTACCTTCGTCAGCAGCCACGTCACTTGCAGCTCCACCTGCCAGGTTAGCTCCAGCCGCCAGCGCAGCTCCACCCGCCAGCGTCAGCTCCAGCCGCCAGCGCACAGCTCCACCCGCCAGTTGCAACGCGCCATCTGCAGACGTCTTCAGTCCAGGCGCAGCCTTCTCTGCCCAGCGCGCTGATTGCAGACGCCCCCAGCGCCACCTGTTCCAGCGTGCCACCTGTCTGCAGACGCCGTTTTTGACCACGCATAGCTCGCCTGGCCGCCTGCTCGCGTCAGCAGCTCGTGACTGCTCATCCCGCCCGTCTGACGAGCTGCTCCCGTCTGCCCGCCATCTGACGCCCTGTCCCGCCACTGGTACCCTGTCCCGCCACCTGTCTCCTGACACGCCACCAGTGCCCTGACGTGCCGCCTGTGTCCTGACGCGCCATACTGCACGCCTGCACCTGTGCGTCAGTCCGACTGTACCCAGCAGTCATTACCTCGGGAATCGTGCCCGTCGTCAACACGCAGAGGTAACATTCTGCACTTTTCTGTTACACAGGAGTTCGTGCAACAGGTTCAGGTTCAGCATTGGGAAACGTGCTGAACAGCAGGTTCAGTTTTCAGCATTGGGAAACGTGCTGTGTCTGTCTGTGACACATTGAATGCACATTTTGGGGCTTTTGTAACAGACATTTGTGACAGAAATTTTGGGCAGAAAATTTTGGGGCTTTTGATGTTTTAGTGCTGCTGAGCACTAATTGCACCTTGGGAAGCGTGCATCAGTGACAGTTTTTTTTTGACAGAGTACCCTTTGCACATTAATTGCAGACTTGTGTTTGCTGCAATTTCTGGAAATTTGCAGATTTCCAGCCCGGACTGCATTGACATTGCTCTATTGCCTTTTGGGAAATAATGGCAAATCAGGGAGGAGATGTATTCACCTATGTGTCCAAGGAAGACCGATTGGATGGGAACAATTATTCCCTTTGGTCTTTCATGATGAAGAATGTATTAGTGGCAAAAAATTTGTGGGATTATGTCAGTGGAGAGGAAGCACGACCGGGAGTTGTGGCTCCCGCTACTCCTCCTCCAGGAGGACGTGCAAGAGGGCAACCTCAGCCCCCTCCACCTCACCCCGCTCAGCCACTTCCCCCAAGAACTGCAGCTCAGAAAACTTGGGATACACGGGATGCACAGGCTATGTCGCTGATTGCATTGGCAATTCAGCGTTCTATCATTCCTCATATTCGTTCAGCAGCTTCTTCACAAGAAGCTTGGTTGATATTGGAGCAGATGTTTGCAGGAAAGAATGAGACTCGCATCTCTTTCTTGAAAAAAGAGCTAGAGACTCTAAAGATGAATGAGGGTGATTCTATGCAGGATCATCTCAACAAAATTCAGGACTTGCGGGAGCAACTCATGAATGTGGATGAGTACTACTCAGATGCGCAGCTGATTTCTACGACATTGAATTCACTGCCTCCCTCTTACTTGGCTTTTCATACTGCCTTGAACCTCACTATGAGGATTTCGAAAGAGCCCATCACTTTCATTCAGCTTGTCAGTTTGCTTCTAGAGGAGGAACAAACTAGACGGAACAGTGGTGTGGATGGTATAGCCTCTGAGCAGGCTTTTATGTCAAGGCAGAAGGGTAAAAACAGCCAAGGGAAAAATGCTTCGCAGAGTTCTGGTAGTAGTAACACTTCACAGACAAGTCAGAAACAGGGGGGCACGCAAGCCAAGAAAGGAAAATGCCATTACTGCAAGAAGCCTGGCCACTACATCACTGAGTGCAGGAAGCGCATCGCCAAAGAGAAGAAGAAGGAGTCAGGGATGTCTGTTTCTGCAGCTCCTTCCACTGCTAGTGAGTCCGCGTCCTTTGTTGCAAACAGGGACTATTGTTTTTACACTTGCAGTTATGATGTCTCTTGGGCTGATAGAGCATTTAGCTCTACAGAAGATGCTGACACTTGGTTCTTTGACAGTGGTGCTTCACGGTATATCACATCTCGTAGAGATTTGTTTGCTTCTCTTGGTGCACCTCCCGTTGGGAAGTCTGTTCAGTGTGCTAATAATGCATCATACCCTGTTCGTGGTATTGGGGAGATTCAGCTTACAGCCATTGATGGCTCTATTCTCCGCCTACAGGATGCTTTGTATGTGCCTGGCATTAAGAAGAATCTGCTTTCCATTTCTTCTATGGCACGTTGTGGTTTGCAGGTCACCTTTGATGATGACCGTTGCATGGTCCGTGACAAGGAACACATGACATTGGTCTTGACAGGTTCTTTGTGTCATGGGTTATATGAGTTGGATGCTCTTTCAGTAGATCAGTCTGCATATTTGACATCCACTCTTACTCCTGCTATGTTAGAGGCAGAGTTATGGCATGCTCGTTTGGGGCATGTAAACTATGGCAGCTTGATGCTATTACAGCGTACTCAGATATTGGATGGATTACCTCTCTTGGAGAGACCTCCTGAGCATTTATGCGAGGGTTGCATTTTGGGAAAAATGCATCGTTTCTCTTTTCCCCGTGATGTTGCTTTTAGAGCAACAGCCAGATTGCAGCTTGTGCATTCGGATGTTTGTGGGCCCATGCAGACACAGTCATTGGGTGGTTGTTACTATTTTGTAACATTTATTGATGACTTTACACGTTTGTGCTGGGTCTATTGCTTGAAAAAGAAGTCAGAAGTGTATGATGCATTTTTGGCTTTCAGTGCACTTGTGGAAACTCAGTCTGGTTGCAAGATTAAGACTCTCCGTTCGGACCGAGGGGGGGAATACATGTCCTCTATGCTGAATTCTTATTTGCAGCAGAAGGGCATTATCCATCAGTACACTACTGCATATACTCCACAGCAGAATGGGGTAGCAGAGAGGAAAAATCGGTCACTCATGGAGATGGCCAGATGTATGCTGAAGGCAAAGAGTTTGCCTCATAGTTTTTGGATGGAAGCCGTCATGTGCGCTTGCCACATTTTGAACAGATGCCCTACCAAGGCCTTGAAAACCGTCACACCTTTTGAGGCTTGGCACAGCCGCAAACCTTCTGTTGGCCACTTCCGTACTTTTGGATGTCTTGCATATGCCCATATTCCACAGGTACTTCGAAAGAAGTTGGACAACAAGGCTGTAAAATGCATCTTTATGGGATATAGCAACGAAAGCAAAGGCTACAGACTCTATGATCCCGTGACCAAGAAGGTTTTTGTCAGCAGGGATGTTGTATTTGATGAAAAATCAGAATTATCCTTGGCTGGTTTTGATACATATCAGGCTGCCCGTGATGTCTTTGAAGGGCTGCTGCCCATCACATTTGGTGATTCAGCTGGTACTTCAGCAAATGAACCTAATGTTCAGCCAGCTGCTCCTATGGAACATGCAGTAAATCAGCACATTGCTGAAACTGAAATTCAGCAGGAACTTGTACACAGTCAGGAAGCAAGACAGGTGCCTAGATGGTACACGCAGACTATGAGAGATAGTCATTTGGAAACACCCTTGGCTGGTCGTACTCGAAGGCAAACTCGACTGCATGATTCAGCACATTCCATGGAGTTTGTTATGGCAGCATGTACTCATGATAATGAGGAGCCTGAATGTTTTGAGGATGCACGACATAGTGTGCATTGGATGGCAGCCATGCAAGCTGAATTGGATTCTATTCATAAGAATCATACTTGGGATTTGGTGTCTTTGCCAGTTGGCAAGCGTGCCATTGGTACGAAATGGGTCTACAAATTGAAAAGGAATGCAGATGGATCCATAGATAAGTACAAGGCACGGCTGGTAGCTAAAGGCTACGCACAGAAAAAGGGCATTGACTATGAGGAGACCTTTGCTCCTACCTCCCGTATGACGACCATTCGGTCTATGATTGCCTTGGCTGCACATTTTGGTTGGAAAGTGCATCAGCTGGATATAAAAACTGCATTCTTACATGGGGAACTTCAGGAAGAAGTGTATGTACAGCAGCCCATTGGTTTTGCAGTTGAAGGCTCAGAAAATTTAGTATGCAAGCTGAAAAAAGCTCTATATGGTTTGAAACAAGCTCCACGAGCTTGGTACGCAAAGATAGATGCCTTCTTGCTTAGTCAGGGGTTTGTAAACAGCCCATCTGAGTCTACCCTTTATGTACATAAAGAGGGGGGATCCATGCTGATTTTGTGTCTATATGTAGACGACCTTTTGCTCACTGGAACACGTGCTGATCAGATTTCAGCATTCAAAAATAATTTACAGCAAACTTTTGACATGTCTGACTTGGGTATTTTGCACTATTACTTGGGCATCCAGTTTGTACATGATGCTAGAGGCATTGGATTATGTCAGTCAAGGTACATTGGGCAACTTCTTGAGAAGTTTGGCTTACAGGATTGCAAGCCAGTTTGTACACCCATGGAACCTGGGCTCAAACTGTCATTACATGATGACAGTGATTTGTTTGATATCCATACTTATGCTCCAGCAGTGGGATGTCTCATCTATTTATGCCACACTCGGCCAGACATACAGTTTGCCGTTTCAGTTTTGAGCAGGTACATGCATCAGCCTCGTATGTCGCATTGGCAAGCTGTGAAGCGTGTGTTTCGTTACTTGCAGGGTACTAGAGCTCTTGGATTGCTTTATGCCAAGGGGGGACCACTGCAGTTACATGCTTACAGTGACTCTGATTGGGCTGGTGATTTTGATACTCGTCACTCCACTAGTGGCAATTGTTTCTTTCTTGGCTCGTCATGCATTTCTTGGCTTAGCAAGAAACAATCCACTGTTGCCACGTCGTCATGTGAAGCTGAGTACAAGGCAGCCTTCACTACTGCAGTTGAGTGCGTATGGCTTAGACGCTTACTTGCTGATTTGGATGTATCTGTTACGGAGCCTACTCCTTTATATACTGACAGTCAGAGTGCCATTGCAGTGGCACGGAACCCTGTGTTTCATGCTCGCACGAAACACATAGAGATTCACTACCATTTTGTCAGAGAGAGGCTACATGCAGGTGATATCAGCCTTGTCTACTGTCCTACCACCAGCAATGTGGCAGACATCTTCACCAAAGCTCTTCCACGAGACAAATTTGAAGCATTTCGCGATGCTTTGAATTTGACGCCCTTTGGTGGCGGATGATCCTTGTACACTTGATCACTCTTCACTCCAGGGGGGTTTGTTGGGTATCTCACACGCCTTACTTACGCCTACGCTCATATGGGAGTGTGCGGGTGATCACTAGGACACTGGGGCACTTTTTACTCTCGGTAGGAGAGGTTTTTTCCCCCAGATTATGTGTACTATTTTGTATGTGCTTGTGGTGCACACTTACGGGCACTTACTGTGTTCGGGTGTGAACAGCCCCTTATAACTCTAAGGTATAAGGGTTATCATTTGTACTTTCAGGTCACACTCTATTCAGTACTATTGCATTGGGTGTCGTGCTCAACTCTGTCTCTCACTCTCATACTGTCTACTGCACTTCAGCTGCACCTCGATCCTCTCCCATCTGACAATGCATAGACAATGGATAGGTTGGTTGCAACCCATCTCTATGCCTTACTATGGAATACATCTGACAGACACTGCATGATTCCACATAATGCTCCACATCTTTATACATGTTTTGCCACCAATACTTCTCTTTGATCTTGGCAAATGTACCCCAAACTCCTCTATGTCCAGCCCACAAGCTTTCATGAAACTCCTGCATCACCTATTGTTGAGAAGCCCTATCTCCTAATACACGTACTGGTGCTCCTCTCTTTTTCTTTGCATGCTTCCATAAATATCCCTCTTTCAAGAAAAACCCATAAGCTTTTCTTTTAATCCTTTTGAATTCAGCTTCAAACCACTCAGCCTTCTTTGTCATGAGGCTAAGATATTGGCCTATTTTCAGAAAATCATCCTCATACAACTCTTCCAATAATTGTATTCTCACTAAAGCATAACACTAATGATGCATTCTCTCTATTGCCCATCTCTTCTTCGTAGCTGTAAGTTCTTTTCTTACTACTGAAATCCCTGTTACAACAGTTGTACTTGCAGTAACAGCATATTCATCTCTTGCTATCACAAAGTCGTTTTCAGCACCTATCACATCACCCTCTTCATCTTCCATCAACTCCTCTTCATCTTCAAGCCTTGCTCGTGAAAGCATATCAACCACGGGGTTTTCTTTACCTGCAATATGCTGAAAATCAGGGTTAAGTGACTTTATATATGCAATCCACCGTAACATGGCAATATCAAGAGTTGCGCAATTTGCTATCATGCCCAATAGAGGTAGACAATTAGTCTCTACCACTACATGAGCTCCCATAAAATACTCCCTATCACACTTAAGGGTTGTCACTACACCCCAAAGCTCTCATTTGACTTAGGAATACCACCGTTGCCGTTCATTGAGGACCTTTGCTCCAAACCAAATGGCATACCTATTCCCATCAGCATCATCCTGACCCACTGCCCAACCAATGCCAATTGGGCTTGTATCCACGATGAGAATAATAGGTCACCCATTCTCATAATTTTCTCTCTTTAGCGTTGGGGCTGAAATCAATAAGCCTTTTAACTTCTGGATTGCCTTCATATGTTGTTTTTCCCACCAAAACTTTTGCCCTTTTCTCAAGAGCTAATAGAGACTTTCAACCACATGAGCAAAATGCGGGATCCATATCAAGTAAAAGACACATGCACCTAAAAATCTTCTCACCTCGGACACATTCGAACATGTCTCCCGCATCCTAGCATCAATCTTTACTGGTGAGGGATTTCTTCCATATGGTCCATTCATGTGTCCAACAACCAATACTTCCTCCACTCCAAAAACTGATTTTTCTCCTGACAAAGTCAAACGCACTTCTTCAAGACAGCTCAAAATCCTATCACAATCGGCAATATGATCAACCACAAAGCTTCTGCATCCCTGCTCATTCAATTCTTCATTCTTCTCATGGATATCACATCCTTTGATCAGCACATCATCAAGAAAGAGTGACGTCAACTGAGGAATATACTCCCTTAAAACTTTATGCATAGTATTCATCATATACGCCATTGAATTGGTTACTCCCTCTAGAAGCGTACACATCCTAACCAATCCAAGTGGTGTCTTCATGGAAGTGATATCCGGGCTTTCTAATGCAAGTTGGAACTGATCATATCCTCAATATAAATCTCCCATAGAGTAAATTGCCTTGCCTACAAATGCTTCTATAAATTCATCTACTATCGGACCTAATCCAACATTCCTTATGGTGACTTTATTAACTGGTTGTAAATCCTGTATAAACCTCAAAGAACCATTCTTCTTTGGAACAGTAAACCACCGATTCGAATATGGAGCTCAAGAGGGCTTCAAAATCCGCATCTTAATCTTCTCATTCAAAAGCTCCAGCAACTTAGGCAAATATGCCCAAGGTACTAAAATAGGCTTTAAATTCCATGGCACATGAGGTACTGTAAAGATCACCATAGGTGCAACTATGATTGGATCAACACATCCAATTTCATCTCGCTGAAATGGAAGGGCTTTCCCATGCCTTGCCAACATCTGCAAGAAACAAGCTCTTTGTGCAGGTAAAAGAAGGCTTGTATCACCAACTTTCAGCTTTTGTAAAGTTTCAGTTGTAAATTTATGTCCTACTCCATGTGGATACCGTAAACTAGGTTGTTGAGTCACTTTTTGGGCCAACCCATCACTTTTAGGTGGTAAAGGCAGAGCCACAAGCTTAGCCTTCTTTGCAACTGTTTTGTACTTTGTATCCACCCTTGCTTCAACCCTATTTTGCAACCCATATTGCAGCCCATAACATTCACGCTCAACAAACTCTTGGATGACTTCATACATCTCTAAAGTGTCGACATAAATAACCTCTTTTTCAACATCTATATTTTCATTTAACCCATTTTCAGCATCAGTCTGTTCCAAAACAACATTACATACATCATCATATTCCCTTTGAAGATATTTCTCTATGTCTTTATCAACCTGGATCAATGCTAGCAAAACTTCACAATCAAACTGTCTTTTTCGTTTCAATGTATAAATGATTGCATCATGAAATTCACACTTTGTGATTCCAAGAACTTCGCAAAGTGTGAATTCCACTCTACTACCAAGTATGTGAGCTTCCAAGACTTTTTAAGGTTTGTGGCAATCTCAAGGTCTGATTGTAACCTATAACTGGACTGCTTGCCCCTTTTCTTCCTTTCTTGTTTCTTCTCTCGAGATGCATCCTCCATAACATGCTGAGGTATGGCTTTTTCAACCTCTTTCTGCTACTCCATTTTACTTCGTGCTATGCGTTTAGATGGGCCTCAAGAGGAAGGACCAGCAGTTTCCTCATCTCTTCTTCTCTTTTCTTGCACAAGAGCTTCTTGATTATGAACCTTAGACAAATAAGCATAGGCTGAAAATGAATCCATTGGTGGACTCCATCTTGTTCTTCCTCGTATACTCTAACTTGCATTAGCCAATTCAGACTTCGTTGTTTTGCCCTTTTCCATGCAATCTAATGCTTGCATTCAAACACGAGATTTTACTCAAGCCATGCCTCCTTTACGAGCTTCATCGGTCCTTTCAATTCTCAACCCATATGTGGCTACATCTATGGCAACAAATGTTGTCCTTGCACCCATATCTTCCAACCTCTTTTGCATGTCACCATTTCCAAAATTTAGCACTATTGGAAGACCAACTTCTGTTGCATGTATTTTTCCATCTTTCCAAAAGACTAACCTTTTTGCTTTCGCTTCATGGTAGGCTATACAATCTCGCTTTTCATGTTGTAAACTGTCACACCAAATGCATCTCTTCTTATATCCTTCTCTATACGGCCTTTGGGTGTTACCCGACCCTTCTCTTCCACCTTGACATCTAATTTTTCGACCTTTGCATTGATTTTTGTCAAATTTAGCCTCAAATCATACATGCCTTTGATTAATTCCTCCAGGGCATCACCTTTAAGAGCCGGACCAACAGATATAGTGTAGTGACTGGGAGGCACGAAGATCGAGGCACTCAGTATTCGTTACGCCTAGCGAGACAAAGAGTGAGAGAGAGCAGAGTAGAGAGTCTGCACGTTTCGTTACACCTAGCGAGACAGAGAGTGAGAGAGAGCAGAGTAGAGAGTCTGCACGTTTTATGGGTAGTACAACGACGAGTGTACCTCTTTAGGTTTTTAGATAGATATGTATATGTAAGTACAAGTGCTAAGGGTGTATTCGCACCCAAGCACATTAAAAGACACAAGAACCTTTATTCCCAACAACCTTCCACCTAAAGGCAATGTGCCTTAAGAGGAGAAAAGAATCAGCTAGGTCTAGGTATGTACAAAGCTAAAATACATATATCTATCCAACTCCGATCATCTGTCGACAATGAGCAAACCGCTCGGCTGGAGACCTTTCATAAGAAGATCTGCAGGATTATCATCTGTACGCACTTTGACAAGCTCAATGCTCTTGCTGTCAAGTACATCTCTAACAAAGTCGTACTTCACATGTATATGCTTCGTCTTCGCATGAAAGGCGGGATTCCGTGCTAGCACGATAGCACTCTAACTCTCACAATGGAAAACAAGTAACGTTGTAATGCCAAGCTCTTCCACCAGACGTGAAATCCATAAAGCCTACTTGCATGCCTCAGTGTGCCAGCCACATACTCTGTCTCTACAGTAGACAATGCAATACACTTTTATAGCCTAGAGATCCAAGAGACTACTCCTCCTATGAAAGTAAACACATACCTAGAAGTGGACTTTCTACAATCTACATGACCAGCATAGTCTGCATCCGTAAAGCGAACAACAAATGCCTTCTGCTTTCCAAAGCAAATACACAACTCCTTTGTGTCTTTGAGGTATCTCAAAATACCTTTCACTGCTTCCCAATGCTTTTTGCCAAGGTTTGCCATGTATCTGCTAACCACTCCCACTGCAAAGGCAATGTCAGGACATGTAGCAACCATAGCATACATCAAACTGTCAACAACTGAAGCATATGGTATCTTGGCCATTTCAACATTCATATCATCAGATGTAGGGCTGTCCTTTGCACTGAGTTTCACATATGGAGGCAATGGAACCCCAATTAGTTTCCCCCCCTTCATATTGAAATGTTCCAAAACCTTGGAGATATACTCCTGCTGAGATAGATAGAGCAATCCTTTTGACCTATCTCTTAGTATTCACATGTCAAGAATGTGATTTGCATCACCAAGATCCTTCATATCAAACATGAAGACTTTGCTTCAATGAGTCCAAGGCATGAGTATCCCTGCCAGCAATCAATAGGTCATCAACATACAAAACCAAGATAATCAGGTTGCCATCTACTTCCTTCTTAGCGTACAAGCAGTGATCTACTTGACTTCTATGGAAACCTTGAGATTCCATAAATGTATCAAATTTATGATACCATTCTCTTGGTGCTTGTTTCAGCCCATACAAACTCCTTTTGAGTTTACATACATCTTTTCTTTTCCTTTTTTAACAAACCCTTCAGGCTGCTGTATATATATGTCTTCATGCAGATCACCATGTAAGAATGCAGCCTTTATATCCATCTGTATGAGCTCCATATCTTCATTTGGAACCAAGCCTAAAATGGTTCTCAAGGTAGTCATCTTGACTACAGGAGAGAAAATCTCATCAAAGTCAATTCCATGTTTCTATTTATACCCCTTCGCAACCAATCTTGCTTTGTACTTTGGTGAGGAACCAGAAGTGACCTTCATTTTGTAAACCCATTTGTATGGAAGTGTTTTTTGCCCTTTAGGCAACTGCACCAAGTCCCAAGTACCATTTTTCTCAAGAGATTCCATCTCTGACAACATGGCCTTATACCATTTCCTGCTGTCCTATCTATCCATTGCTTTCTTGAAGCAAGATGGTTCACCACAATCTGTCAACATGACATAATCAGCCACATTGTTTGCACCAAGAACAAATCTATCACGTTGTCTAGTAGCTCTAGACAATCTCCTAACCCAATGATCATTGTTTGCTAGCTGTTCCTGCAAATTTCCATTTTCAGCATGCTGTCCTCGCATTTCAGCCTCCAAATCAGCATTAACAGCTTGTTGTCCTGGCTGTTCCTGCACATGTAATGGCTCGTTATCATGGGCAATAGCTGGCTGATCATTTCCAGTATTATTTTCTGCATTTACACGTTCATTTATAGCATGTATTTGCTGTTGTACAACGGGCAAATTTTGCTATCCAAAAGGTATTTCTTCCCGGAAAACAACCCTACGGACCTTCTCAGTCTTTTCAGGTTGTTTATGCATGCAATCTTCCCGGAAGATAACATCATTGTTGCGTACTACTTTCCTTTTCTCAGGATCCCCCAATCTATACCCCATTTCACTCTCATCACCATATATTAGGAAAATGCATTTACAAGACTTTGGCTCAAGTTTGTTGCATGTTTCTTTACGAATGTGCACAAAAGCCTTACAGCCAAACACTTTCAAGTGAGCATATAAGGGTGGCTTGCCCGACCACGCTTCTTGGGGAACTCCCGTCCCCCCCCCCAAAGACCTGTTTGGTGACCGATTAATTAAGTATGCGGCTGTCATAACAACCCCTTCCCAAAAACCATGGAAAAATGTACCATGAGACAGCATCGTACGCACCTTATATTATATGGTCCGATTCATACGCTCTGCAACTCCATTTTGGGGTGGATTATGAGAGACAATAAGCTTCCTCTTTATCCCTTTGTTGTCACAAAATGCTTGAAAGGCCTTGGACACATATTCCCCACCATTGTCAGAGCGAAGACACTTAAGTGTCTTATCAATCTGAGTTTCAGCCAATGCCAAGAATTTTTTAAACTTGTTAAGCACTTCATCCTTGCTACGAATAGGATAAACCCATACCTTTCGTGTAGCATCATCGACAAAGGTGACAAAATATTTCTTTCCTCCTAAAGATAATCCTGGCATATGACATAATTTGAATGTACTAATTGTAGAGGAGAAGATTTCAGCAAAAGAGACTTTTTATGAGACGTCTGTGCATGTTTACCATAAAGACAATGATCGCAATGCTCAAAATCAGTATAACGAAGACAAGGCAAGTAACCCAAACAACGAGAAAACACTTTCATTCCAATTTGACTCATATGTCCCAACCGGCCATGCCACAAAGAAACACTTGGTTGCTCGGTCACGGCAACAACATGATCACTCACACTAGATACATGGAGAGGATAGAAAGTATCACTTTTATAACCTCTGGCAATCACTCTAGATCCCTTACAGATCTTCCATTTTCCATCACCAAAGGTGGTATAAAAACCATCATCATCTAGCTGCCCTGTGCTAATCAAGCTCCTCTTGAGTTGAGGTATATGCCATACATGCTAAAGTGTGAAGACAGAGCCATGCTGAAACTGCAACTGCACACTACCAATACCTGCAATGTCACATGAATAGTTGTCCCCAAGATGGACAACACCATGTCGACCCCCTATATAGGCAGAGAACCACTCATGATGAGGGGTGGCATGAAAGGAAGCACCTAAATCGAGAATCGAGATATGCATGTCATCACCTGTATCTACAAGTAAAGCATGTGCACCAAAGTGTGAAGAGACCAAAAGGACGTCAGTCCCACTGTCACTATCATGAGTGACTACATTCACCTCTTCAATTTTGACACTGCTCTTCTTGGGTTAACCCTCCTTCTTCTCTTCCTTGCTATTATCTGTCTTCTTACCCTTTCCTTTCTCTTTCTTCCATTTGTAGCAATCACATTTAAATTAACCCTTCTTGCCACAATGATGGCATTCAACATCTTTGCCACGTGATTTACTACGTCCCTTGCTATCAGATTTAACTTTCTGTTGTGATCTGCCCCTAGTATGCAAAGCACTAGAAGACGTACTGGATGCATTGTTCTACCGATTCATTTCTTCCATGAGTAGAGCACTCTCTATATCAACATACAAAAGAATCGCATTGGAATTGCTCATAGCAGTCCTGAATGTATCCCAACTCTCTAGAAGAGTACAAAGCAAGAATATAGCCTTAAATTATTCATCAATCAAGAACTTCAAGGCAACCATCTGGCTGAAAATGGAGTTAAACTCACTCAAGTGAGTAGACATTGTTGTACCCTCTTTCATACGCAAATCCATAAGCTTTTTTAGCCAATACACTTTGCTTGCAGCACTCTTATGTGCATACAGTTCTTCCAATCAAATCTATATAGCATATGCAAAATCCAAACCTTTGATGTTAAACAGCAAGGCATCAGAAATCAATAGCTCTTTTATTGAGCATGCAAGCTCATTTAACTCATCCCAATCGTCTTGTTCCACGTCTACGGGCTTTGCCCCTTTGGTTTTGATCGGCTTTGCCTGCTTCTTTTGCAATAGGATTTTGTAGCACTGTTTTGCCAAACTGCAAAGTTATGTGCTCCTTCAAGCTTCTTTATGTGCATGAGATTACTGTTGTCATGGCTGCCAGCCATGATTTTCAGCCCAAATGTGACTAAAAATTTCAGCAAATGCAGGCCCAAACTGTCACACAAGTGACCAAGGTACAAACAAGTACCAACCAGCAATAAATGACCACGTAGAAGCAGAGATTTCAGATCTGTAATTAAATTTTCAGAAGCACCAAACCATGTGCTACAACATTCCTCAACTGATTACAGCTGTTCCAAGGGCATATACATCACATTACATGAGAAATCCCAAAATTTTAGCTGCAATTTCTGTTGTATATGTACCCACGGGCATAAAATTTGAAACGCACGGTCAAAAGCCCCAAAATTTTTGTGCTCAAAGCATCAACCACACAATTGCATTGTCTCTGACATGCATAGAATAGGCCAATTTTGCCAAAATAGAGCAATTTCAGCAAAACCCCCAAATTTTTCCAAGTGTTGGATATCGAAATTGCATGGAATTAAACCTACATGTACATAAAATGACCAAATGGCACACAAATTTCGCCCAAACTGCAAAAGCCCCAAATTGCACGGGGTCCAATGTGCATCAATGTCGAGAAATTGGGTAAATTTCAGCCCAATTTTGAATGTACATGAAAAGTTCCAAATGTTGGAGACAAAATGTCACAAATTCCTCCAATTTCTAAGACAAATATCACTATTGTGTCTTGCTCGCACTAAATCTGGACAATCTTGCTCGCACTAAATCTGGACAAATCCCCAAATTTTTCAAGTCCGGTGTGCACTAATTTCAATGAAATTGAAAGAATTTCACTAAAATGTGAAAAGCCCCAAAATTCCTGGGCAAATGTGCACCGATTTTGCAATTTCTGAGTCAAATTGTCCAGTTCTGCATTAAGATCCCCAAATCCAGAAAAAGCCCCACGTATTCCACGGTAGAATTTGCCAGTTTAAGGTGTCAAAGGAATGGCTTCGAACCGGGTTCAAATCCTGTCTATTCAAATCAAAAAGGTATTTTTGCTTTCCGAGTGCGGATACACTCATCAATACACCAGTGAAACAACCCAGGTTTATAATCATTATATTTTACAAATACAGGGATAGATGTTTCCGGAAAGCCAAAGAAAAGTTTAAGTTTACAACCAAGGAACAATGTTTGGAACCAAGTCTACCTTCAGTCTATTTCACAAGCAGAGGCTAGTGTCTCCAAGAATACCAATCTCTAGCCATCCTTCTTGTCAATAAGATCATACTCGTGTAATGGGTACCATAATGCATTTAAGAAACTTTATGACAATTTCTTCATTTTCGACGCTTCGTGTGTTGCGAGGATTAGCTACCCTGACAGTCTCCGATGATTTCAGGGGTATCCCAGATACAAACGGGATGGATTTTTGCTGCCCAAGTTTCTGGGCCTAAACCTGCCCAAAATCTTGATTGTGCTTACACACACGAATGCCTGTCAGTGAACAAAGGGCTTGTTAACAGGGAACCTTTGAAAAAATTAAAAAATTTTGCAAAGGAAAAATGAAGAATCTACTCCCGTTGACCAGTCGCCTACCGTCATGACCTGTCGCCTTGCAGAAAACTGCCGCCTGATGCCACCGAAGCTGTTGCCAGCAAATCTCCTGCTGTCAAAAGCTGTCGCCAGCCAGTCACTGACCTGTCGCTTGTCTAAAAACTGTCGCCTGGTTCACGCCTACTGTCGCTTGCCTGCCAGGTCAGAAAGCGACATGTCCTTTGTCCTCCAGAAATGACGTTTTTAACCTATGCCTGCACCTTGGAACTGTCACCTAACAGAAATGTGACCTGTTGACCTGCACGGACTCTGAAAAGTGCGAACGCCTTAACTGCAGCTCTGATACCAGTTTGTAGTGACTGGGAGACACGAGGATCGAGACAATCAATATTTGTTATGTGCAGCAAGACAAAGAGTGAGAAAGAAAGAAAGAAAGTTATATTAACGTCTACAACAGGCCAAGTTGGCCTATGAGACCAAAACGTTGCATACAAAATGTCTGGGAGATTTCAAAAGTCCCAGTGAAGCTAACGTTTATGCTATATTGAACTAAATTGAGTGGGTACAAAATGATATCTAGACTGGATACAGTCTAGAGGTACTCCCATTGCGGTGTGGAACTGCTCCTGGAGTGTTCATCCTAGGATGTCCTGCATGGGTCGGTCTAACATGGAGAGACTAAAGCAGCGGGGCAGGGCCCTCCGATGGCGGCGTAGTATCCCTTGTATCTTCGACATGTGTCATCTGCGAGGACGCGAGCCGGTGGGGCGTGGGCGCCGGGCTTTGCCTCTCGCTGTGGCTATTTCTAAGGTGGTCCCCCGGGGTCGGGAGGCCGGTGGGGCTGGTGGGGGCTCGGTGGTGGGGAGGGTAGCTGGTATTTGGTAGAATTCGTTGAGTGTGCGTTGGTTGGTGGCTCTTTGTCTTTGCCCCGTGGTTCGTAGGAGGTGGTCTCTGTGGCGTCATATTTCCAATAGAAAGAGCCCAAGGCATCTATGGTCTTTGAATTCCATCACCTTGGAGAGTGGTCCGAATCCTTCGCTGAATAGGCAGTGGAAGCGTCCCCGGATTTCGTAGTACACTGGGCATCTACAGATATAGTGTTCCTCTGTCTCTGGCTCGAGATGGCAGAGCTGACAGATTCGGTCTTCTGGGGGAAGGGGGTTGGCCCCGTATCTGCCCGGTTCAACCCATAGTTGATGTAAGGACATGCGGATCTGTCCGATGGCACTTCTGACCCCATGAGACAGGTGTGTGTCCATGTAGCTTGGGCGGATGATGAAGCCATCTGGGGAGATGTGCAGGAAGTGCTCTCAGTAGAAAGCCTTCTTGGTTCCTAGTTCCGACGTGGGGGTCACCCATGTCCTAGCTGTGTCTGTCCAGATGATATCCATTTTGATGATGCGATTCACCTCCTCTCGGCTGAGCTCCAGGTGTGGGCAGTCTAGGCTGTATTGTACTGGGGCGAGGTGGTCCATGTACAGGCCATGGAGCCGTAGCCAAGTCTCTGTTTGGGCATACCAGCACTCAGTGTCCCCTTGTGTTGCTAGCTGTTTGGATGACTCCAGGGCGAGTCTGGAGTACCGGTGCCGGGGCAAGTCCCATATTCGGTGCAAGAAGGTCACGGTTTGGAAGAGGGCCTCAGCCACGAGGGGCGGTGCCCCCAGCTCTACGCGGATGATCTCGTGTGGTACGGAGGGCTTACTTCGGATCATCTGTGAGATCATAAGTATTAAGGGTCTCTCCATCTGCTCCCATCCCTCATAGGTGGCCTCCTCCTTAGGTAGTGGCTGGTCCTGTGGGGCCCTCCGCGTGTGGTAGAGACTGGACCCCCATATGGGAGCCCCGTATAGGAGGGCTGGTGTGACCAAGGTGTCAAAAAGCCAGAGCTTTGTCCAGGGTTCCTGGAACTGTCTAGCGAAGCCGGGTCCGGATCCTTGTTAGTGGCAAAATTGACACAACCTTGAGCCTGAATCTTGACCGAGGAGTTATTTCCTACACGGACTTGCCCGATCGTAGGGGCTCGGGTACAGAAAATGTCATCTATAGAAGTCATGTGATGTGTAGCTCCATCCAAACTGGAGCTGAAGTGCTCGGTTGTGACGAGTGGGCCTCTGCAGTAACCTCGTCGGGAGGCAACTCACAGACGTGGATGAGACTCGCATCTGATGTCTCTATGGAGACGATATGGGCCTCTGTAGACCAGTCAGACAAGCCCTTTGGAGTTGAGAACGTTGTCGACTGAGATGACTGTGCGGTGGCAATGTGAATCTAACCTTTAAACTGCCCCTTGCCATCACCCTGCCTCCCCTGTTGGGAGTTGCTCGACTGAGGGGTGGGGGGTCTAAGACTTAGGTTTTCGTGCTGTGCCTTGTGTCATTGATCGACACTCGTCGTCAAAATGGCCAGCCTTTTGACAATGTTGACAATACCTATTCTTTTTAGATACATTTTGCCACCTAGGTTTGAGTTGTGACTGGGAGTTTCCTTGAGAATCCCTGGATTGATTTAGCTTTTGAGTTTGATTTTGATTTTGAGTGGAGGTTTGGTTTGGTTTGCCCTTTCCTTGTTGCCCTTTCTGAGAATGAGCAAGAAGAGCCCCCTGTGAAGAGGAATTCATATGAAACTGATCGAACAACCATACGTAACACAACAGCTGACACTAAATTCATAGAATGTAGGCATGGTAGGCTTTGAAACTATTCCTTCCACAAAATTGAAGTATTTCTTGGGGAGTTTATCTAGGAACAATGTGACCTAATCGTCAGAGGACTTGGGAGTCCCCGAAGTGGAGAATTCAGCGAGGAGACGCCGATACTCAGCCAACTTGACTTTCAAGTCATCCTGGTCAGTGATTTTGAAAAGCTGAAGCTCATGGTTAAGTTTAATACGACGGGTCCTATCTCCAGCCGCATAGCGGTCAGTCAAGTGTGCCCATCGCTCTGACACTAAGTCAAAATGCTGAAGTTGAGAATGAAACTCTAGCAATAAGCCCTGCATCAGCTCGACAATAGCAGAGGCATTCCTAGCCTTCCATGAGTGGACGACCTCGTATGGAACAAATGCGGGATCGGATTGGGATTCCAACCCCTGCACTAGATCCCATAGGTTCTGTGAATCAAGGACATGTCTCATCAAATTCGACCAAGTAGTAAAGTTTAACCCGTTAAAACGAGTCTTGTCATTAAATGCATTCTTGGGAGAAGATGAGCTAGAACCATGAGGTATCAGATGGGTGGAGTAAGATGATGGTGAGAAAGATGGTGCAGGTGAGAGTGTTTGATAAGAGTAAGAAGGAGGGGGAAGAGGTGGGTAGACAGAAGTAGATTGTGAGTGTCCAATGAGTGTCGATTGATGCAGAGGCATTGGAACATGAATGTTTCCATAAGGTGCCGGTGTAGGTGGAGGTACTAGGACACAGTAGCCTTGTCCAAAGTAAGACTGGGACACAACATTATGACCAGAAGGTCTACTAGGCAATGCCATGGAGGCAAACTGTGGAGGCAACTGATCCACACTCGGGAAAGACTGAGTGGGATACCCAGGCTGCAATGATCCTGAAAGTGTGTATGAGGTAGGTGGAACACCACCTGGCTGAGGGAAGGATGAGGTCCTAAAGGATGTGCCTATGTTTCCATAAACCCCCGAAGTGATGTGCGGTGTGACATGAGGTGTCTGAAATGGAAATGTAAATGGTGTAAATGGAAGTGGTGAAGAGCGGAAGAATGTGGTAGGATGGGTGGGTTTTGAAAGTGAGGTGTATGAGGTGCAGATTCTTTTTGTTCATTTTTATTATTTAAAGACTGAAAATGAAACTGTGAAGATGATGATACACCATGTAATGAAGTGAAAGGAACACCAAATTCATTCTGATTATGTGAAGTAGACAAAAAAGAAGGAAGGATAGAAGAAGAGTTACCTGGCTTTTTCTTATAATCCCCGCGACGTGTGTTAACATACAAGAATTGGTCCTCTAGAGGACCTTTTCCATAGTCAACAGACTGGACTCTTTCTTCCACATGATCTCTACCAGTATATTGCAAAACAGAAGAGGTAAAAGAAGAAGGCACAAAAGACGAATCAAAAGTACCTTGCACCAGAGAGGATGGAAGAGTCTGAAAAAATGGAACATACTCCGGATCTTGCTCTCTAAGAGGGGGGCCCATCCCTGATGGAGGTCTCGACGGCCCTGCAACATCATCAGACTTACGCGCAACATCTGAAGAGTGAAATCCATGTATACCTTCATTTAGAAGCTTTTCTTGAAGGGCAATCCTTCGGTGGAGCTCCTCAATCTTCTTTTGTCGATAGGCTATGATTAGTTTATATTTCTCAGAGGTCAGCTTGCCTATCTTTTCTTTCATGTACTCAGATGTTTCTCCCACCATGTTAGAACTTTATGGAGCAAGCTAATCGGCCCACTCTCGCTCGGTTCTCGGCATAGGCTGATCTGGAGATTGAATCGGTGTTGATGTATTCAAAGTGATTTGAACCTATTGTTGTTCTTGCTTCTTGCGAAGAGCTTTCAGATCAAAGGCCTAGGTTTCTCAGAGAGTACTAGGCTCTGATACCATGTAAAGAAAAATACCCTTACATAGAAACATAAACAGAAACCGTACGACAAAGCACAGTCTGATAAAAAGAACACAGTTAAGGTTAGGGTTAGAGTAACTCAGAGACAATGAACACAATGAATAAATGAAATATGACTACTAATAATATGATGCTCATGCAGTAAACACATTATGCAGTGAATGAATACTGAACCTCGAACTCCTGTATCTCTAGGATCAAGGCAAGAGTAATGAGTTGGAGAGTGTTTCGTACTCCGAATGGATCTCGAATCGCAGCAAGGCAGCCTCCGAATGTCGAATACCAACAAACGCAGCAGTGAGAAGCTAGATCTGATGCAGATAGCAGTGAGGAGAGAGAAAGACTAAAAACGGAGCTTGCAGGAGAGAGAAAGACAAAAAACGCAAGCAAGACAACCTACAGAAGAGAGAAATACTAAAAACGGAGCTAATAGGAGAGAGAAAGATTGAAAACACAAGCAGGACAGCTTGTAGGAGAGAAAAATACTAAAAACGGAGCATGCAGGAGAGAGAAAGATTGAAAACGCAGGCAGGACAGCCTGCAGGAGAGAGAAATACTGTAGCGACTGCAGATAGGAGAGAGAAAACTGTCAGGGCGGCAGCTGGAGCATGCAAATGCAGCAGTTTGCTGGCTAAAATAAGCCTAAAATAAGCATGTTTTGGGGCTGTTTAAGTGGCTAAGTGCATTTCTTAGCACAACACATAGACGTGGCAAAAAGAATGTAGTGGTGGATGCACTATCTCATAAGCCTTAGATTGTCAATATGATTCATCACATTGAGTTAGATACCATGAAGGATTAATATATTGCTAATTCTGATTTTGCTAATGTTTATGATCAGCTATGCAATAGTCAAAGGCATGAGTATTATTTACTTAGAGATGGTTTTTGGTGATGTATAGGTGATTGTGTCTCCGAAAGGAGGTGAGGCCAACAATGATGATAAAGAGTTATGCTCCTTCTCATACAAGGCATAGAGATATTGATGGTATAATTGGGAGTGGGACACTTTTTCTATTGGTGAGCTTTGAGACATGATATAGAGCAAATTGTCAGTATGTGCATTGTGTATCAGAAGGTCAAGTATGATAGGCAAAAGTTGTTGAGCTTGTTGCAGCCTTTGCTTATACTTGATAGGCCTTGGCAGAGCATTGCTATGGATCTTATCTTTGATCTTTCGAGGACTCCCAGAGGGAATGATGGAATTTGAACTATCATATGTTGGTTCAGTAATAAGTAGGCCCACTTCATTCTTGTCAAGAAGAAGGTTAAGACTGATCATATGGCATGATTGTTCATGCAACATATATTTAAGTATCATGGCATGCTTGAGTCGATCGTGAGTGATCGACTTGAGACCCATGGATGGCTAGTTTGTTTTAAAAAGGGGTTAGTTGAAAATATGGATACCACACTAAATTTTTCTTTGTCCTTTGGAGCAGTACTTGCCTTTGCTTGAGTTTGCATATAATAATACAATCCATGGTTCCACTGGTAAGGCTCCATTTGAGGTTGTGGAAGGTGGCCAGAAGATGCCTCCTATTTTGTACACTAAGGATAAGATCTTTGAGGTTGATCGCTATGTTGAGAATATGGATGCAGCTTGTTAGAAGGTAAAGCGGGCACTTCAAAGATCGCAAGAGAAGCAAAAGAGGACAACTAGTTTCCATAGATGTGTCTTGTAGTTTGCAGATGGTGATTATGTATTGCCGTATTTTGAAATGACAAGATTGAAAAAGATGAAGCGAAGAGAGAGATTATGTTCAAAGCTGAATACGCATTATTTTGGGCCCTTGGAGAGGATCAATGATGTTATAGGCTGAAATTGCCTCCACATTGGTGGATACATAATACTTTCATGTGAGGTTATTGAGGCCTTTTCATGGTGGTTTGCTAGAGAATGTCTGCTGAAATTCAGCTTGAGATTGAGGAGTTGGATGAGGTTTTGGTTCCCTAGTAGATTCTAGCACATAAGGAAAGAAAGGTTACATGTAAAGTTTCTAGAAGGTATTTGGTAAAGTGTTAGAACTATTCACCAATGGATACTAAAAGGGTGGAAGAGGATGACCTGGTAGACCATCCTTAGTTGTTGCAATTTTACCTCGATGCTTTTTAGTTTTTCTAATTAGAGCCAACTTTAGATCGGGCTCAATCAAGTTTAGCAAAATAGGGGTCTAGAGCGTTGCATGATGCTCAAGGGGGAGGTAGCACTTCCACTCTAGTGATGGAAAGCTCTAGTGCATAGTGGATCTCGAATGTATTAGCATGCATCCAAGTTATTGTTGTTGATAGTATGTCGGCCTTGGGACCAATATTCACTATATTAGTCATTATAGTTGGTATGCATATGGATATAGTTTTCATCACAGCTCTGAGTCTATACATTTGCATCAGTTTTCAGTGGTATTCAGCTGGTTCTTCTGGAAAGCAATGTGATATACGATGCCATTCATAATTTAGCCATGGTTTATGCTTAGTTTATGCTTCACTATGGTTGATTGGTCAGAACACTTGTGTTATTTTGGTGATGGAAACAATTCATGAGGTTATGGCAGCAGTTTTGGATTCTTTTTATGTATTATGTTTTGGTTATGCTAGCTCGAAATTTCGAGCATGTGTTTGGTAGTAGCGTGGTTAAGCAATAGCGGTTGATGTTATTTTATTGTGATGCCTTATGGAAATTTCAGTGCAATATCTTTTGCTTTTGGCAAATTGTAGTACAATGGATGATGATTGCAAGGATTCCAAGGGGGGAGGTCTATCATGGGGATGTATATTTTAATACTTTGCTTAGCATTTGGCTTTGGTATTAAATATGCACGTGATGTGCAAGTCAACTAAGCCACAATGATGGTCCAAGGACCCTAATTTTGTAGTGGGTGTCAAAGCCAAAAGTCATAATAATTTACATATGGTCAAGTGCTAGTGGGTGCATGGTGTTAGGTTTGGCCTAGGGCATTTAATTGGTCAATAAATGTCAGTGATGATAACATTAGGAACTAGGCATTAATCAATTATTTAATGCTAGTTGAGGGACCAACTAAAATGGGAGTTAAAATAGCCTAGCCAATTTACTTGTGGATGGGTACTTTGAATTTTTTGGGTAGGGACAAATGGCTGAAATTAATTTTCAGAATTATTAATTCTGAAAATTAATAAAATGGCTGAACAATCCATTGGGTCCTTGTGTGGATCCAATGGGTCACCTTTGGAAATGTCTTAGATATTATCTTATCAAGCTACCAGTAAGTTAGATGGTTCATGAGAGTGAGAGTGGAAACATTTGTTGGAATTTGTTGAAACCGGCTAGGAGATTTGATTTATAGGGTAGTGAACATAAACTTATAGCACATACTATTTGATTCAGCAAAGAAAATAAATGACACACAAAGAACATGAGAGCTACATTACTCTTGCATAGTAGATGACACCAAATTGGCCTTAAGGTGAGTGCCCCTTATGGTATTTCTTTAATATTGAAGATGAGCCTTTACACGAGCTACTTGTGACTCACCCATGCGATCAACATGGCTGTGATAGACCCACATTCTTTTTGCTAATGACTCGTCGCGTGCCTAGCTCTTCAATGGACCGGATTTGCTCCAATTGCTATGTCCTTAGTTGCTCGCACTAACCTTGATCAACGAGCTTTAAATCTATCTCAATTACATACTCAAACTAGTGTGTCTTCAAGCATATTGAGCTGCAATCACTCCAATATCGACCAATATGATATTGAGAAATGCATCCATGGTCTCATACTACTACCACATTGCAATCAATGAGGAATTCATATGCATCTCAAACCCAGAGCAATCCAATTTGTTGAATCAGGCCTCAGCCCCGATTGTCCAACAAGCATTTTCAATTCACTTTTAAATTGAAATAATTCAGACCTACAAGCCTACTGTCCATAAACCCTAATCTTTGACATGCATTTATCCTGAGATTAGATGCTGAATTTCATGCTTTCAGTGGCTGGAAAATCAGGCCTGCATGTCTGAATACATTTTCCTAATGTCTGCCAAATCCACACCAAAATAACCGAGTTTTGCAAACCCTAGTTAGTGATCCGCTGTAAACAGCAAACTGTAATTCTAATCTGTTGTATTATAGAGCTTGCATAGCCTGAGATAGAGAGAGAGAGGAGAAGAAATAGATTGATTCCTAGTTGTCTAGCACCTAGAGATGGCTCTCCTCTTATTGTTCATGTTGAAAAATCAGCAAGCGTGCATGCCCTTTTGCTTCCACAGGCCTTCAAACTTAGGCTGCTCCAAAAACGAGAGAGAAAGAGAGCCCTAAATAGCCAAGATCAAGTTTCCAAATGAATAATGAACTGCTTCTTAATTAGATTATGTTTTTAATTAAGGGCTAATTAATGACTTGATGATTAATCATAGGTGAGTTGCTCCTTGGACCAAACTTAAGCTTAGGGCTTGCTTAATAACTTAGTCCTAAGGGAGCTGTTTACTAGGCGAAAATTTCAATGTAAGTCAATTCTAAGGTGCAACTTTTAATTTAATGAAAGTTTATTTTAAGGTTTATTTTGTCTAGCCTCCACACTTGTTCGTTGCATGCCTCGATGTCAAATCTTTCAGTGTAAGTGCAACAGTCATCACTATGCCAAGAGTTAATGGGCATTAGAATTAGAGTTTCCGTTTTTTGCATTTGCATTATTGAAAAAGAAATATGGTTACGGAATTTTCTTAACTTTACAAAATACTTTAACCACCAAAGAATATTTGCTGAAAAAATAAAAGCGTTAGATAATTAACTAAATCATTAAGCCCATTTCTCGTTCTAGTGGCATATCCCCCTCTTGAAACATTGCAAATGACTTTGATTGCACGCATTTAAGATCCAATATGGCGTACAAAATGTCCAAAACATGTTTCACAGTAACCAAGCATACTACTGTTAGTGCATGTATTCTCAATGTACAATTGTGCATACATGTTTTCAAGTAATTGAGCACATTGTCATTACTACATGTGCTAGACAATGTTTGTTATGTCTCTCTAGATGTGCATTAGCTATTGCTGTACACATTCGGAGACTATTTACTGTGTTTGGGGATCCGTATAGAGGACAATACACTCTCTAGCTTATGCTCTCTATCTTGGTCCAAGAGACATAGGAGTTCGAGGTTCAATACTCACCTTGCATAGTGTGTTTATTGCATGAGCATTGCATTTATTCATTATTCTTCATTCTTGTTCAATGTTCATTGTCTTTGAGCTACCCTTGTTGAGCTAAAACACGCTTTTCAGCTGATTAGCATCTTTAAACAGCCCCAAAACATGCTTAATCAATGAAAAATATGAATTTAGTGCACGGCTCGAGAGAGTTTTTAGTGGTTCTCGAAAGCCCTAATTTTTTGGGGCACCCTTCAACATCTATAAATAGATAGGCTGCCCACCATTCAACTTTATTCTTTTTAAGTAGATTTCAGCTATCAAACTTTACTTACGTGGCAGTCTACCCTTTGTGACACGCTGTCACTCCTTCTCCACCTCCTCCAGTGCTTGGTGTCTTCATCCATTGCTTTTGCCCACCACTGTTTGGTGCCCCAAACTTGGCTGCGTTTGGCATCCTTGTTAATGCTAGCCTCTCCTGCTACTTGCGTTTGGACTCTACAGCCCTAGGTGTTAGGTGGCAGCCTGCTACATCCAGGCGACCTTTTGGAGCTTGCGTTTGGTCCTCCCCTTTGCAAGCCACAATTGGTTGTGGTCTTCCTCCTCGAAGTGGTAGCTCTATTGCTGCGTATACATCTTCCTACTGCTGCTCTTTGCTCCTCACATCATCCTTGCTGTCGCCTCTATCTTTTGATTGCTTGGTGATCAACATTTGGTGTTTTCCTTGTCTTACGCACTTCAACTGGTGGTTACAGCAATTGGGATCCGTCTTCGGTGGACGTCACTCTTCGACACTCCATTAATTTGCCCTTGGGCATTTTGTATACTTTTACATTCATTTGCAACATTCATTATTGTAGAGCTTGGTAGGCCACTAGGCAGCTGATGAGTATCCTTTGTCCGATGCCCTGCCCTCTCTAGGGTGACTACGTGGACTCCCTTGGTAAGGTAACCATAACCTCTGTAGTCTTGGTAGGCCATTGGACAGCTGACAAGCACCCTTGGGCATTTTGTACACTCTTACATTCATTTACAACATTTATTCTTGTAGGGCTTTGTAGGCCATTAGGCAACCGACGAGCACCCTTTGTCTGATGCTGTGTCCTCTCTGGGGTAACTACTTGGATTCCTTTGGTAAGATAACCATTGCCTTCATAGTCTTGATAGGCAACTGACGTGCACCCTTTGTCTGATGCCTTGGTTGCTTTGGGGTGGGACGCCTTGGGGTAAACATTGTTGGTCTTTCCTTTTCGGCTTAGTTTTGGGCCTGAGAGGGGGTGTTGAGCTAATACATGCTTTTCAGCTGATTAGCATCTTCAAACAACCCCAAAATATGCTTAATCAATGAAAAACACAAATTTGGTGCGCGGTTCGAGAGAGTTTTTAGTGGTCCCTGAAAACCCTAAATATTGGGGCACCCTTTAATATCTATAAATAGACATGCTGCTCACCATTCAGCCTGATTCTTTTTGTGTACATTTCAGCCATCAAACTTCACCCATGTGGTGGTCTACCCTTCGCGACTATTGCCACTTCTTCCATAGCTCTTCTAGTGCCTGGTGTCTTCAATGTTTGTTGCTGCCCACTGTTTGGTGCCCCACACTTGGCGGCCTTCGGCATCCCCGTCATTGCCAACCCCTCCTGTTGCTTGCATTTGGACTCTACAGTCCCAGGCGTTAGGTGACAGCCCTCCATTCCTCCAAGCAACCTTCTAGAGCATGTGTTTGGTCCTCCCCTTTGCAAGCGACAATTGATTGTGGTCATCCTGCTTGAGGCAGCAGCTCTATTGCTGCGTTTACAGCTTCCTGATGCTGCCCTCTACTCTTGGCATCACTCCTACTATAATCTCTGTCTTCTGACTACTTGGTGATCAGCGTTTGGTGTTTTCCTTGTCTTCCACACTCCGACTAGTAGTCGTAGCAATTGGGGTCCGTCTCCAGTGGATGTCATTCTCCGCCACTCCATTACTCTCCGCTTGGGTATGTTGTACACTCTTACATTCATTTACAGCATTCATTCACTTCAGAGTTTCTTCTCTTTGAGTTTGAGTTTTGCATTTTGTGTTTTGCATGTAGGGTTTGAGTTTTGCTTGTCACTGACTGAGTCTTTGTGTTTCAGTCTTGGTCGCATATGTTGTGTTTCCTTAGTGTAAACCCTAGCATATCTTCACAACCCTAACCTTACTGAGTTCTTTTGTCGCTTTGTGCTTTGTTGTATGATTGTGTTTGTTATCTGTAGACACGTATTTCTTTATAGTAGCAATCATAAGCAGAAGAAGGGCAAGAAGCAATAGAAGCTTGAGTATCTACACTATGAAAAAGACACACACCCCGAGGAGATGTTGGTAGAAGTATCCCCATCTTTGGCTCAGAGTGTTGGAACCAACTATGGAGGAGAGAGAAACAAGAGATAGCAGATAATGAGAGTGAGAGTAGATGAGAGAGATTGTGTTCTCACTTATTGTTATGGTTGAATGAGGAGTACTGAATGAAAGTACAACTAAGATCCAAGGTTGACCTAACTAACCTTCCATACACTAACTAGAGTTAAATAAACTAACTCTAGGACTTAGTGTCACCACATTAAAGTCCTAAGACACAAGGTGTCCACACCACACTTTAACACTTAAATAAGTGTCCACACATCACACGAATTATATCAGGCATTGCCCAAAATTGGCAAATTCTAACACCCTCTTGTAGTGCCAATGTGATGAAGTATAAGGATCATCAATCACCAAAGGGCAATAAGTTCAAGGACTTGCGGAAGGCCTCAAACTTCTCATGTGGTAAAGTCCTGGTTGGAATGGTTGCAACATTTTTCTATGTGGAAACATGCATCAATATGATCTCTCCTACATAAGACCTTTCTTTGACATAATGGTAATGATTCTCAATGTATTTTGTGTGAGCATGAAACGCAGTATTTTGTGCTACTACAATAGTACTTTGACTGTTCGAGAGAATGGATGTAGGACCCTCCAATGAAATTTGTAGATTAGCTAACAATCTGCACAGTTATACATACACATTCTACTGTTGCTTTAAATGCTGCCCTATACTTAGCCTCATAAGACAAGGTAGCCACTTTAGGTGGTTTCTTGCTAAGCCATGAAATGCTTGAACGACCCAAAAAGAAACGATATCCACTAGTAGATTGTTGAGTGTCTGAGTCTCCAGCCCAATTTGAATCGCTTAAGCCTATAGCTACAAGTCTCCCCCCAAAAAATATCAAGGCATGTATCTAAGTACCTTGCAAGTAATGGAAAATTCACTTGGCAGCTTGCCAATGAATTGCACATGGGGCCTGGGCTGTGCATAAACCTGCTCAAGAGAGATTTTGCAAAATTGTATGTTAGGGCGTGTATTGCAAAGATAAATAAGGCATCTAATAGCATGGCTGTAAATTGCAATATCAGTCATCTCACAACCATCATGCATAGAAAGCTTTAGACTTGGCTCCATTGGAGTACACACAGGTTTACAATCTTGTATGTTAAACCTATGTAGAAGCTTTTCCATATATTGTGACCGTGACATCATGATACCATATTGATTTTGGGTGAATTGAATCCCCAAATAGTAACGTAAGAGGCCCATATTTAACATAGCATATCTCCCCTTCCTTTTGAGTAGCTTGTTTAGTAGCCTTTCTAGAATGTTGAGGTAGAGGAGCATCAATCTTACTCTCCTATGTGAAGAAATACCCTAATATAGA
Source organism: Lygodium microphyllum (assembly GCF_053477565.2). Taxonomy (NCBI): domain Eukaryota; kingdom Viridiplantae; phylum Streptophyta; class Polypodiopsida; order Schizaeales; family Lygodiaceae; genus Lygodium; species Lygodium microphyllum. The sequence goes on from NC_141147.1 coordinate 36,347,329, forward strand.
AACATAAATGAAAGCGCACAACAAGGCATAAACTCAATAGAACACAGTTAGGATTAGAGTAACTCAAAGACAATGAACACCATGGAATCTGAATGAATGATTAAATATTGAATATATAATGCTTATGTAGCAAACAAACCATGCAGGAACAAAATTATACCTTAAACTCTGGGCTCTTGTGGACCAAGATAGAGGTGCTGAGCGGGAGAGTGTGTGATACTCCTAACGGATCCAGAAACGTAGCAAGGCAGCCTCTAGATGTCAAACAACAACAAATGTAGTAGTGTGTGGTACTGGATCAGTGTTGGGATGGGTACAGGAGAGAGAAAACAATAAATGCAAATTTGTTTATGTGGCCAAAATATGTAATTTTTTGTATAGTTTTCAAGTCTACAAATTTAGCCCAGTGACCAAGAAAACCTCTGAAAAATCTACACGTGTCGATGTGTTTCTACATATGCATGTAGGCGTGTTTATATACATGCATATGCAGAATATTTATATTGAATGTAACACATACACACACTTGCATGCACTCACTCACATACATGCATGTGTGTTTGTGTACACAGTTATACACAGATTGTGTGTGTGTGTGTGTGTGTGTGTGTGTGTGTGTGTGTGTGTGTGTGTGTGTGTGTGTGTGTGCGTGTGTGTGTGTGTATAGGAAGAAGTACCACGAGGTGTGGGATAAGTGGAATAGGAAGGAAGTTGAAACCAGTCTTCCTCGTTGTATAGGGTGGTAAAAAACTTGATTAAGCACTACAGTAAGCATAAAATTCACGCAAACTGAAAATGCACACTTTACCTCTTTAACCTTGGAAATTAGACACCCTATTGGCCGCGAAAAATTGGTGCTTCTTGCAAAATTTCTTTATCTTATATTGCAAATGGAAGGAGTACAATTGAGATCCTTTGATCTCCTTTGCTAATCCAAGTGCCTCTTGCCGTCAAAACTGACTAGCAAGTCTCCAAACCCTTATGCCTCTTGGTTTGCTTGGGGATTGGCCTTTACCTTGCTCCTTGAAAGACAAATTCAGCCCCAAATTTTATATTGGTTGACTAACCTCTTGAATCTCTGTGAAATTCCTCAATTTTAGCTGTTAGAATTCAAGTCCTAGGTCCTCAATGCTAAGCACGCATCTTGAGGCATTTGTCAAAAGTCTAATTTTTGCTATAAATTAGGATTTACAGTAGAGATTGACTGAAATCTTTTCCTTTGATGGCTCAAACTGCTAGAAAATTCAAAGTAACTTGAGAGATGGCTGGGGGATGAGAGAGAATGTTGTAGAGAGAGAAATTTTAGAGTTTCATTGCAAGAAATGCTGAAAAACTGTTGCTGTCGTGCTCAAACAGCCATGGAAATTGTTACCTATAGCTTAGGACATGAGAAAGACTGTTACTCCCTCCTGTATGCTGTTATCTGTACCAGAAAGACCAAGCTACTGTCACTTGCTCCTGGAGGGCTCCAAATTACTGTCACTTGCTCTTGGAGAGCTCCGAATTAGTGTCACTTGCTATAGGACTGGTCCATGGTGGCTGCAAATCACATCAGCAGCATCTCCTTGCTCTCTAATAGCCTCCTTCTATCTCACAATGGCCAGAATAGACTTCCACCAGGCCCTAAAAACGTTTTTCCTACTTGCATGGATAAGTTTTGATAAGCGGTAGTCTTCTAATGCCATTTTTCAACATTATTTAGCTTATTAAATTATTTTTAATAATTATTCTAATGCTCAAAACATTAATAATTTAATAAATAATCTAGAACTCAAAAAATTAATTTCATGAGCGAATAATTAAATTGGCTATGCCAATTTGTCTTTCAAGTATCCTTGAGTAGTTATTGACCCTTAGATTGACATTAGTTAATTAATTAATGTCTAGTCTCTAATGTCACCATTGATATTAGTAACCAATCAATTGGTCTAGGCCAAAATCTAACATCGGGTACCATCGAGTACCTGTCAGGCAAAACTTATTATAACTTTTGTCTTTGACACCCACTGCATCCTGGGGTCCTTGGCTTGTTACCGTGAAATAACTGCCATGTGTATCACATGTGCTAAACAACCTTGTACATTTGATTAATAATTTAATCAAAAGTTATTAGCAAAATTAAAGCTCAAAATTTCATGTCCTGACAGACTTCCGCCTTGAAATCCTTGCTAGCGTCCTTGATTGCGCTACATTGTGCCAAAGGAAAAGGATATTGCATTGGAATTTCCATAAGGCATCATAGTCACAACATTTGCCACTGTTGTCCAACCATGCCACATGCCCCAAAGCTTGTTAAAAGTTTCTAGCCAGCACAAACCTAAGATAATACTGAGAAATAGGCGAGAATTATTACTAGAAACGTAGTGGATGCATCCATAACTCATCTTTCTCAACTATTTTGACTCCACAACCATAGTATAGCATATTCTTAGCATAAACCATGGTTGAAATTGTCAATGACATTTACTAACATGCTGCTATCCATGGAACCAGCTGTAAACCATTGAAAACTGAGTATCAACCGATCATAAATTGATCACTTTGTGATTTGAGAACCTAATCAGTAACTAATGCACAAATTGATCCCAAAAGTGACCATCAATGGTTCTTAAATTGATCAAAACCTGAGCTAAAACTCACAAGAATTTTTGTCTCAGAACTGAGGTAAAAACTCATGTTAAACTGATCATAAATTGATGCAAAAGTATAGTTTCAACACTTGAGTGAAACTCATACTCATTTGCATACATCTCATAGTGATGAGTACATTGAGTACGTTGAGAGATAGGTATATGGACCCTATGTATGCAAGCTGGGTGTGAATGAATTGGAGGTATGGGAAAACCCGAACCCTAGGCATTCAGAGGCTATATAAACAGCCTAAAGGTTACTCTCAATGTAGAGGAGAGTGTACTAGTTGTACTTGTGAACAACTCACTAAGCAAGATCTTCTTCTTGTACTTGAGCTCTCTCTCTTCCTCTTGTGCACACTCTCATGCCCTCACTTTGATATTTCAATATGGTATCAAAGCCATCTTTGATCCAACTAGCTTCAACTCCATTTCTCACTAAGTGTACATGAGTCTTCATCTCCTTCATCTTATCCCCTGACCTCCATAGCCATAGCTTGACCCCTTGACCTTGGAGGAGTTGGTGCGTGCAAAGGAGGCCATATTAGCTTGTGATTTCTTTTGAAGACTTCATCCCCAACTCAGGACACTTCAACACAGTGCATCAAACAGTGACATTGGTCGACGAGGAGGCCGGCATTGTAGCAGACGCATAAAAGGTGTCATTTTTGACATCATGACGATTCGCAATCCGCCATGCACTATAGAAGGCACAATCTCTGAGAGCTTCATGGGGCTTTTGTAGCTCTATATGTAAGCTATCCTACCCTAAAAGAATTTGGCAAAATTTCATTTCTATTGCTCACACAGAGCAGCCATAGCCACAAGCTTGAAAGTTTGACTTTCTTGCTTTTTTCATCTTTTACTGTCATTAACAGTGATTTTAATCATTGAGTCACTACCTCTAAAGCAGTTAATGATCTGTGGTCTTCATTTCAATGATGATTCTTCATTTGGTGGGCATCACTAAGCTTGCCAAGATGGACACTGATCATCTCAAATGGTTTTAATTTTGAGAGGAGTGCTTCTTAGCACCAAAATGCATTTGGTAGCCATTATTTGCTGTTATTTTACGATAAAACAAAAATATGAATGTAATTGAAATCTGCTTAGACTCTTTTACAAGTATTGAAGTTCTTGATTGACCTTGTTCAACCAAATACTCCTCCACTAGCCCACAAGATTGGGAGGAGCCAGAAGTTCAATCCAAGTTCACTTCATTAAAGCCTAGGAAGACTATCAAAACCTAAACAAAGGGTTGTCCAAAGGAAAGGACCACCAAAATCTTATTTTGAAGTACTCATGTATGACTTTCATGTTAGAGTAAAGCAATGCAGAAGCGAATGACTATGACAAAGAGTGAATAGAGAGAGAGAAAGAGATAGTGAAACACAAAAAATCTGCAATGAAGAATGCTGTATTAGGATGCAGAATTATATACACGTGTCACGGGGACGTGAAATTTTGAGATGCTTTAATCTTGCTAGTAACATTTGATTAAGTTATTAATCAAATGTGCAAGGTTGTTTAGCACATGTAATGCATATGGCAGTTATTTCATGGGAACGGGCCAAGGACCTCGAGGATGCAGTGGATGTTAAAGGCAAAAGTTGTGTTAAGTTATGCCAAGTGGGTTTTGGTGGTCAGTTGGTGCCAAGTTGGACCCTAGGACAATTGTTTGGCCATTAAGTGTTAGTGGTGACACTAGGAACTAGCATTAATTAATTAATTAATGCTAGTCTAAGGGTCAACAAAGGTTGGGAACCACTCCAAGTTGCAAATGGCCTAGCCAATTTCATTACAGATGGACATGTTTAATTTTGGATAGGGTCAAAAGGGCTGAAATTAATTTTGAGAATTAATTAATTCTGAAAAATTAGTTTAATGGCTGAAAATGCATTAGAAAGGCTGCCACTTGGCAAAACTTTCCCATGCAACTAGGGAGAAGGCTGTTGGAGGGTGGTGGAAGCTGATTTGCAGCCATTCTGAGCTTGGTGGAGGGAGAGGAGGTAATCAAATTTGGCTCTGAGAGGTGACAACGACTGATCGCAAGCCGCGACAGGATAGGGAGCAGCAGGTTTTCTCTTCCGCCTCAAGAGAGGCGGCGGTAGAAGAGGAGGGCTCGTCAGCTGAGCTAATGTCTTACCCCCCTTTTGAAGCTGTTGGTGCCATCAGATTTGTCATCAGAGCTACGAATCAAAAGATACATTTCAGCTGATTTTCTCTCTCTCTACACCATTCTCTCATCTCCTCCAGTCTATGCTCAAGCATTCTCAGTAATTCTCAGCCATTGGTAGCAGAGTACAGCCAAATTTGGTGGACAACAGAGAGTTTCCTGCTGTAAACCCTAAATTACAGCAGTAATTAGGGTTTAGCAGCCACCTTGGGACGTGTGCCATCAGCCAAAGGCATTGTACACTAAAATCAACACCAGAAATTCGTGGGATTGTGAGGATTTCAGATGCCAGCCCATCTATTGTGAATTTGGGGCAGCATTTGACCAGTTGGGGTTTCATTAGAGCAAGTCCTGGGTGAAAATCAAGGGGCAATTTGCCCAAATGCTTTGCTGATTATTGGAACAGCAAGGGGCTTTTTGAATCAGCCAAGGAGATCGTGAAATCTCGGCTTGTAATTTATCCATCATCAATTCAAATTAAAGAAATACCGATAGGGGCGCTAGTTTTGGGGCCAACAGGGTGTCCACTGTCCAAGTTTATGAAGGTAAAGTGAGCATTTCAGTTTATGTTCATTTGCTAATTGCTGTAATTAAGTGCTTAATTAGGTTAAACCACCCTATCCAAGAAGGAAGGTTGGTTTCAACACGGGTGCAGAGAAAATATCTGTGTATGTCTCCACCTCAAGGATCTCGATCTTTGTCAGCCTCGAGAGCAATCTCCGCAATCAGTAAGCTGAAATCTGTCAGAGACAATGCACTAAGACTGCTGGAAACTCAGCCTATTTATAGGCTGAGAGTAATGCCCATAAATGATAGGTAGACATGTTCAAGAGAGTAAGAAGCCATTGGAATTAATCCACTCTGATGTGTGGACTACTAAATCTGCATCTCTTGGAGGCTGTCATTATTTTGTCACTTTTATTGATGACTATAGCAGAAAAGTTTGGGTGTATTTTATGAAAAAGAAAAGTGAAGTTTTTGGGCATTTCAAAACTCTTAAAGCTATGGTTGAAAAAGAAACAGACCTGCAGATAAAATGCCTAAGGTCAGATGGAGGGGGAGAGTACCTCTCAAATGAGTTTACAAGGTTCCTGCAGGAGCATGGCATAAAGCAGCAATATTCATGCAGTCATACCCCACAACAAAATGGAATTGCAAAAAGGAAAAACAGGCATATTGGAGAGGTATCTCGTGCCATGCTCAATGAAAAAGGCTTGCCAGATTTTTATTGGGCTAAAGCAATTGCTACAGCAGTCTATATAATGAATAGGACTCCCACTGCAGCAATACATGGGATGACTCCAGAGGAGAGGTATACTGGTAGGAAACCAGATATTTCTCATTTGAAAATTTTTTGTTGCATTGCCTATGTACATGTGCCAGATGAGTTGAGATCCAAGTTGGATCCAAAAGTTGAGAAGTGCATCTTTATTGGTTACTCTCTGCAGCAAAAAGGGTATAGATGCTATAACCCTTCTACTCGTAAGTTTACAGTGAGCAGAGATGTTGTTTTTGATGAGATGAGTAGCTGGTATAAACCAGTAAATGTGATTGATGATGTAGATGCACAAAATGGTAATGCTGCACAGAATTCACAGTAGCAGTCACAAAATATTAGTGGACCTAGAGCGTCCTCTAGCAGTGGTTCACATTCTTCGCCATGGACAGGCAGATTGAGATCAGGAGAATCTTCTCAAAGCAATGCAGATAGTGGTATGCAGGTATCACAAAAAGGAAAAGAGAAGGTTGATCAGCCCATGTTTGATGTGAATACAGGTCACTCTTATGTGGATGGTGAATCCAGTGGCTCAGAACAGAGCATTGATGATGAGTTGGGTATTCCTTCTATTGTTACACCTGGAGTAAGGAAGACCAGGGATGTTTTGAGAGCACCTGGGAGTGAACCTATTTTGCGCAGGTCTACGAGAACAAGGTATCCTGTGGATAGGCTGAAATATGATGGATTTACAACCATTCACTATGCATATATGGTCAAAGTGATACAGGAACCAGAACCCACTTCTTTCAAGGGGTATGCATAAACATATGGCATTGACTATGAAGAAACATTCAGTCTGGTTGCAAGGATGGCAACCGTAAGAGCAGTCCTTGCTATGGCTGCATCAAAGGGATGGTCTTTACATCAGATGGATGTAAAGAATGCCTTCTTGCATAGTGATTTGCAAGAAGAGGTCTATATGGAGCAGCCACCAGGTTATGTGCATGCTGTTCATCCTGAGTTTGTTTGCAGGTTGAAAAAAGCATTGTATGGCTTGAAGCAAGCACCTAGAGCATGGTCTGACAAGATAGGACAATATCTTGTCACTATTGGCTTTCAGATTTCCAAGGCAGATTTCTCACTTTATGTGAGAAAAACAGAGAAAGGTATTATGCTACTTGTCATTTATGTTGATGATTTGATTATGACAGGTGACAGTAATGAAGATATCCTTCATGTGAAAATGCTATTGAAGCAAAAGTTTGAGATGAAGGATTTGGGAGAGCTGCGTTATTTCTTGGGCATTGAGGTGATTAGATCACCAAGTGAGATACAGCTCTTGCAGAGGCAGTATGGATTGGACATGCTGTCTAAATATGGAATGACAGGCTGTAAGCCTATTTCAGTTCCTTTGAAGCAGAATGTGAAACTAAGTGCAGATGCAGGTGAGCTTCTGGAAGACCCTACTATGTACAGACGCATAGTAGGAAGCTTGATTTATATGCCTATTACCAGGCCAGATTTGAGCTATGTTGTTGGATTGGTAAGTCCGTTTATGCAGGCTCCAAGAAAACCACATTTGAATGCGGCTAGACGCATACTCAGGTATGTGAAGTCCACATTGTAGTATGGACTATTTTATGAGACTGGGGTTCAGATACAGTTGCATGGATACACTGATGCTGATTGGGCTGGTAGCATTTCTGATAGACGATCTACCAGCGGATATGTGTTCTCTTTTGAGAGTGCTGCAGTCACTTGGAGCAGCAAGAAACAGCCTACAGTTGCCTTGTCCAGCACAGAGGCTGAGTACAGAGGTGCATCAATGGCTGCATGTGAGGTAGCTTGGTTGCATAAGCTACTTTATGATATGCATCAGCCTACAGATGGGCCAGTTGTCATTTATTGTGACAACCTGAGTAGTATACACTTGGCAAATAACCCAGTCTATCATGCTAGAACAAAGCACATTGAGGTGCATTATCACTATGTGCGGGAGAGGGTTTTACTAGGTCTTATTGATCTAGTTTATGTCAGCACAGAGGATCGGATAGCTGACATATTTACGAAGGCATTGGGTGCAGAGAAGCTGCGCAAGTTCAGAGACCTGCTTGGTGTGCAGGAATTGGGATTGAGCTCGAGGGGGAGTGTTGAAATATCGAGCTCCACTCGTGATATGCCAGGGTGACCGTTGTGCATTTATGTCACCGACTTGTCAGTTGCAGATGCGGTTGGTACACCGCCCATGAATAATAGCTACATGATAGCTATCCTTATCTACTCTAGTTCGTGGCTCAGTTAGTATGCCACCTTAGTTAGTTGAGTTTGGTTTGAGACCCATATATAGGGTTCGTCTATTTCCTTGTACTAGAGTTCTTTTGGCTTACACAACTAAGAAGAGGAAAACTGTTTTCAGCCTCCACCTCTGTGTGTATTCCCCCATTGTGCAAGCAAGAAAGCTACAAGTGAGACTCCTTCCTTCTCTCCCACAATCTTGACTCAAAGAGGGCTGGGGAGGGGAGTGCATGGGTGGAAAAGGGGGTGGGGTGAGGTATCCAAGGCTTCCCACTCCCCAAAAAGTGCCACGCAGGCACGGAGAGTAAAAGCGGGGGCGCAGAAAATGCGGGATGCGGGATGCGGGATCCAAGTGGCATAGGCGATGTGGCCGAAATAGGTGCAAAATCATGTACGAATTCGTTTGGATACGTACCGTACAGTTTATACCAGACGAACCAGTCTGTACCACGTACGAAGGCAACTATGATAGCGGCCAATTCTTCCTATTCCTCTTGCATCATACAAGCGCTCTTGATAAGATTTGTTTCTTCTAGGAGCTCTTGCAATAGAGCACTACATGTATTCTTCATCTAGCTAATTCCTCTTGATATAAGAATAATTTTTTATCTTTCAAATCATTGGGTGTAATATTTGATTCCCTTGGGCTGAAATCTCAAACCATACCACTTGAAGCTAGTTCAAATCTTGTTGCCTTAAAAACATCGTCTTTGAACATAGTCTTACCTAATCTCCGATCTATATTGTGTCCGACTTAAGCAAAGTGGATTAACAATTGTTTATACGAATGGGTGTTAAGATACAAGAAAGCCTATGGTAATGCATTCCAAGTGATTGAAGATTTACATGATCTTGATCAGTGCTTGAAGTTGGAGTTTTTCAATCCATTCTCGAAACCGTGAAACTTTTCTCTAATCCCATCCACCTCCTAATTCCAAGCTCTCTTCCATCTTACTCTCTTCACCCTTCTGCCTCTTACCTCTGTGGTAGACTTTTGACCCCAAACGCTTCGACAGTGGTGAACCTAACGTGAAAGTTGGCAGCAGAGGTGTGTAAAGATGGGGGATTCTGCTAGATCAACTGGTGATGCTTTACGACAAATGATTGCTTTGTTGCACCAACAACAACAACAGCAGTTGTTGTTACAACAGTAGATGCAAACTCGACAGGAAGCATAAAGAATTGATTCCTTAGCTGTGAATGTATTGCAGGCAGTGGGACAAGAATTGAAGCAGTTTAAAGGTCAAAATGTATCGGTCTTCATCCGGCTGTATGAAGAAAAGATGATGTTTCATGGGGTACCGCAGTATGTACGGAGTCAGTATTTCTCCCGTTTGGCCATGCATGCTTTGTAGATCGAATTAATGAGTTACATAGAAGAGATGTTGATTGGGCAACTTTTAAGAAAGCTTTGAGAGGAGTTTTTCTTGGAAGATGCAGGATTGGCAACTAAAAAGACATTTATAGATTGGATTGAAAAGCTCAATAAAGGGTTGGTTGCTACAGCTTTGCTCCATGAATTTGAAAGTTGGTATGTGCAATTGGATGCCGATGAGCAGCAATCATTGGAGAGTCAGAAAATTGATTTGTTTCTAAAGACTGTGGATCCTACCTTGTAGGAGAAGCTGACTGATTGTTTAGAAGATGCCTCTTTTGAAACGGGGCTGAAATCAGACTGGGCTAATGTAATTGAAGCAGTGCAGCTGCTGCTTTGAACGGCGCGCTGATACTTCTTTTTGATAGTGGATGATCATTCTCGATACATGTGGGTGTACTTTCTCAAGCATAAGTCAGATGCTTTCACATATTTTTATGCTTGGGTGCTGCTAGTTCATAACCAGACCGGTCGTCGTGTTGGGTGCACGAGGAGTGATAGCGGTGGTGAGTTTATCTCCCACGAGTTTTCCAAGTTTCTACAGAAGCATGGCATTTCTCGCCAACTCACCTCTACCAACTCCCCCTCTCATAATGGAGTCGTATAGCATAGGAACCGCACAGTCATGGAAATGGCACGCTCTATGCTGTTCGCAGCAGAGCTTCCTGAGCACCTTTGGGTCAAGGCTGTTAACACTAGGGTATACATCCTCAACCGGTACCCGACTGCGGCTCTTCCTCAAAAGACCTCGTATGAGGCATGTTTTGGCTCTCGGCCTGTTATTTCCCATTTCAGAGTCTTCGGGTGTTGTGCGTACACACACACGCCTGATGACAAGATATGAAAGCTTACTCCCCGACCTAATCTCCTTATTTTTGTGGGATATTCCTCTGAAGTGAAAGCCTATCGTTTGTTCGATCCTCGGACAAACAAGGTGATCGTTAGGCAAGATGTTGTCTTTGATGAGAGAGATATTGTGCAATCTTCTGCACCGGATTCCGATACGCTTCTTTCTTCCACATCATCAGAGATAGTGCCTACTGAGCCTGGTCTACTTTCCGCTCCTAACATTCCTGCAGTTTCTTCACCTCCCATGCCCCCTTCAAGAGACCCGTTACCTCGCTGGTACCAGCAGACCATGCGGATTTCGGGGATCCTACCACCGGATTCCACTCCGGAGGGACCTAGAAGATATGCATGGCTTACTCCTCAGGCATCATTTGCATCGTTGTTTACAGCTGATTACATAGCGCATTCTGAGCGGAATACCTGGCAGGAGGCTCTTCAGCACCCTCAATGGCAAGAGGCCATGGAAAGGGAGCTAGAGAGTATTAACCGCAATGAGACTTGGACATTGGTGGATCGTCCAAGCCACAAGAAAGTCATCGGGACAAAGTGGATTTTTCGGACAAAGCTAAAAGCTGATGGGACTTTAGACAAGTACAAGGCTCGCCTTGTAGTGCAAGGGTTTTGACAAAAGCACAGCATTGATTATGAAGAGACCTTTGCCCCTACTGCATGGTTGACTTCCTTTCGGTTGCTACTCACGCTCGCCGCTCGCCACGGCTGGCCGATACATCAGATGGATGTCAAGAGTGCCTTCCTGAACGGATACTTGGAGGATGAAGTCTATGTGGAGCAACCACCAAGCTTTCCCTCAGGGAACCCTAGGGATATGATATTCCGCTTGCAAAAAGCTCTTTATGAACTGAAGCAAGCGCCGCGGTCTTGGTTCCATAGAATGGATGAGTTCTTACAAACTCATGGATACCATTCTACCCCTTATGACCCGAACTTATATGTTTGATCCACTCCAGAGGGGGTTAGCTATATCCTGCTATATGTTGATGACTTACTCATCACAGGTTCAGATTCTGCTGCCATAGCGGAAATTAAGGCTAAGCTTAAAGCTACATTTAAAATGACAAACCTTGGTTTGTAGTCTTATTTTTTGGGGATGGAGGTAGTTCGTTCTGGAGGATGTATTTTTGTGTCACAACAGAAGTACGCACTTCAGCTTGTGGAACAGTACACTTCGGATCAAACACGGCCAGTGGCCACACCTATTGATCCTACTGTCCACTTGTCGAAGGATACCCTAGGACAGCCCTTCGATGCACACACCTATCGTTCTATTGTAGGAAAACTTCTTTGGTTAATTAAAACTTTGCTAGATTTAGCTTACTAAGTTAGCATACTCAGTCAGTATTTCACAGCACCTAGGATGTCACATTGGATTGCATGTCTTCATGTGTTGCGTTATTTGCGGTGTACTTTTTCTTATGGCTTGACATATGGTTCTGGTTTATGTTTGCAGGGGTACACTGATTCTGATTGGGCAAGAGATCCTGACACCCGCCGTTCCCATGGCGGCTACCTCTTTACCTTGGGCACGGCTCCCATTTCTTGGTCCAGTCGTAAGCAAGAGACAATGGTGGCTTCCACGGCCGAGGCTGAGTACCGGGCTCTCTTCGATGGCACCACCGATGCCATCTATCTGAGGAGTTTATTGGTGGCGCTTCATTTTCCCTGTGACTCTCCCACAGTTATCTACTGCGACAACCAGAGTGCCATTGCCCTTGCCGGCAATCCGATCATCACACCACGGACACGGCATGTGGGAGTCCACTTTCACTTTTCCAAAGAATAGGTTGAGCTAGGCACTATTCGCCTAAAGTTTGTGCCTTCATCAGATAATTTTGCAGATAGCTTGACCAAAGCGGTCAACCGGTCGGTTCTTCAATACCTGCTACCCAAGATCGGCTTGGGTACACCCTCCCCTACTTCAACTTGACGGGGAGAGGGTGCTTCCCTCTTGCTTTCCCTTCCAGTTTGAGAGGGGACGGCTCCTACTCTTGATCATGACAGTGATGATGCTTACAGTTTTTTAGACATTACATTCACTTATTCTTTTGTATTGTATTATGGGCATTTGTAACTCCATCCGCACTATCAAGATGACCTGATTGTAAAAGGACACTTGGACAAGTGAACACTTCCCCTGTGAGGGCACTATCCCAGTAGCACCATTGCATAGCATATTGCATGAGCATGACATCTTGCATCTCCCTTTGCATTACCCTATGCATTGGCATTCTGTTCATGTCAACATGCATCTGTACACATTTATCCCTTTCCGGTCTTTTGGAGTGGTCGACTCTAGGATCCACCATATATCAGCAATGGACTTGTTTGTTTTGTTTTTTTTTTTTTTTAAGTGTTTTGAAAATACATAAGTAATATAGGGACAGCGGCCAATTAAGTGACAGATAGGAAAAGATAAAGAGAGTTTTAAACCCACGTTATTCACAAAACTAGCAAGCTAATCCCTCACACTGACGAGGATAAGTGCCTAAGGATGATAAAAGTGAGTGTATGTGCCGATCATGTGTTGAATATGTGAGAGGCAAAAAAAACGGTGGGCTTAGCAAGCAAGCAAAGCAAGCAAGCAAGGATAGGGAAACTGCCTTTAGAAGAACTGCCATGTGTTATGCTACCCATCTGCCTTTGTAGGCCTTGGTAGGCCCTTGGGCAGCCGACGAGCACCCTTGGTCCGATGCCCTGACCTCTCTGGGGTGATCACTTGGGCTCCCTTGGTAAGATATCCATTGCCTCTGTAGTCTTGGTAGGCCACTGAGCAGCCGACGTGCACCTTTTGTCCGATGCCCTGGCTGCTTTGGGGTGGGACGCCTTGGGGTAAATCAAAATTTAGGCTGGCCTACTTTTCTCGCCCTATTTTGGGCTTGAGAGGGGGTGTTGTGCTAAGAAATGCACTTAGCCACTTAAACAGCCCCAAAACATGCTTATTTTAGGCTTATTTTAGCCAAAACCCTAAAACGGAGAGCGGATCGAGAAAGTTAAGTGGGAGAGGATCTAGAACCCTAATTTTCTATAAATTGGCAGCCAGCCCTCCACTCTTTTACAATCTCATTTTTGCAGGTTTCAAGTGTTACCAGCTTGCTGCCCACACCCCGGTCACTAAGGACATCTCAGCCCTTGCAATCCATCACTGTTCCCTACAGTCTAGCGCCTTTTTCCAGCCCTCCACACGCTGATTGCTGTTGTTTCTACCTGGCGACTGGCTGTTGTTCATCTGCACTGCTGTCGTACAGCCTACCACGCCAGCAAACTGCTGCGTTTGCAGGCTCCAACTGCCGCCCTGACAGTTTTCTCTCTCCTGTCTGCAGTCGCTGCAGTCTTTCTCTCTCCTACAGGCTGTCATGCCTGCATTTTCAGTCTCTCTCCTGCAGGCTGTCCTGCTTGCGTTTTCAATCTTTCTCCCTTGTTAGCTCCGTTTTTAGTCTTTCTCTCTCTTGCAAACTGTCGTGCCTGCGTTTTTAGTCTTTCTCTCTCCTGCAAGCTCCGTTTTTAGTCTTTCTCTCTCCTCACTGCTATCTGCATCAGATCCAGCTTCTCACTGCTGCGTTTGCTAGTGTTCAACATCCGAAGGCTGCCCTGCTGCGATTCGAGATCCGTTCGGAGTACGACACACTCTCCAGCTCATTACTCTTGCCCTGATCCTAGAGATACAGGAGTTCGAGGTTCAGTATTCATTCACTACATAGTGTGTTTGCTGCATGAGCATCGTATTATTAGTAATCATATCATTTCATTTATTCACTGTGTTCATTGTCTCTGAGTTACTCTAACCCTAACCCCAACTATGTTATTTTTATCAGTCTGTGCTTTGTCGTACGGTTTTTGTTTATGTTTCTGTGTAAGGGTATTTTTCTTGACACTATGTGCACACTCTAAAAATGAAACATAGAGAGGAAGTTTGCCCATCTCATATGTTTCTCAAATAACTTAGTCTAAGTTAGAAAGTGACACAACATTTGATGATCTATCTATATAGTGAAATCAATTCCCAAGAGAGTGTGCTTCCATGTCAAAAGTGTATGAATTACAACCAGCAATTCCTTCTCATAGATCTACAAATTATTCTCATCAATTGCAAAAATTGAGGTCCCTAATGGCCAAAACACCTCCAAAGCACGAACTGACAACAAATCAATCTCTCTTACTTTCTTCAACCATCCCCCAATAGCCTTTCCCTCACGTGCATGGGAAGGTTTTGCTAAGTGGCAGCCTTTCAAACACATTTCAAAATTATTAATATGGATTTTGAAATTATATTTTAGCCTTTTGGCCCCACCCAAAAAATTCAAAGTGCCCATCCACAATTGAATTGGCTAGGCCATTTTAACTCCCAGGTAGTCCTATGTGTTAATTGGTCCTTGAACTAGTATTAAAATTAATACCCAGTTCCTATATGTCACCACTAACATTTCTTGACTAGTTAAATGCCCTAGGCCAAACTAACACTAGGCACCCACAAGTACCTGACCATATAACTTGCCACAACTTTTGGCTTTTACACCCACTGCAAACTTAGGATCCTTGGTCTATCATTGTGACTACACAGACTTACACATCACATGTGCACATTGGATTAATGCCTAAGCCAAATGCTAAGCAAAGCATTAAAAATACGCATCCCTACAACACCCCTTGCCGTGCATTTCATCTTTTGACTAGGCCCCATGCATCTGCTTCCACAATGAACCACTCTAATAGTTGCATGTACAATGTATGTCAAAAGACGCGTACCAACGAGACAATAGGGTTTGAGGGGAGGAACACGGAGTGAACTCAATAAACATGGAGAAGAGAAGAGAAGAGAGAAGAAACTCTCATGAATGGAATGATGAAGATCTGAATCATGGAGTGAATGTGATACAAGGGAACAAGGGTGCCATAGCACAAGGAAGATGATGAAGACAACCACGAACCACAAACCGCAATGTCCTCCTGAAGGGGTGTGAGGGTAGTGGAGAGGCTGAAGAGAAGAGGTGATGGACTGAATGAATCAGCCGTAAGGAATGAATGAGAGAGTGGCCTATAAATAGGCACAGTCAGTCTAGAGTGGCTTTGGGGCTGCAAACCCTAAATGCAAAACGCAAAAACGCAAACTACGGGTGAAGGGTGAAGGGTTTCTCAATATACCTAACCATATAACTTGCTACAACTTTTGGCTTTGACACCCACTACAAACTTAGGATCCGTGATCTATCATTCTGTCTTAACAGACTTACACATCACATGTGCACCTCACATGTGCACATTGGATTAATGCCTAAGCCAAATGCTAAGCAAAGCATTAAAAATACACATCTCTACAACACCCCTTGCCATGTATTTCCTCTTTTGACCAAGCCCCATGCATCCACTTCCACAATGAACCACTCTGATAGTTGCATGTACAATGTATTATATTTAGGAATTCAAGTGTTTTTCTGCAAAGGTTTTAGTTACAAATGGTATTACCTCTTAATATTTATGTAACATAAAAGTAATGCCAAAAATTGACATTTAAATTTGGGATTTCTATTTCATCATTTCAGCTTTAAGCCAAAAGGGGTTGGCAAAATTGTGTCGATTACTATTGATTGCTGCATTTTATGCTTTCAAATGCTTTGTACGTGCTAGAGATAGAAAATAATTTGCTATAATTTCTACACTTGTGAAGATTGGTGTAATTGCCAAACTTGCGGATAACAGATGTATTGTTCATAATAAATTCTCATGTGGTGATACAATTGTCGCATCAAGTTCACTATGTTATGGGTTTTGCATACTCAACAATTATGGGAAATCTATGAAGGATATGGCATCTAAAAATGCAAATTCAAGAGTTATTTATAGATGTAAAACTTTGGCATGCACATTTTGGTCGTCTAACTTTTTCTCGTTTACTATGCTCGTCCCCTAAATTTTTATTATACTAGTGGCATGCACTTGGTAACCTCTTTTGGCATGGGCATGTTTGTCTTTGGTTGGCTTTTCAAGGTTGGTTGTGGCTATTGTGAGTAAGTTATTAATTGAGTGATTTGATATTTTTCCTAGAAAGCCTCATTTTGACTTTCTTGGACATTCTTCAAACCTCATGTGTTTGTGGTGGATGGTAATAGGGCTTCCACATTTAGGATCTGGTTGTTTGGCCCTTGACCATTTTGGTATCTCCTCACCACATCGCTTTTTATGTTCATAATGTGGATTCTAACCTAGTTTGGGTGACGAGGGTGTAGTAGCCATCATAGAAATAATCTCCTTTCAACAATCTCTAGGGCATCCATCTTGGATTTGTCTTCACTTCTTGTAGCATCTATTCCTTTTGCTTGGCCTCTTTTGTGGTTAAGAGAGAGGCTTGGGGTTTCTAGTTCTCGTGTAGCCCCTTTCCTATTTGTCCCTTGACTTTACTTTTCTTGTTAAGGGTGAGGCTTGGGATTTCTAGCTCTTAGGTAACCCATTTTCTATTTATCCTCCTCTTTTGAGGACAAGGCAACTTGACTGACTGGTGTAGTGTTCTCCTTGATGACTACTTGAAGTATTTTCACCAAGTATTTACCCCCTTGCTAGTCAAAGCATATATAGGACGTAGCTCCAATGAAAATGCTACAAGTGAAAGCAAGAGATAAAAGAAGTCCAATGACTCATGAGTGGTTGTCCTAGAGATAGGGGTGCCTATATATAGGTTAACTCACCTAAAGTGGCTCAACAAATGTGGAGTGCCCAAAAGAATAGGTGGGCCCAAAAATAAGGACATTGATCAAAAATAATGAAACCAACCAAAACAATTAGCACTAGACACAGCTCCTAATGTCCGTCACTCACTTAGTGTAGTGCTCACAAAGCTAGAGATGACCATAACTACAAAGAGAATCCACCTAGAACACACATGGTTGGGTACTATAGACCACCAAATTGGATTTTCACACAGCCCTTGCAGTAGATGTTCTCCTGTTTGCAAAGAGCTCATGCAGCAGAAAAATGTGCCCACATGAATGCAGCATGAAAAGCACACAACACAAGGAACACAGCTGTAAACAGCAGTTTACTGTCTGGGCCACAAAGTGTTAAAACAAAATAGCAGACCAAGCCTACAACAGCAAGGAGAAGGCAGCCATGTAAGCTTAGCACACAAAGCCCAGATACAATGAAGGTATACTAAACGGAAATAGAGCATTGAAATGATATGAGAGACACCCACACGCTCCCAGGAAATGATTAGTAAACTATGATTGCTTGTTATAGACAGCCCACATTTGGAGATAACGACAATCTATAGTCTAACGCACTTTGAGGTCCAACCACCACAGGGGAGCCTACGGTATATGAAACAAAGTGTGGGCAGATTCATACATGACACAAAGTTCTAAAACCTATTCAATAGTTGTAAAAGCTATTCTAGTGGTTCCGTCATAACGTAGACCGCCAGTTTTCGTAGCGAATTTTGAAACCTCCAAATGCCAATTACCTTCCTGTAAGCTATCCCTTCAACAGTGAGGTCCGTGCATGTTAATAACATTACAAAATGCACTATAAACACTTGACAATATTAAAGTATGCTGTCAAAAACTGCTGGATTAAGATGGCTTTAAGGTTAGGAATCCTCATTGAATTTACACAAACAGAAAAAGAGAGAGACGCGCACGCATGTCCCTGACCAAATTAACATTCGTGTCACAGGTGCCCGAAGAGCAATTTTGACCCTCAGCTGAGGTTCGCATTCATGCGGATGCACACTCTTGGTCATAATTCACCTGGCAGCTAATCCTATGGGTTCCAGAGGCATAATGTTGTGTATCTAAAGACATTTTCCGCACTTGGGAAACCCAAAACGGTAAACAGAAGCAGACTGCACTACACTAACGTGTACCTGAAGAGGCCTGCAGCATATCGCCATGGCCAACTGCTCACATCAAACCCTGCGAATTTTCCATTCGAGAGTAGAAATGTGACTGATGATACAGCAAATTTTGCCAAGCCACGCGGAGGGGATCAATTACTGTATGTGCGAGGTGTTGTGGGGGGAGCTTCAGTGTATTCCGGAGATGTGGAGTGAAGTGGCCCTTTCCGGTAAGTTAGTTCTCCTCTTACAGTAGAACCACAGTTTTCGAGAGCATTCTCAAAGTGAGTGGAGGGAAAGAGAGAGAGAGAGAGATTAAAAGTTGAGTATAAGATTTTTTAATTTTAAAACTTTTTAATCTGTATATTCTAAAATTTCTTTTCCTGTATGTGTTTTGGTGGAAGAGAAAAATAGGTGTGTGTATATATATATATAGAGAGAGAGAGAGAGACTTTTGCGTTCCCTTATGTTAGAGAAAGAGAGAAAGAAAGAAAGATATATTAAAGTCTACATAAGGCTAATGTGGCCTACAATACAAAATCGAAAGTACCTCCATGTCTAATGTCATCTCATTAGTAAGGTGAAGATAACATTAAAAAAGGTAAGTAACCGGTGAAACAATGCTAAGAATAACTTTACAATGCTAGAGCAGAACCACATTTATTATTGTCCCATCAATAGAAAAAAAAGGAAACCCAAATCTAACAAAACTATGTATAGAAAAATGTGGTGGAGACTATAGGTTGTAGCTTATCTCAAGGTCTCCACATGATCTTAGCTATGATGTAGTCCCTAACTACTCCATTGATGTGCCTACTATCTATTGGTGACACCCTCTGTATATGTATGTGTATGATCGTATGTTGCTATCACAATGTGTGTGTGTGTGTGTGTGTGTGTGTGTGTGTGTGTTGGTTGCCACCACGTGTGTTTGTGCGTATGTTGGCGGGAGGGGGGGGGCGGGGGGGGATTGTAGATATCACATCAAGGGGTCATATCAATTTGGAATCTTTTGAAATATAAAGAGTCTCACATCATGCTATAGATCGACAAAAAGAGCTTCGAGAGTATTCTCTAAATATCCAAGGTCTAACAATTTTTGGAGTTAGTGGAGAATATATGTTAAATGAGTTCTCTTACTATTTGAGAGACCATGGATCAAAAGACAGGTCAATTGTTTGTTGTTGCAGGTATGCACCATAGCAAAATGGTGTGGCAAAAAGAAAAAATTGGATTATCGTAGAAGTAGCAAGGGCAATGATAAATCAAATGCACATGTCCTCGACCTAGTGGACTGAGATAGCACATACTACAGTCCATATCATGAATAGGACATCTACAGCTTTGACGAATCATATATCTACATATGAGAAGATGTATGGTAGGACACCTATAGTTGCATACCCTAGGGTGTTTGGTTGTGTATGTTATGTACTTGCTCACAGGTCCACCTTATAAAACATGTAAGATACCACATGAGTTCAAAAGAAAGGGTATTAGATTTGGTAAAATTTATAATATTATATTTACAAAAGGGATTTTTTAATTATATTTAAAAAAACTATAAGTTTAGTAATGTAAAAGGGATCATTTTAAGGTCTTATAGCATGTAAAGAAAAGGTATTTATTAATATCCCTTGAATGCACATTATATAGATGATTGCTTATAGGTGGACTCCCCAGAGTGTACTTGTCCCTGATCATTTAAGGAAGAAGATGGAACAACATCTAGATGAGAAGAAGGGCCACAAATGTTATGATCATGTCACTAAAGAGGTTAACATAAACACCCGTAGAGATGAATAGCGCGTTGGCTATGTGAGAGGTAGCCATTAGTACTCGGCTTGGAACACTTGAAGTAATTAGCGGTTCATAGGTCTTGGCAGTTGGTTGCCTCTACATCTACCATGGGGTTTTGTTAGCCCCCCTAGTGGGCCATCTCCCTCTAAGAGGGTTTGAACTAATTCCTCTCCTACTGTCTGTTGTGACCAAAACCATGATTGTGGGTTTTTTGGCAGCCATAGCCAGGAAGCTTCAAGCTTTCCTGCTCTCACTTTTTTTAATCTAGGCATTATCAACATTGATTTTTGAAAAACCTTTGTCAGGATTAGTTATGCTCTATGAAGCTCAAATGCAGAGGTTTTTTTTTATCTCATGGGCACTATAAAATCGTGAAGTTCGACCTTTATTATGAGTAGAAGAGTGAAAGTTGGTACAAGTGCTTCTTAGCACTACTGATGTATTTAGCTAGTGTTTCTTACTATTTGTTGTGTTGGTAAATTAGAGAAATGAGTATTATTTACTTTCCTCTGATTCATCCCATAGCATAGAGTTGATTGATCAGTCTTGTTCCACCAAGAACTCCTCTAATAAGCCCCATCATCATGAGGAGCCAACATTGTAGTTGAAGTTCACTTCACTAAAGCCAAGGAAAACAATCAAACATAAAAAAAGGGTTGTTCAAAGGCAATGACCACCTAGGTCCTATTTCGAAATACTCCATGTGTAAGATTTTCAACCATTCTCATCTTTGCAATTTTAATTATAAAATCTACATTGCTGTTCACTCTTGCACTAGTGGCCTTTGTAAAGGGTTAGACACTGCTACTTGCACTAAGCAAGTAGTAAGACCTTCCTATGGCCTCAACCTATGCCGAGCTTCATCCTCAAATTTATAAATTTGATGGCATAGACTTTCACCCCTAGCAAGTACTCATTAAATACAAAATGATGGAGAGAGGTTATTAACCTCTCAGTCAAGGGACTAGAGCTGTTGATTCTACAAATCCTTCTGATGTGGAGGATGATCAACATGCTCAAGCAATAATCATGTTACACTTAGATGAATCCTTGATTCATCATGTTGATCAACTCTCCACTGCTAAGGCGAAATGGGATGAGCTTGAAAAGCTCTATGGTGCTACAAGTAAAAACACTAAGATTTTCCTTAAGATTAAATTCTTCAGCTTGGAATATAAAGAAGGAGAAGACTTAGGAAAATTTATTTCTCATATGAAGGGCCTCATGGCACAAATTTCTTCAGTGCAAGCACCAACCCATGATGAGGATGCTATCGTCATTCTTTTAAAAGCTATCAAAAAGGTATTTCCCACACTTGTAACAACTCTTGCTAATATTCCCAATCCTACCTTGGCAAGTACCATCCAATCCTATTTGTATGAAGAAAAAAGGACTCATAAAGAAGGAAGCACATGTGAGGCATCTACTTCAACATCACGTGACCAAGTCTTAGTGCATACAGTTGTCAATAAGTGTACTTTTTGTAAGAAGAAAGGGCATATCGTAAACAACTATTGGAAAAAATACCCAGAAAATATGAAATGTAATAAATGTAAGAAGACATGACATATTACCAGTAAATGTCCTAACCATCCTGAAGTACCTAAGGAATTGGTGGCCAATTTTGCCTCCCAATCCACCGATGATTGACTCTTCTAAGTCCTGTATCCTTTCTGCCTATAACCATCCTTGTAGCCTGATCTATAAAGGCATCCTATTTTGGGTTAGGGGGGGCATTCTCTTATGCTTTGTATTCCAATGCCACCTGGTATTGGGAGGGGGGGTGGGGGGAGTATAGGCATATGAACTCTCCTTATGCAAAAGTGGATAAGGGCAAGCAGGTGTAAATGGTCATGAGGGGAAGGGGAAACCCTAACCCTAGCCAGTTGGGGCTATATAAATAGCCCATGGGTCTACATCAATTGATAGACATAGGTGACTCTAGTTGTACTCATAGCCAACTTTATAAGCAAGACATGTTCTTGTACTTTGTGCCTCCTTTCCCTCTTGTGCACACACTTCAATGTTGGCTTGCACTCTGATTTTCCACATTGTAGTCATCTTAGCCATTGGACTAAATGTCTCTTCATAATTCAAACCATATGTTTGACTTTAACCTTTTGCAACTCACCTTGCCTTGTATCTCTCTAATGAACCATCAAATTTACACTTGACTTTGTATACCCACTTGTAGCCAATTGCCTTCTTCCCATAAGGCAACTCAACTAAGTCCCATGATTTATTCTTTGGCAACTCAACTAAGTCCCATGATTTATTCTTTGTCAGTGCATCCATCTCTTCATCCATAGCATTCTTCCAATCTTTGTTTCCAATTGCCTCTTCAAAACAAGTGGACCCAACATGCTGAACATATGACACAATGTATGCATAATGCATCTTCATGAAAGCCATTATATGGTCATCTATCCATTGGATATCTCACTCTATCTGATCTCCTCAATTGCGATGCACTAGATAGTGCCCAAACTGTTATTGTGTGTGGTGGAAAATACTTTCTTACACTCTTTATCCCTAGAGCACTCCTCAACCTACCACTCCATGGAGTATGATTGCCACTGCTTTCTACATGGTTTTGAGATCCATACATATCCTTAACATACTGATATTTTGGACCATTATTTGCTACATTTTTCTTTACATACCCATCATGATCATTGCTCTCACAGACATCCATGTCAATTGTAGCTTTTTATTGATACCAAGACTCATACTCATCGAATCTCGCATCCCCCCCAGAATTCTGGTCACTCGGATGGGCCGAATGCGGCGCGATTTTGGTCGATGCAACAATAAATCACTAAAATCACATGATTTAGGTCATGGCCTATCGCACACACCTCCAAATCAAAGCAATGGGTGGAGGGGAAGAGTTGTATATAGCTAGAATAGCAAATAAACTCCAAAATCCAAATTGGCAAACAAATCAAACCCTCTTGCCCTGTTATGATAGCAAAAATCCCAATGCTTGTTTTCCTTCTTTTTCTTTGTTTTTTTCCTATCCTAATGCATATAAATCACAAAGCAATTTCCTACACTACTCCAACATGCTTTTTCAAATCCAAAAAACCAAAAACTTACTTGCTAAGGAGATCAAATACCTCTTCAAACTCCCTTGCTTCCTACCTACCTACCTGAAGTACCGGTTCGCGGAAAACCCTACTTCAATGCCCGATTCAAAGCACGCAAGCGCTAAAGGCTTGAATCTGTTGGTCCCGAAAAAATGGAACCAAAATGTAGAGGTGACCAACCGCCAAGACCCATGGACCACTTATTGCTTCAGGTGTTCCAAGCCGAGCACTAATGGCTACCTCTCACATAGCTGATGCACTATCTATCTCTACGGGTGTAGCGAGCTTACCTCCATGCCCATCGAGTTACCTCCTCTCCCGCGCACTTTGGTAGCTCCATGATTCAAGTGCAAGCTTCAAGCAAGCTCCGTCCTCAAGTGCCATGCTCCAAGCTCCATTGCTGGAGCAAGAGAAGAGAAGAGAAGAGAAGAGAAGAGAAGAGAAGAGAAGAAAATAAAAGAAAAGAAAATAGGAGAAGACAGAGAGCTTCTCCACCCCGGTCCCTCACCCTCACACACTCACTCCCTCACACTCTCACACTCCCTCTCTCAAGCACAAGCTCAAGCAAGCAAGAAGAAGAAGAAGAAGAAGAAGAAGAGGAGGAGAGCCACTTTTGGCCACACACAAGAATGAGCTTTTCATTCACTTTTCAACTTTATATACAAAACCCTAAATTCCTTTTTGGGCGGTCATCTCCTTATCCCCTTTTTTACATGGCCGGCCGTGGGCCCTTTTTCCCATTGTCCTCCTATCTTCCTAGCTTCCTTCCTACCGCCCATCTACCTTTACAAATTGCATGGGTGAGAGCCTGGCACTCTTAAAATAAATCATGGTGTGCCTTGCGCTTTTTTACAAATGTATAGACTCGCGCTTTTTCTCGTGCGCCTTTTTCCTTGATTTAGGACTTTTCTGCACTTTTTGTGTTTCCAAATTCTTCTTGGCACGCCTTCGTCTTCTGTTTCACTTTTGCCTTGGCCTTGTCTTTTGCTTTAGATTTTTCAACTTTTCCACCTTGTTCGTTTGAGGGTTAACAGTAGATGCCAACGTTGCGTCTTTGTTAGCACGCATAGCAGCCTGAGATCTGTTGCCTACAATGCTACGCCAGTTTTGGGAGAAAACACAATGCTTTCCTCCTCGTTGCCCAATCTTCGCATTTGATGTGCCATGCTGGAGCACCCTGAGCTGGGGATGAAGTCTCCAGAAGAAATTAGGAGCTAATATTGCCTCCTTTGCACACAGCAGCTCCTCCAAGGTCAGGAGGTCACATTGTGGCTATGGAGGTCAAGAGGTAAGACGAAGAAGATGAAGGCTCATGTGCATTTAATGGAGTAATGAGGCTGAGGGAATCTAATGATCAAAGGTGGCTCTGATACCATGTGGAAAATCAGAGTGCAAGCCAATATTGAAGTGTGTGCACAAGTACAAGAACATGTCTTGCTTATAACGTTGCTTATGACTACAACTAGGGTCACCTCTCTCTAGACACATGGGTTGTTTATATAGCCCCAACTAGCTAGGATTAGGGTTTCCCCTTCCCCTCAAGACCATTCACACCTGCCTATCCTTATCCACTCGTGCATAAGGAGAGTTCATATGCCTATACTCTCAACAATGAGATCAGTCCATTGCATTGGCTTCTATCTATGGCTGAAAGTTATATCAAATGGATGTGAAGAATTCTTTTTTGAATGGTACATTGAAGGAAGAGGTATACATGGATCATCTAGAAGGGTATGTTCACCATAAATATCAATATTATGTGTGGAAATTGAGAAAGGCATTGTATGGATTGAAGCAAGCACCAAGATCTTGGTGTGAGAGAATTAGTAACTTTCTATGCATGGAGTGGTTGTTGTCGTCATCTATATCAATGATCTCATCATTATAGGTACTCTAGAGAGAGATATTGCTGAAGTAAAGCATGGGATGCACAATGAGTTTGACATTAAGGATCTTTGCTTACTAAGGTACTTTCTTGGCATTGAGGTGATTGATACTCCACATGGAGTTTGGCATACTCATAAGAGATACTAGAGAAGCATGGAATGACAGGATAAGTCGATGGGATACACCTCTGGATCAAAAAATTAAGATGGTGGATGATGGATAGCATGTGAAAGATGTCATTATATTTCGGAAGATAGTCGGTAGCCTAATTTACCCAACCATTACTAGGCCGCGTGACTTAAGTTACTCAGTGGGAGTCATTAGTCAATTTATGTAGAAAACATGCAAGTCAAATTTGGATGCAGTGAGGAGAATCTTGAGATATGTGAAGAACATAGTTAGCTTTGGCTTGCTCTATGAGAAATGGATCAAGCCTACATTGTTTGGCTATACAAATGTAGACTAGGTTGGAAATATCATGCATAGGAGATCCACTAGTGGCTATGCTTTCTCATTTGGCTTAGGCATGGTAAGTTGGAGTAGCAAGAAGCAACTTATACATGGCTGCATGTGAGCATACATGGCTAAGACTATTACTATGTGATGTGGGGATAGAGATAGATGCTAGAGTTATCATGTATTGTGATAACATTAGCAATATCATGTTGGCAAAGAACTGGGTCTATCATGCAAGGACGAAGCATATCAAAGTGCACTATGACTTCATTACAAATAAGGTTATGGATGGAGAGAGAGACTTGATAAATCTCAAAACCAATAACCAAGTTGTTGATATATTTACCAAAGAATTAGGTAAGGATAAGTTTAAGTACTTTAGGAGTGCACTTGGGGTATTGTATTTGCAAACTCGTTCTAAGCTTGAGGGGGAGTGTTGAGAAATAAAGCATAGGATAAGCCATATCCTATGTATGCACAAATAAAGTGGAGATTGTGTGTGAAGAATCCAAAAAGGCCAAAGGTATCTATCATTTGAGAGGATACTTGTGGTGTATCAATGGTGAATGAAGATGAATAAGAAGAAAAACTCTTGAGCCTCCATATCTCTTGCCATTGCCCCTTTTGTTGAGTATTCCTCTCTACTCTTTTCACTTTTCGTGCAACTAGCGTGCTTTCTATACATGAAAAAGAGCTTCATATATTCAAGTACCTTGTATCTCATTTGAGAGATATCTAATTTCTATTTTGAATTTTTTGGTCTTACTTCAACATACTAGACACGCATCAGCAGTAATCCCACATCCAACAATGGAGCCACTGGCCAAGGTGTTTTGTGAATATGAATATAATGTCACGTATGGATAATTCATATCTGAATATCCAGGTACAAACTGACATCTTTGCTATTCATTGAGGCATAGGCATGCGCATGAATTCAATTTAACAAGTAGCTTGAATTTACCTTTTTCAATAATTAACGAACTCATAGGGGATCACAGGCTAATTCTTTCCGCAACCATAGATGACCTCGCATAGATTTATGCATATGGCACTTTGAGGTTCGCACAAATCCATGTACTCAAATACTTTGCATCCGAGTGCTACGTGACGAAGTTATACGTGGCATAAAGAACATATAAGGTTACTTAAGAGTTATGCACATAGACGGTGCATGCATGGGAAAGATACTATGAAACATGCTTCAATGGTACACAAATTGATCTTGCATTAAAGTCTCACTAATATCTTGAACTATTAGTTTATTGGGATCTTGAAGTCATGCATAACTAGTACAAACAACAATCATTGGGATTAAGACTACGATGCCTTGAGATTCACCGATAGTGATTATGTTTATCAATCCTATTCGAGGTTGGGCTAGATGCAACAACAACTTTAGGGCAAGCGAAGAGCTCAAGGATTAGGAAACCCTAAGTCAAAGGAAATATTGATACTTTTGTACTTGTTAGGAAGAAGGTTCGGTTATCAATCAAAGTAAGGGATTATTAGAACTCATGTCTTGAAGAATGTCCTAGCTAAGTGGAGGAAGTGTTAAGTATTTTTTGCATGGAATCGCTTAGAACCCAAGGGGAAGAGCAAATACGTGATGGAAAGATTATTGTGACTATTCCTGCAATGCTTGGAAAGGATAGCATTGTTTCTCTTGATGGATCGAATAAGATTCTAAATGCTTTTGCATTAAATTGATTATTGGGATGTGATTTGGATGATTATTCCAAGTGCTTGTGTTTTGGCAGGGGTCAGTAATGACAAGTTGCCATGGAAAATAAAGGAATGTTTCCTTGGAAGATGATATTAGGCTGATTGCCTTGATTGTGCTTGATTCTTAATTGGATTAATTAAGGAAGGATATTTTACACGGTGTCGTGATGTTACGAGGACACGGTGTGAAAAAGTATGGAATGCATCATCATCCGACTTCTCTATTGATCTAGAGAGTCAATGTGATCTGAGCCATTAGTACTAGTGTGAGTTGTATGGATTATCCAAAAATACTAGATTTTGGGATAATTTTAGTTGACTTTTGATATTATTTATTGTAAAAATTAGAAAAATTTAGAAAAAGCTTCTAGATTAGGATGGCATGCAAAAAGCTAGTTGCTTTTTCAGCCAATTAGGAGATTTTTCATAAAAAAGGACAGATTGACGAAATCTTGCGCGTTGTGATCGCTATAAATAGGCTGAAAACTGCAGATTGAACTGAAAGAAGAAGAAGGAGTGATCTAGGAGATCCGTGATCAGGTGTCCTAGGGTTTAATCCCCCTTTTGGAGCCAATAGAGCCATTAGATTTGGGTTCTAGGCAGCAGAGAAAGAGCTGATTTTTCTTATCCATGTTTTGGGTCTACGAAGGAGCTCCAGGAGAACTAATGCCTGGAGATTGCTTCTGAGTAGTGTGAAGATTCCAAGTTCTTTCAATACATATTGATTCAATTTATTGTGATTTGTTTTTGTCATGTTTACCACTTGGGTATTCTCTATCTTCTCTTCCATCTTCTATCTCTACTTCCTTCTACTTCTGATCCCTAGTGGATTCGACCTTTCGACAAAAACCCCTTCGACATTGGTAAACCCGACGTGAAAGGTCGTCACTGAAGAAGGAAAGACAAGATGGGAGAATCTTCGAATACATTCTCCAGTGTTGTTTTGCAACAATTGGTGCAAAATATGAATATGCTTATGCAGGTACAACAACAACAATAGGTGATGCAAGCTTCAGCTCAAACAGAAAGTGTTGTGATGAATGCTTTGCAAGCAGTTGAGCGTGAGGTGAAGTTATTCAATGGCAGGAATGTATCTATATATGTACATACCTATGCTCAGAAGATGGAATTCTTTGGAGTGGCTCAATCTGAATGGAGCCGGTATTTTGTACGTGTTACTGTCTATGAACTAAAAGCATCGATTACTGAATTATACTTGCAAGATGCAGACTGGGTAGCCTTCAAGAAGACACTCAGGGAAGAATTTTACATTGAGGACACCAGTTTGATTACACGCAAGACTTTTCAGGAGTGGGTTATACAACCTAATAAGGGTCTTGTGGCTACAGAATTGTTAAGAGAATTTGAAAGTAGATTTGAGCAGTTGGATCTTGCAGAACAGCAAGCTCTTGCAAGTTAGAAAATTGAATTGTTTCTATAGGCAGCTGATCCTGAGCTTCAAGAGAAGCTTGATGATTTGCTGGAGGATCAGACTACAGAGACAGGTTTGAAAACAAAGTGGAGACATGTCAAGGAAGCTGTTACTGCGCTTGTGAAGAAGCATAAAAGAAGAGAAAGATTGCATGTATCTAGCTTGCCCACTGTTACGGGTAAGACAGTTGAAGTATCCATTAAGCCACCCGCTTCTGTGGCTAACCCTATGGCTGTACCTGCTATTGTTCCCTCTATTAGGGAAGATGTCTTGGATGAATTGGTCAAAGGGATGCGGGATCTTCAATTGAAGGTTGCAAAATTGGACGAAAAAGGACAAGAGAAAAGGGGACGGGTAGCAGTCCCTAAGCTTGGAAAAAGATATATGTGGTGAGACAGTTTGCAGCACGAGAGAAAGGATTGTGCTGCCTATCAGGAGGCCTTGGCATGATAGCTTATCTTTTGGAAAGATGGAAAGATCCATGAACAAGAAACGGGATTGCCTCTTGCTTTGAATTTTGGAAAGGGAGATATGCAGAAGTTGTTGGAAGACTTGGCTGTCTGAAATGCTTATGCGATAGTACATGCTTCTACTTTTGGTCTACAGTTGGATAGAATGCATGGCCAAGTGATGGTTGGTCCAAAGACTGAAATATGGACACATGCTTTACATGCAACTGAAAAGAGAAAGGTCACTGATAGTGAAATGTCTCATGTAGGGTAAGAGATTCGTGGCATAACTGGTTGGGAATCATCGATAGATGCATATTCAGTGTATGCATATTTAGCAAAGGTACAAAACACGGATGTACCTGTGGAAGAAAAACGAAAAAGAGATGAAGATATTGTAGGGACATCTAAAAGAATGACAAAAATAAGTATGGATCAACCTAAAGTTGCAAATCAGCCATCTCCCAAGCATGTTATGGAAGAGGCCAGTCAAGAGCAAAAACAGGATAACAAACAAGAGGGCAAAAAGAAGGGCAAGCATCCAGGATATAAGTTGCAATCTGACATTGAGACAGCCACAGATCTTAAGAAGGTTCTTGAAGAACGGATCTTAAACAGTCGGGTGGAATTTACCTTGGGAGAGGTGCTTGGCATTTCCAAGCGAGAATTTCATGATGAGATCATTGACATAATTAAAAGGAAGCGTCAGTTTCTTGGTGATACCACTAGTGCATTGCTACAATTTGAAGAGGAAACTGGTTTGTTGGATATTCAGGCTGAATATGAGCATGAAGTAAGTACAGGATTGTGTATGCAGGATGCTACTAATCAATGGACAGCAAGTGGAAAAGAGAAGAAAGTGGCTGAAAATGCATTGTCTTGTAGCAATATGCATCGTGGAGTAAGGCAAATGCAACAATATGGAGAAGAGAATCTAGGATTTATTCCTTGAAGTCACTACACAAGAAATCATTGGGCTAGAGCTACCACTAAAATGGTAGTGAAAATAGGGGAGCGTGAAACTCCTTGTGTTGCTTTTCTTGACCATGGGTCTAAGATAAATGTCATTGAGCGGCAATTGTATGAAAATGGTGCATGGCCTATGGACACTGAACATGGTTGACGTATGAGGGCTGCAAATAATTCTTCAAGGAGCTCTATGTTGCATGTCCTAATGTAAAAGTGACAATTGGTGATGTATAGGAAGAGCAACACTTCTTTGTGCAAGATAATTCCTCATATGCAGTGATTTTGGGACAGCCCTATATTATAGATGTGCGTATGGAAACAAAGGTGCTTGATGATGGTTCTATTTATGCAAGAGTCAGAAGCAAGGATGGGAGAAAAGCAGTCCAATTTCTTATTGTTTGTGTTAATCATCCTAGAAATCATGATACGCTTCGAAAGTCACCTTTGGTTCCAAATGCAAGGGAATTCAAATGTAAGAAAAGTAGTCCAATTTCTTACTGTTTGTGTTAATCATCCTAGAAATCGTGATACGCTTTGAGAGTCACCTTTGGTTCCAAATGCAAGGGAATTCAAAGACCTGGATTTTCATTAAGCACTGCTGTAATGCGGGGCTACAGTAGTGTTGTTCAGAGGGTGTACTTGCCTCTTGATGAAATGAAGCATGTATTTACTCTTGGTAATTCTCAGTTTACAGCAAACATTTCATGTTGGTTTAAGCCTATGGAAGCTATGTGTAGGGTTGAACGCATATCTATGAAACGGGCTATTAAGAAACTGAGATCATTGGGGCTCTTAGTTGAAAATGATGGCATTTCAAGTATCTTTTATGGGCTGAATATTACTGACACTATGGCTGAAATTTCAGCAACCATACATGCAGAAAATGAGGCTGAAAACAGAGTGTTGTCAGTATGTTCTTTGGATATGTATGATATTATAGCATTGTTTGCTCAACAGGAAGGATTACAATGGGCTGAAGCACTTGTGGAGACAAAGTATAAGACACTTGACAAAAAGGTGAAACCAATTGCTTTGCCACTTCCACTAGAGAGTGAGGGTATGTATGAAAAAGTGTCAAGGCAGCCAAGCTTATGGGATCCTAAAGATATAAGTCATCAGTTTACATATGAAACATTACATGAATTAAAAGTTGGTGCATAAGAGTTTCTTTTGCCTGTTGAGAGAAATTGTTTTATGCAGATGTTGGCTAGACATGGGAAGGCATTTGCATTTCAACCAAGTGAAATAGGTTGGGTGGATCCAAATGTTGTCTCTCCTATGGTCATATTTACTGTGCCACATGTACCATGGAACTTGAGGCCTATTCCAGTGCCTAAAGCTTACTTGCCAAAGTTGATGGATTTGCTAAAATGAAAAGATTCACATGAAGATCTTGGAGCCTTCTTTAGCCCCATACTCAAATCGTTGGTTTACTGTGCCCAAAAAGAATGGGGCTTTGAGATTTATTCAAGACATGCAATCGGTCAATAAAGTGACCATAAGAAATGTGGGTGAAGGTCCTGTGGTTGATAAATTTGCAGAGGCTTTTGCAGGCAGAGCGATCTATTCTTTGGGTGATCTTTACTTGGGTTATGATCAATTTTAGCTTGCAATTGAAAGCAGGGATATCACAACCATGAAGACTCCTTTGCGGTTAGTACAGATGTGTACTCTCCCACAGGGTGCAACAAACTCAGTGGCACACATGACAAATGCTATGAATAGGGTACTCAGGGATTTTATACCACAATTGACTATGCCCTTCTTGGATGATGTTCCAATCAAAGGGTGTGCAATGGATGAAAAAAATGAAGAGGTGGATGCTCATGGATGCAGACAATTTGTTGCAGACCATATTGTGGATTGTGAGAGGATTTTGACATGTCTAGAAGAGGTGCATTTAACTCTTTCTGGACAAAAGTCTATCTTTGGAGTTGAAGAGGTTTTGATTGTTGGGCATATGTGTGGGCCTTATGGGCGAAGGCCATCACCAGCAAAAATAGATGGGATTGATAGAATGCAAGATATATGCACGAATGTATCAGAGGTGCGTAGATTCTTGGGTGCATGTGTGTTCTATTTGATATGGATCCCTCACTTTGCACATGTAGCCAATGCTCTTTATCAACTTCTAAGGAAAGGTAAAAAATTTCATTGGGAAAGGAAGCATCAAAAAGTAATGAAGAAATTGAAGCAACTCTTAAAATCTGCTCCTACATTGAGAAAGACTGACTATTCACATGGAAAGCCTGTCATTATTACTGTTGATACAAGCCCAATCGGGATTGGATGGGCAATTGGGCAAGATGATGAGGAAGGGCAAAGATATGCAATACGCTTTGGTGCAAAAGTATTGACTGAATGATAGAGAAGATATCCACAGGTAAACAGAGAATTATGGAGAATTGTGATAGCCCTTAAATGTGATAAGGAGTATTTTATGGGTTCTCATGTAGTCATTGAGATTGATTGTTTACCGGTATTGGGTATGATTACTAGTTGTGCTACCCCGGACATTGCTATGCTCCAGTGGATTGCATACATCAAATCTTTGAACCCTCAATTTCAGCATATTGCAGGAAGAGATAACCCAATGGCAAACATGTTATCTCGAGCATGTTATGAGAATGAAGATGGGATGATGGATGAGGAGAAGAAGATGACTTTCTTATGGCTGAAAATGATGTTACAAGAGTGAATTTAGTAATGCAAGGTGTTGCTATAGCATTAATAGAAGCTTGGACAACAAAGAGAAGACACTTTAGATGTTTTGCATCTTGTGTAGAAGTGTTTCTGGAAGACAAATATGCAAGAGAGTGGCTGAGAATTGGTCAATATCTCAGTACATTAACAAAGAGAGATGAATGGTCAGATGAGGAGTTTAAGAAGATCAAGAGGAAAGCCTATGGATTTTTCTTAAAAGATGGATACTTATGGAAACGTGCTAAAAAGAAACAGGGTATGCCATTGCGAGTTTTGGGTGACAAAGCTTCACAAGTAAAAGTAATGCAAGAATTTCATGAAAGCTTGTGGGCTGGTCATAGAGGTGTTTGGGGTACTTTTACAAAAATCAAAGAAAGATATTGGTGGCAGGGTATGTATAAGGATGTTCCTCACTTTGTGGAAACATGCACAACATGTCAAATGTATTCAACTGTTAGACATTGGGATGGATTGCAACCCACATATCCATTGTCTCTTCATTTTAAGTGGGTGGTGGATTTGGTCACAATGCCTACAGGTCTTTGGCAAATGAGGTATCTTGTGCTTGCTCATGAAGACTTGACTAATCAAGTGGAAGGGAGAACTCTATGTACTAAGATGACAAATGCCGTATGTACTTTTCTCTTAGAAGAGATCTTTTGTCAATATGGCTGTGTGGGAAAAATTACAGCAGATAGGGGTGAGTTGGATGCAGATGAAGCTCATGATTTCTTTGCACGGTTGGGGATAAAGCTTGCTTTAACTTCAGCCTATAACCCTGAAGGAAATGGAAAAAGTGAAAGAGGTCATCCACCTATTGTGAAGGCATTGGCAAAAGCATGTGGAGAGAAGGTAAAAGAGTGGCCACGATTGCTCCCTTATGCTTTGTGGGTTGACAAAACAACTCGTAGTGCTGTTACAGGATATATGCCTGCAGAATTGATGTATGGTCAAAAACCTATCGTGCCAATAGAAGAGATGACTATCACATGGAGTGTGTTACCTTGGGAGGAGGAGTTGAATCGAGAGGAGTTGTCGCATTAGACAGTTGAAAAGAAAGTCAGAAGACATAGAGGCAGCAACTACAAAGTTAAGGGCAACAAGGATACAAAACAAGAAACGGTTTGACAAAAGACATAGACTGAGACCAATAACCATACAAGATGGGGATTGGGTATTGGTTTATGATAGCAGTTTAGATAACCAACATAGTGCCATGAGTAAAGTTTCCAAAAGATGGTTTGGACCCTATGTGGTAAGACATGTGTTTGTTAATGCTACTTATGCATTAAATGAGCTGGATGGGATAGCCATCAAACTTCCGGTAGCAAGGAAAACAATCAAATTATTCAAAAGGCGGGAATCTACTACCTATGAGTTGCCAGAGGTGGAAGAAAATAGTGGTCATGATACAGGGGCTTGCCAGGAAGATATGAAAGATAAAGAAGTAAAGGATATGGTTGCAGAGGATGAGGAGGACTCAGAATCCGGTGACAAGCAAGATTTCGGCACATACCGGAGGATGTGCAGGTTCAGAGGGGGTGGATGTCGTGATATTATGAGGACATAGTGTGAAAAAGTATGGAATGCATCATCATCCGACTTCTCTATTGATCTAGAGAGTCAATGTGATCTAAGCCATTAGTACTAGTGTGAGTTGTATGGCTTATCCAAAAATACTAGATTTTTGGATAATTTTAGTTTATTTTTTATATTATTTATTGTAAAAATCTGAAAAAGTTAGAAAAAGCTTCTAGCTTAGGATGGCATGCAAAAAGCTAGTTGCTTTTTCAGCCAATTAGGAAATTTTTCATAAAAAAGGACAGATTGACGAAATCGCACACGTCGTGATCGCTGTAAACAGGCTGAAAACTGTAGATTGAATTGAAAGAAGAA
The DNA here is from genome assembly GCF_053477565.2 of Lygodium microphyllum. Classification (NCBI taxonomy): domain Eukaryota; kingdom Viridiplantae; phylum Streptophyta; class Polypodiopsida; order Schizaeales; family Lygodiaceae; genus Lygodium; species Lygodium microphyllum. The sequence continues at coordinate 36,382,119 of NC_141147.1, forward strand.
GAAGGAGTGATCTGGGAGATCCGTGAGCAGGTGTCCTACAGTTTTACCCCCCTTTCGGAGCCAACAGAGCCATCAGATTTGGGTTCCGGACAGCAAAAAAAGAGCTGGTTTTTCTGATCCACGTTTTGGGTCTACGAAGGAGCTCCAGGAGGACTAATGCCTGGAGATTGCTTCTGAGTAGTGCGAAGATTTTAGGTTCTTTCAATACATATTGATTCAATTTATTGTGATTTGTTTTTGTTGTGTTTACCACTTGGGTATTCTATATCTTCTCTTCCATCTCCTATCTCTACTTCCTTCTACTTCTGATCCCTGGTGGATTCGACCTTTCGACAAAAACCCCTCCGACAACAGGTGGATCATCTCCAAGGTCATGCCATGTCTCAACTCAAAAGGGCACTGCTCTCATGGGCTGAAGGTTGAGTGGTGAAAAGGCCAACCACGAAAAGTCTGTCTCGTTCCTAGGTCACTTGGGGTCAATGGAGCTTTAGACACCCTTTGCCAAGTCCGAAACGGAGTTGAAGACTGCCATGAGCCCAACATTTGTGGCGTTGGAAGATCCTATTCTAGATATTGGATAGAAATTACGGTGCCATGTGATTTGGACCAGGTACTTCCGTTGGACAAAAGGGATACATAACTCTCATGTATGGGCAGGAGACAAATATTAACTTAAAGATAAGTTAAGAAACTTGTTTGTAAAAAGGACTACTTATTTTGTTTTTGTGTCGGTGCTATAAATTACGGGAACGATCCCTGTTCCCTAAAAGGCCTAGTTAAAGGAGTTGATTTTGAATGTCACACATAAATGTGATAGGACCTAATTAGAAAACTAAAGCTATCAAGGGAAGTGGGTGGGTAGAACCCCAATGGGTCTGTCCTATGGCAGGGTGGTCCCAAAGAACTAGGAGGCTTCTCACAAGGTTTTTATCACCGTTTGACTTTAGGTATTGTTAAGTTAGAACCCGATTTATGCCATTTTAGGGGACTTGTATGGGACTATGCCCTACGAGTAGAGAGGTTGAGCGGCGTTTCCTTCTCGTTTCCCATTCTCTTTGAACCAAGTGTGGTATGGATCTGCTTCGGATTGGGTATCTCTACGTAAAGTAGGATGTCCAAGACTCGATGCTAGTATGCTGCCACGAGACCTTGACCACTAAAAACCTAGATTTCAGGTTGATCCTAGTGGGTTCAGCTGCGAATGTTCCATTGCGAGGCAGAATTTGGAAACCCTAGGTGACAAACCTCGGAACATTCCAATGGGAGTGCCGGGCAGCGACGCTTAGATTCATTTCTCGATGGACTACTAAAACGTGCTTGGATAGTTGATAGGCAGACACGTTACAATTATGGTTTTTCAACAAAAAGTATAATAAAAATAAGAGAATAATAGCAAAAACTAGAGACTCATTGAATTCCAATCCCCTTAAAAGACACAAGATTCTACGTCTAGTTGCTAGTGCCTCAAGTGCAAGATCAATCATCGTCAAGTAGTGATGATTCGTTTAAAAACAATCTAGATTTTTTCCTTGAATCAAACAATACGAAAACCCTAAACTATTTGATTTAAGACAAAATCTATTCTAACCAAATAGAATAACATAATACAAAGACAGATTGATTCCTTACCTTATCAGTCTTCCTAAACTAAGATGCATAAGATTTTTGCATCAAGCTCTCCATGGGGTGAGAAAACCCATCTTGCTCGAGCTTGGCATATTCCACCCACAACTTATGTTTGGAGACTCAACAAGAGACATTTTGTCAGGCCTTAGAAATGGAAGCAAAATGTAGGTGCACTTCACCTATGCGCTAGATTTAGAAAAAATAGGCATATTTATCATGTGGTCTCTTTAGTCAAGTTATCTTGCATTCTCTTACCTTGCAAGATATCCTACCATCTACTCTTATCCACTTGCCCAGTCTCAGAAAAAAATAAAATTTTCTAAGCAAGTAGAATGAATCAAACAAATATTCAAAGAGAGAAAATTGACCAATTGTTGTAGTCTAGAAGTCCATTAAAGAGCTCCCAAGGTCCGACAATCCCATCAACCACACCTTTGCAAGCTTCACATATTTCAATCCTATGAAATCCATGCAAGATTTCATGAATAAATTGGGAGAACCCAAGGAGAGAAGAGGAGGTTGAGATGTTACCAATAAGAAGTAGAAAAGCAAAGCTCACAACCTTGTTTAGAACATAATGCATCACAGACCAAGCTTACATGCAATAGAGAAAACTTAGAGATAGAGTCGATACAAAAGAGAAGAAATGAGATAAGCTTTTGTTTTGCAGCTTTAGTAATGATTCATTAGTGTTTTCCCATTGCAAATACAGTTGGGTCATTTTCCAATTGGGTGGCCTTTCTCTCTTAGCGCATCATGCTTAGGCATTGTTACTTGTAAACTTGGGTTTTTGGCCCATCGATGCATCTCACATCGACTCACACATGTGCAATGCATTTATGTGCTTACAATTTTTAATTCCCAATTTTCCCTAGAGAGTATAATGCCTCCATGTCATTTTTTATTTTTTGTAATTTAAAGAGCATTTCAACTATTAGGTTTGATTTTCAATGTTTGATGTGGTCAACATCCTCCAAGCTATCACTTTTACTTTTTGCCAATTTTCTTGATATTTGTAAATACCTCACTTTTAACATTGTTTGTCACCCATTGCCTTTTGCTTTCTACTCTCATAGCCCACTTTGTGAAAGGGGGCTAACACTAAACTCTTGTACAAAGTAGAGATTTTTAGAATGGTTATAATCTATTCAAAGATAAGGCAAAAGATGGGTTTTAAGAAACGCTTTCGTTTGATTCTGATTCTAATTCTGATTTTGATTCTTTAAGATCCTTTAGTCTAATTCTATTGTAGGGGAATCTTTGATTTCATCCCACTCAATAAATCCTCTACATCTTAAAAGTGCCTGCTTTTCATAACCTAGAAGAAGTTTCAAATATTTTGAATCTCCTATATGGGAGAGTAAATAAGAGCTAAGAACTCCAAAGTATTTGGTTCTAGATCCACTGTAACAAGGCATATAGCAAAAAACACTTATGGATTCTTCCTTCTCCATTAAAATTATTTTTTCCACCCTTTTGTTGAAAATTTAAGATCCAATGACTTTAGAAATGGCTTTTAAAGCCATTGTTAGTAAACTTGGAGAGCTTGTGAACCTGGTATGGTAAATTGTAATAGGTTAATTATTCAAACTTTCAATACTGCCAAGACCTAGCTTTAATGGCCTAGAGTCCTTGACTCTTCCAAGAAAGTTATCAAGGTCTTCAATTTCAATTTTTGTAAGAATCTAAAAAGTTTTCTTTGTCAATAGATAAAAATCTTAAAGCCACTTATCTATTAAGCATAACAAAGCTCTAACATTAAGCATATGAAGACCTTTGAAATATATTTCATACCTTTGGATTTTCATTATCTTTAAGAAAACTCTTATTGTAAAGATTTATTGAGTTCTTTGGCTTCTCCTCTAATGGAGACTTCATTATTTCTTCATACACCATGTCCTTAATGCCAAGTTTATTCTGGACCTCTAAGAACTCTTCTTTTGTGTGGGTAATGTCTTCTTTTCATATTCCACAATTTGATCAATATATGAATGCAAGGGTATGGAGCTATCTTGGGAATTATCCCCCTCAACATCTAGAGCTTCTAGTAGGCACGTTTTATAACTTATGAAATTCTTGTTAATTTGGCTCCATGCTACTAGGATAGCTAAGTAGCGATCTTCTCAAAGATAAAAAAATATATTTAATATCATTTAGCAATACATGTCTCTTTTTATTGATACTACGTAAAAAATGTAGGGATACAATCAAGAGGGTCTTTTTCAGTCCATATACTCAATTCTATCTTCTTTTCTTCTACCTTTGTGATATGATGCTCACTCTTAAACATAATAGGATCAAAATCTTGCAATAGATGGTTCTCAACATCCTCTTGAAACATCTTAGCTTAGCTTTCTCTTCAACTTCTTAATCTATGTGTACACTCGAGGGGTCCAGCTTATAGAACATGTAAGATACCACGTGAGTTCAAAAGAAAGGATATTATATTTACAAAATGGGTTTTTAAATTAAAAAAATCTATACATTTAGTAAAGTAAAAGCTATCATCTTAAGGTCTTATAACATGTAAATAAAGGATATTTCTTAATATCCTTTGAACACAAGTTATATAGATGATTTCTTATAGTTGACTCCTCGAGTGTATTTAACACCTTCTCCCTTCTTATCTTGTACTTTCTTTGAAGAAAAATATTTCATATATTGGAGATACACTAGAAATCCTATGTTGACATTGTTGTTGATCCCTATAAAGAGGGTAGTTTGCTTCACGCTTATTAAATCCTCATCAATAAGATGAAACTTGGTATTTAAAGTTATCTTGGAGCATTGGTTGCTTGGATGACATCATTAAAATAAACATAATTATTAACTATAAGACTCTCTACATGTCTAACATAATGTTCCTTGTATGTCTCAAGTTTCTTTTCAAGAGATCTCCTGAGAGCTCTCCAAATCAAAAGGAACATTCAACATATCCTTGATGTACATAAACTTGGATGAGTTTTCTAGCTGTGCTGAAGGTAATCATGTACCCATGATTATAAATAGCTAGATTTCTATGGGATTTTAAGTTGCTTAATTTCAAGTGATGTTTTTAATCTTCTTAGGTCATTTGGTTTGATTACATAGGTTAGATCTAGAGAGATACGATTATGCAAGGACTTAGTGGGATGCTAGAAAATTGAGATGCCAAGTGTGTGCATATACTACAAGTGACCTAGCAAATCCTTGGAAGAAAGATCTATGTGAGAGCAATGGATAAGGAGTGTTAGAATGATTAAAGAGACAATTCATATCTATCTATGGATAAGCCAAGTGACAATCAAGTGCTACATGGTGTCTAGGCAAAAAAAAAGACAAGAAAAGCTATGTGTTTTACAAAAAGGGGTTTTTTCAACTATTGTGAGATGATTTTTGTAAATCTATATGTGATGGATTATAGAACATGTTTTTTTCGATCGGCTTGAGTATCATGATGACTATATTGTGCGTTCATATGTAAAAGTTAGAGCATAATCAAGTTGCATGAAATTTAGGATATTACAACACTTCTTAAGGCTTTAACATGAGGTTTCTTGCTTCTATCAAAAGAGTGTTTGTAATTCAAGAGGGTGTCTATAGTATTCAAAGTCTTTTATAAATCAATATACAAAGTTCTTTTTGATTCTCTTGAATTTTTCTTCCATCTTGCCTATTCTTTCTAATCCCCTCTGTAGATTGTGGCTTATCACAGAACCCCTTTGACACTGTTGCATTTCATACATTGATAGATAAAGTTTGCACCCATGTCATATAAAATGTGAATTTTGTTGGTTGTGGTTTTTTGTGCAAGCTTGGTCTTGTATTTCACCCATTGAAGGAGCTAAAACATGAAAGTAGGTGCTTGATTTTGCTTAACCTACATGTTTTTTGCATTTCATATGTTTTTGGGCTCTAGTTGCATTCCTTTAAAGCATGTCATGTGAAATATGATTCTAATAGATGTTTATTTATTATATGGTATGGCTTTTTCATTTTCATGCATCGATGTGGACATGATGGGTTATTTAATATAATGTTAGGACATTGCTTTTGCTGTTGGTGAGTTTAGCTATGATTAGAACAAAAGCCACTATAAGGAAGCAAAAAATTATCCTAGGAATATTACTCATAATATTCATTAGTCTTTCAAGCTATCCAAGCTACTAACAAGTCATAAGAGAAGATTTTCACAGGTTGTGAGATATTAGAGAAAGATACAAAAGGCAATGAATGCTCTTTATAATGCAGCTCCAAAGCTGCCATTCCAAAGGCTTGTTAGGAAGTTATGTGATAAGCATAGTCTTAATAGTTTTTGGTGGACAACAAGTGCCCTCAATTGTGTCCAAAGGCTACAGAGAGCTTCTTGATTGAGTTTTTTCAAGATGTGTGTGTGTGTGTGTGTGTGTGTGTGTGTGTGTGTGTGTGTGTGTGTGTGTGTGTGTGTGTGTGTGTGTGTGTGTGTGTGTGTGTGTGTGTGTGTGTGTGTGTGTGTGTGTGCGCGCACATAGGTTGACACTTATGGATAAGGATATGATTGTCTTAAAATTATTAAGATATAGATTCTCCAAGGTTCTAGAGCTAGTTTCTCTTACATATGAGAAGACATACAATATGCTAAGTATGCCACCATATAGAAAGAAAAAGGTAAATAGAGGTCTGAAAGTGGAGGATATCACACATGAGAGAGATACAATACTACATGAGGAGGGAAAGGCTATAGAGAAATAAACATAGAAATGGAGGGAGATAAGGAGGCGAAAAGCATATGAAAAAGGAGTAGAGCAACTAGAAGTATAAGAGGAGGGGCTCTCTAATATGCTTGAGGAGATTAATCCAACAAGTTTCAATTACTATTTCTTCTTACGTAGTAACATAGGCAAGAGAAATGATGTTGTTGCTTTGGAATCAAAATGTGTTTAGACTCTCAAGGATAAAATGAGAGAAGTAAAGGACTCTATTCTTCTTGTTGGATTGAGGCATAGTATACCCAAATTTGTTTATTTGTAAGAATGATATTTTTCTAGAAATAATTCTTTTGTTATATACTTACTATCTTATTGATTTTACTAGGTGTATGATACACGAAAGTCCTTCCATTATACATAAAAAAATTAAGATTCTTGACCCTTCAATCTCCCATTACATGAGGCTGAGTGAGTTTAAAACAAACGAATTTGACCACTAGTTCAAACGAATTTTTTTAAATAATTTAAAACTTGTTTTGATTCCATACCATAAAAAGTAAGTAGTTTGGTATTTTGTCTAATTTTAAAAGATTTTATTATACTAAATTATTTGATTATGATTTTTTTCAGATCTCATTAGAGCCTGATTGCCATAGACTACATTGATAATCAATTTTTTTGTTCAATCCTTTGAAAGAAATCCATGGAGATACTAAGATGTAAGTTGAATAATCTAAGGCTCCTTGATCATTTGCACTTTAATTTATATTATTTTCTGATATAAAGGTATAAAAAGATTAATTAAAGTGCTACAAAAAAAACCTCATATGCCTTTTTCTCTACTTTCACAAATGGAATATAGACAAGTTGTGGTAAGTTTTTTATCAAAATATATCAAGATAGTTAATTCCATAAACTTTATAAATAAGTTGCATAATTTTACTTTGTGTTGTTAGTTATAGAGCCCTTATCAATATAATAGTTATTATTATCATTGGGGAGTAATTACAAATGCTAGAAGATCAATTAAGTTTGTTTATCTGAATGATGATAAACTTATAAAGGTAATCTAAAAGATATTTAACTTTAAGATAGAGTTTCACTCAAGAGATAGTCCATTGTAAAATAACACTAAACTAATACTCTTTTCTTTCAAATGTGTGACAGTTTTTCAAAGATTGTTACAATAATGAGCATGTTTGGTATGTATGGGTAAAGCTTTTCAAGTACATAATTGTCAATTGCATACAAGAAGAATAAGGAGACAAGGAGGGCATAGAGAGTATGGAAGTAAAGAAGGAGGATGAGATACCCTCAACACCTAAGGCAACCAATTTAAGCATCAAAGAAAGGCAAAAGAACTCCTAAAACTATGCTTCTCTTACAAAAAGAAATAGCTTTTATATATTGTCTTGTACGATCTCATGAATATAAATCATGAAGAAAGCAAATACAAATTTGTTACACTATCTGTTATATTGAAAGTAAAGATATTTTTTTTTCAATATCTCTATATTATATATTTTTCTCTCCTCTCTTTGATATCTATAAAAAAATTAGCATAGATATTTGGAATTTAAGAAGTGGAATCAAATATACATTTATTATATATAACTTGATGTACAAACTTACTCATTTGTTGTTAAGTTGGAATAAAAATGAACATGGCAATTCTATTTTCATTCTATAAATCCATCCTCACCTAATGTAGTGTACATGATGATGATTTAACCTTTAGTATCATAATAATGTCATCATTGAGTCAAAGATCAAGATCTACTACTACAGTATATTTGCTAAAATCCTCAAAATTCTAATCCAAAGCAACTAGACTATCGCCAATATAATGCTATCTATTGGTGAAGAATTAAAAAGTGGATGATTGATGCTTTTGTAATGCTTGTATCACTCGAAATACTAGTTTGTTTGGTGCTTCTGAAGCATTGGATGATTCTAAAGCTCTAGAATCTGATAAGAGTAATTGTGTTGAAGTAGTTGTGGCACATGATAGAAATTTGGTGATGATGCAAAAGCAAAAGATGTGATCTTGTATAACACTTTATAATGCCTACATAGAGCATATTTTTCACATTTTAAAACATTTTACGATAAAGAAAATAGTATTTAAGACATGCTACCCGATACTCAAGAGAGCAATGCCTAAGGTTGATTATATATTAAGTGCCAAATGCCTGGTTTGCAAGTTGTTAACCAATGAAAATATTGGATATATGCTCTCTACCTATATTATACACTGTGAAAAGGGAAAAGGGGTGACATATTGTGTACTTGTGGATGAGGAGTCTTATGTACCTAGTTTAGAAAGTGACTAAGGGTCTCACCCTATTTACAAGTTGGATGGACAAGGGTGCACTTTATATATGTGTAGTCAGTCACAATAATAACATGTTTTCTTGTTTTTCACTTTTTTGTGAAGCATTTCCTTCTAGTGTACAAATATATTGCACCCATATCTATGCCCACATTGAAAGATTGGACATCCACACTCTAGATGGGGTTAGGCATCAATCACTCAATGTATAACCACCCTAACTATAATGGGTGCTTCCTATCACATCAATATAATGTTGTAAATGCCTTTCACAATTTATTACTTATTTTGCATTTTAAAAAGAAACTAATGTATCGCTCACTCTACACAGACCTAACATGTGAATTCTGTGATAGAACATGTGATACAACATTAACAAACCTTCCATGCTTAAGATTCCTAACTAACAACTTTTTAAGTTAATGGCATGTTGTCTTCTATGTCTTTTTCTCTCTAACAATATAGATAGAAGCTAAGAAAAAGAAATGGTTATGCCACCATGTATTGTTGAGGTCAAGAATCCAAAGTAGTACAAATTAATTGCAAAAAAGATAACAAGTATAAATCAACATTAATGAACTAAACTTATAGGCATTGAACATAAGTGTTGGAGGTAATTTCCTATTATGTAAGGGCAAACTATCTATAAAGCTTTCAACCTTAGATTCATTCCATAGCTCAAAATCATTGTGCCGACCTCATTTATTGCCAATATTTGCCTTCATGGAGTGGTGACATTGGTGCCCATTGTTATACCTAAGAGTAGGAATCCAATTGAATAGGTGATGTCAACATCTCTTGTTTTCTAACTTGTTGTTTGTGTGATCAATGTCACAATATTGGAATATCTCTATTAGATAAGATTACGAGTTTCACCTTCAATTTTAACATATTTCATCATAAGTCTAAGCAATGCATGGATGCATTGTTGGTTGCATTCTCAGCATAATTGTCAATTTTCATGTCATCTGCTTATGTCCTTGTATCACAATACAATGCATTACTCCTTGATCTAGATGAATTGCATATTGATATGCCATTGAATGGATTTGGGAAATTTGGAGTTGCTAATTTCAACCAATCATTTGTGCTATGCCTCAAAAGCAATACGTATATATGACCATATATTTGTTCAGACTATTTGAAAACATGTTTCCTCTTACTATGCAATGGATTGTTTCGATAGTAATCTTCATCTCTCATTTACATTTCAAGAGAATAGGCTATCATCCACTTTCATTATAGTAGCAACAACAATATTTGTTTCATTTGACCAACTTTCCATTCATTAATGATCATGAACTTTATGTGTGTAGAATGCCTTTGCAAGATTGGACCCAAAGTGGTAACTATAAAGGGCTAGATGACTTGCTTATGCCATCATCTTGGCTTGAGGAGGAGACACACAACTCTCCTTATAGATCTACCATGGCATTCCATAACTTTGCACATGCAACACCCTTTCACTCTTGTTCCGTAGATTACTCAAACATTCTCATATCACTTGCCTACTTTGCAAATAAACTATTGATTTAATACCTTGGGATATCTTTTCAATATTCGATGCAGGAGTGATTTGCATTCTTCCAGTTTGGGCTTGTTTGCTTGATAAGCTTAGTTTTGGTTCAGCTAGCAAACAACAAGGTATTTCTTCAAGCATTTCTTCAGGATTGGTACTACTTAACATCTATTAACCTTATTATCATGCATGATATGTATGTTTCCATATTTTTGGATGTGATCTCTTCTAGTGCTAGGGTAGTTTGTGTGTATGTTTTCAAAGGATTTTATATGATGAATGTTTATGCTCTTCCGTAGTCTCTCTAATGTATGTGCAAACAATGTCAGTGAATATAAGAAAGTTGAATGTTGACTAGATTACATGTGAAGGCCAATGGGGTTGTGGCATAGTGTTTAGGTGTGGGTTGAGTTATAAGGGTGTGGTCTGAGTGTGGGTTAGGCCTAAAATGTAAAGGGTTACTAAACTTTTCATTTGGGAGGCCTTGGAGAAGTTGAGAGATTTGAAGGGCATACAACTCATTTTTGAGTGTATTACCATTCATGTGAAGAGTAACATATGTTAACCCTTTCCTAAAAGGGTAAAATATCCTTTGAAGGGGGTTGGAACTATCAAAATTGAGGCCTAATATGGAGGTGCTTTCACTATGGGGTGAGTTGGAAGGTGCATGAATTGAAACCGAAGTGGCATATCTATTGATATATCCATCAAAATGGGGACCTAATATGGAGGTACTTTCACTATGGGTTGATGTAAGGGTGTATGAGTTCAAACCCTGCATCCTTTTCTTCTCTTGCATAGGTAGCATATCTATTAGCATCCAAATTGCATAGGAAGCCTTCTAAACACTCTTATAATTCAACCAAAAAAAGAAACTACCAAATGCAAGTCATTGTGCTATATATGATTCCATTTAGCAACGTCTTTTATGAGCTTCTTTTTCTTCCATTCCATTATCATCCATCCAAAAGTCCTTACTACTCAATTCCTTACCTCATTCTTTTGCCCTTCTCCAAAGGGATACTACTTGTCTATCATCTTCTTCTCACTCTCCATGCCTTGTCTCTCTAGCCTTCATGGCTAGCATGCCATCGACAAGTGTCATCTCAAAGACATGATGCCTCTCCATCGACAAGTCAAATGGATCTAACTACAACATGTGAAAGCTATGAATGGAGCTTTATTTAATACAACTTAACATCTAGAAAGTTTTGTCAAGAGAAGAAACAAGACCCAATGACATTGAGGATAAGTCAAATGTCAAAGATGCCCAAGCATGGGACACCAAGGACCTCAAGGCTTGCATGGAAATCATCCTCCACTATGAAGACATGCGAGTTCAAATGGTAAGGACCCTTAAAAATTCCAAAGAAATTTGTGTTGGGGGTAAAGGATCCTCTGCCTAGCCACTTGTGTATTACTACACTGACAGTACCCGCCAACTGCACACTGCAGGTGGCAGGTGCCCATCACTGTCAATTTATTCTTTATTCTTTTAGTGACAATTTGAATAAAGGAAGGCCCAATCACACATTGTGACTGTTGGAGTTCCCATTTGTCTCTCTCTCTCTCTCTCTTCTTGCTCTTGCTCTTTGCCATAGCTCACTTCCAAGCAAGCTTCGATCGTTCTCACCTTTCAACTGGTATTAGAGCTTTGGATTAGAGCTTGATCATAGAGCTTGGCCCGGCATTACTTCAGCCTAGATTGAAGACCTAGAGCTTGGAGCTTCAATTCCAACCATGGCTTCTTCCCCTCGAGGTAAGATTTCATCTCCCACCTCTCCCTAGCCCTCATAGGCTCTTTGCAGGTGTTCCTTCGCTTCATTGGGCACCTTGTATACCCCCATTTCCCCCCTTATCCTCAGCATAATGAGTAGGCCCCACAGTCAGCTCACGTTTTTTTTGTGCTTGTTTCAAAATCTGGCTCAAAAATCCAATTTTTTCTCATATCTCGGGCATTCGAAACCCGATTTAGACAAGATAGAGTCTAACTTGGGATTTTGGCATGCTCCAGACGTGATGGCGATGTCAGATCTACCAAATCCTAATCGCATCATTTTCTGTAATAGATCTGAGTTGATTTACAGCAAGAAAATGTCATACTCTTAGCTTATGTGATGCTCCCGAGGCTTGGTATTTGATGCCCAGACACTTTGGGGATGTTTGCCCAATGTTTTGAGATGCTTTGGGACTTAGTTTGAGCTTTCATAGCTCGATTTATGCAAGGATTTACTACTATACATTGTTTGGGCAGCAAGGTTTTATCAGGGTTAGCTTATGCATAATGCTCTTTGTTGACATTCGGGTGTCCTATTGGATGTATTGATGCTTGGACATCATGGTTTATGCCCGGATATGCTATTTGAAAGCTATTGAGCATTGATTTGGATGCAGACACTTCGTTGTTGGTTGGGATTTATGCATGGTTGACAGGTTATTTTACCTCCAGTTTGGTTATGCCTATTGGTTTTGGGCTATGTCTTTGGGATATGCAATGAAGTATTTACCTTCGAGGTACGACATTGAGCTTGTGTTTGGTTTCAGATCTTCATTTGAGCTTGAGCTTGGCTATGCATTTAACGCTTCGTCTTGGATGTACATATGGCATGTATGTTGCCTATGTCTGACCAGTCTCGACATGCTTGGCATATGACATTACTACATGCTACTTACATTGTTTGGAGCCGATTGCTACTAGTGCCTTGTCTTGGCTTGCATCTGGCTTTTGGGAACTTACTTGGGATATTTCCTTGCTTGCTAGAGTTGTATTTGGGATACAATTGATGTCTATGGATGCTCTAATGGGAGGCTACAGAGCCTATATGTTCATGATGTCTTATTGATTTCTGGTCTTGGATCTTTCATCACTAGTGCTCTCATATGCCCTTCTTGAGCTTCTTGGCTTGATCCATATGGCTTTTGTGCTAGTGGGAGCATCGTTGGATGTTTGAGAGACATTGAGCAGGTGGTTTATGCTATTGAGCTTTGAGTCTTTTGAGACTGGGATCTTCTTTACTTGGATGTTGCATGGTTGATATGCCGTGGTCTGCATACATGTACTTGGGCTGATTTGGGCTTCGCACTCCTTTGAGCATATACCTCTTTGTGTCAAGTCTTGCCAGTGTTGTGTACACTTTGGAATATTACATAAGGGGTGTGTTGGCTTATTGACAGATTCGTTTGACATGCTTGGGTGTTTGCTCGATGTTCTTATGATTGCCATATGCTGATTTATGCCCACTTGATGCTGGTTGTGCTTTGACAGTCAGTGGTTGACTTGGTGCATTGATTTTGCCTACAATTGGCTCTCATTGTACTTGACTGTAATTTATTACAACAAGCAGCTATGGTATGGACTAATGTGGAATTTTCATACTGAATCATCCTGATTTTATGTACTTTTGATGGTACTTGGTGGGTAGCATCATTAGCTATTAGTTCATGGTTATTTTGCCTTGGTTTTAGTGGTATTTTTTGGTTGTTTACAGTAGAAAACAACAAGCAGTTTTGAACTGTCTGCACTGTTTTGGACTGCATTATGGGTTCTTCTTCCATTGATAGTGCTATCTTTGACATCATTAAGCTTGATGGTACGAATTATGCCTATTGGAAGAGCCAAGTTTGGCAAGTATTGGTGCAAAAATCATAGATAAAGCCACTAAGGATGCATAGCGAGTAGCCTGAAACTATGATTGATGATGAATGGGATGAGCTTGATGAGTTATGCGAGTCCACCCTCATCTTGTCTCTCAGTGAACAGGTGCATTACAATGTGGTTGAGGAAGCACAGAGTTCTTGGCAGCTTTGGGATAAGATAAAAAATCTGTATGACAATAAAAGTCCAATAAGTTAGATGTATTGGTTGAAGCTACTTATGGACATGTGCATGAAGGAGAATATGACAATGTCTGCTCATTTGAGCTAGTTCTATGCTATTCTCAAGAACTTGACTTCGCAGGGTATTACCTTTAATGATGAGGTTACTCCATTGTTTTTGGTTGGGACTCTAAGTGAGTCATGGGATGTATTTCGCACTGCCTTATATGCTCCTGCTACTATTTTGAACTTGCCTGATGTAGAGAATGCAGGAAGAGATTAACCTTAAGAACTTGGATGCCTCTCATGTGTCGCATGCTTTGACAATTAAAGGCAAAGATGGTAATGGCAAGAATGACCGTGGGAATGGCCATGGTAGAGACTCACAGAAGTCTAGGTCTAAGTCGCGAGGTAAGTCGCGCAGCATGTCTCATGGGAGAAATGCTAATGTGACATGTCATCATTGAGGCAAGAAGGGTCATATACGTGTTGAGAAGGGTCATATACATCATTGAGGCAAGAAGGGACATAAATACATAAATACGTGACCGTTGTGTATTTATGTCACTGACTTGTCAATTGCAGACGCGGTTGGTACACCGCCCATGAGTAATAGCTACATGACAACTATCCTTATCTACTCTAGTTCGTGGCTCAGTTAGCATGCCACCTTAGTTAGTTGAGTTTGGTTTGAGACCCATATATAGGGTTCTTCTATTTCTTTGTAAGGGAGTTCTTTTGGCTTACACAACTAAGAAGAGGAAAACTGTTTTCAGCCTCCACCTCTGTGTGTATTCCCCCATTGTGCAAGTAAGAAAGCTACAAGTGAGACTCCTTCCTTCTCTCCCACAATCTTGACATGGTATCAGAGCCTTGTTCATGGTAAGGAGCTCAAGAAAGCAAGCCAAGCTCGCGGTGTTCTGGTAAGAGGAGCAGTATTGCTTTCATTTTCTGTTTTGGGAGCAGATCTCTGCAGGTAGCACATCCGGAAAGTGCAGGAGTGCATTGTCTCAGGTTGAGACGCCCTTCGTGGTGAAGCAAGAGGGCAGTATATGCTGCGGAACAGGGCTCTAGCCCTTGGCGACCTTGTTTTTTTGATTTGAGGCCATTTCGGGGCCTGTTTTGGAGGCGGAAGTTTTCTGCACGCACTCAGGAAAAGGCCCAGTTTTATGCTGTGCGACCACTGTTCTAAAGGTCGGTGAAAAGTTACCACAGAAATTGCATCGTATGCTTATGTGCAGAGACATTGGGAGTTACAGAATCATCCTTGGTTCCTGTTTATGCAAAATCGTCACTAAGAAGTGATTGTGTGGTCAAATACCACTTTCGCCAGTTTTGCAGATTTGCCCTTGTGAGGGTGAAGCTGTGTTTTTTGCAGTGACAGAATTTTTTGCAGTGTTCTGTAATGGCGTCTGATTCTCTTTTACAGATTGTCACTGAAAAGCTTGTCCACCGTGTCATGAGTTGCGCAATGAGAAGTGCAAAGAGAAGGGGAAAGAAAAAGTACAAGAAAAGTCCTCTAATTGCAGCATTATGCTTGCGAAATCCAGTGTGAAAATCGAGGAGATAAATGTCATGCAAACTAATGACTCTAATGGGTGCAGTTAGTTCTTGTGATGCTACATCGTTGATCGATGTTTACTCTATGTATGCGCAGTGGTGGCTTTTGGATTTTGGTGCTTCATTTCATGTTACACCATGCCGTGAGTGGTTTCACTCCGACCGCACTGTCTGTGGTTTAGTTCACTTGGGTGATGACAGGTCACTTGCTATTGTTGGCATTGGGAATATACGATTGCAATTCTCTATTGGCAATACTTTTCAATTATAGGATGTACGTCATGTACCTACACTTACACGCAATCTTATGTCTGCAAGGTAGCTTGATGATGTTGGGTTTCATGTTTCATTTGGGGATTTTGCTTGGAAGATCACCAGTGGTAGACTTGTGCTTGCTAGAGGTGCCAAAGCTGGCAGCCTCTATCCTCTTGTAGTTAATGGGTCCTCTGTTGACCATGTTTTGTCAGTGGGTTCCATCCCACATGTATCTCTTTTGCATGCCCGTTTTTGGGCCATATGTCTTTGAAAGGAATGAAAATTCTTTCTGGTTTGTAGTACTTACCACCACTTGACTACGCATGTTTTGATTCATGTGAGCATTGTCTTTATGGGGCAGATAGACTAGGAATACACATAAGAAGTCTGGTAGGACACGTATGAGTGAGCCCGTGGCATTGGTACATTTGGATGTTTGTGGGCCCATGCCCTATCAATCTATGGGTGGTGCAAAGTATTTTGTGACGTTCATTGACGATTTTTCGCATAAAGTCTGGGATTACCCTATTAAGCTTAAGTCCGATGTCTTGGATGTATTTCAGAGATGGCTTGCATTTGTTGAAAATGAGACTGGGCATAGACTAAAATGCCTTAGGACTAACAATGGGGGAGAATATGTGTCACATGATTTTGAGCAATTATGTGATGAGAGGGGTATTAAGCGTCAATTGATCGCTCCCTATACCCCATCCCAGAATGGTTTGGCTGAGTAGATGAATAGAACCATCTAGCAGTGTGTACGCAGTATGCTTAGCCATGCAAGCTTACCACAAAGCTTTTGGGCTAAGGTAGTCAGTATAGTTGTGCATGTCATAAATAGATCACCTTCTAGTGGTTTGGATTTCCAGGTTGCAGAGGAGGTATGGACTGGGAAACCTCCATCTTATGCGCATCTACGTGTCTTTGGATGTGAGGCATTCTGCCATGTGCCCAAAGACAAGTGTACTAAGTTGGATCATAAGAGTGTCAAATGCATTTTCCTTGGCTATGGGGATGCAGGCGAGATGGGTTACCACCTCTGGGATTTGCAAGCGCGGAAAGTCATCCGCAACCATGATGTAGTCTTCCATGAAGACAAGATGCATAGGCAGCCTAAGAAGGTGGTAGAGATACACAAGGTTATATTCCAAGAGGAGCCATGTGCTCCTGCATAGCGAGTTGGACATCTTGTAACAGTAGTTGGTACACATGGCCAAGGTGTTAGATAGGCAGCAGAGCCTCCTACAGTGAGATGGTCTACTAGAGATAGATGTCCCCCTGATAGATTTGAGCCCTCGATGCATTATGTCTTGGTTACAGATGCAGGAGAGCCTCTCACCTATAATGAGGCTATGCGCATGGGTGATAGTCACTCTTGGGAGAGGGCTATGTAGTCTGAGATAGACTCCTTGCACAAAAATACGACTTGGGATTTGGTTGCCTTGCCTCAGGGCAAGAAGACTTTGCCACGCAAATGGGTGTACAAACTTAAAAGTACCCTTGGAAACCCCAAGCTGGCTTATAAGGCAAGACTTGTCGCTAAGGGTTCTAAACATGAGCATGGAGTTGACTTTGATGAAGTCTTTTCTCATGTGGTTAAGATGACCACCCTATGCTTGGTTTTGGCCTTAGTCGCATAGCTTGACTTGGACTGGTACCAGATAGATGTCAAGACTGCTTCTTGCATGGGGATTTGCATGATGAGATATACATGGAGCAACCTAAGGGCTTTGCAGAACCTGTCAGGGAGCACCTAGTGTGCAAGTTGAAGAAAAGTTTTTATGGCTTGAAGCAGGTACCTAGGGACAGGTATCATAAGTTTGATGCCTTTATGCAATCACAGGGCTACAACAGGAGTGCTATGGATCTGTGTCTTTACACGAAGACAGCCCGTGATGGCTCCTTGCTTATTTTGGTACTTTATGTGGATGATATGCTGATAGAGAAGGAAAAGCTCATGATGGGCAGGATGCTCTTAAATCTCAGTTGAAGAAGAGCTTTGAGATGAAGGATTCCGGACAGGCCCCTCACATTCTTGGTATGCACATTAAGTGGATAGACATTAGGGACTACTCTACCTCTCATAGAGGGAGTACATTCATAAATTCCTTGAGTGTTTCCACATGCAAGACGTAAAGCCTATTGGTTGTCCATTACCTTATTATGTGAAGGTTTCACACGCCAATTGTTCGTAGATAGTTGTCTGCAGATAGATGAGTAGAGGGCCGAGATGGCCAAGATCCCTTATGCATCAGCCATGGGCAGTTTGATGTATGCCATGATAACCACTTGTCCTGATATTGCCTTTGCAGTTGGTGTTGTGGCACGCTATGTGACTACACCTGGAAAAAATCATTGGGATGCCATAAAGGGTATCATGAGATACTTGAAGGGCACAAAGGATATGTGTATTTGCTATGGTAGCTAGGATACAGGAGTTGTGGGCTACACAGACTCCGATAATGCAGGACACGTAGATAGTAGGAAGTCCATTTCCATGTATGTCTTTACCTATGCTGGAGGTGCTGTTTCTTGGATGTCCAAGGTTCAGAAATGTACAGCTCTCTCTACCAATGAGGCCGAGTATGTTGCAAGTACTGAGGCTTGCAAGGAGGCCATATGGTTGGGCTGTTTGGTTCATGACCTAGGGATTGATACTATCCCTATGTTGCATTTAGATTCTATGAGTGCTATTTAGCTAGCCAAGAATCCGGTCTTCCATGCGAAGACGAAACACATTGAGGTGAGGTATCACTTTATATGTGGGGTCGTGGAGGACAATTTTTTTGACCTTGTCAAGATCTCCACTAACGAAAATCCTACAGAACTACTCACATAAAGCCTCACTATTGAGCACTTTGCCTTCCTCAAAAGATTGATGGGCATTGGATGAGATGACATTTTTTCCTCATCCTGTTGTACATGTGTACATTATACTGTCTTTTTCTTTTTCTTTTCTCTCCTCACTGGGGAAGATTTCCCTTTAAGTGGGAGGTTGTTGGGGGTAAAGGCGCCTTTGCATTACTACACCCATTACACTCAGTTTTTTTGTAGTCACCACTGCTATGCAAAAAAAGCACATCACATACATCACTCCTCACATTGAATGGATGTCTTCATATCACAAACTAACTCATTTGTTTGATGTCCTAATGAGAAACCATAGCACCCAACATGCATAAGATTATAGTAAAGTTATCATTACACTTCCCAAAGGCATACAAGCTAAGTTAGGCCGAGTCTATTATGTGCTTGGGTTGCATCAAAATTTGATTTCTATAGGTAAACTCTCACAATTCATGGCATATCTGTAACATCTTTGCGCCTCCACACAAATAATTTTTGGTTAGTTAAGAAAAAAATGTTAGTTGGTACTAAGTTAGTGAGTTAGTTTATAAGTTAGTAAGTTAGTAAGGTTAGTATTAACGTTATATAACTTATATGTTATATAAGTTACTTATTATAAATGTTATAACTAACGTTATAATTAACATTAAAAAAAAGAAGAAAAGCGTCATGATTTGACTTGCCGTCCACTGCCATAAAGGGCGCCTCCTCCCCAAATCCAATTGATGAACAAGCCGTAGTCATCATCATCATCATCATCATCTTCAATGTCATCATCATCAACATCATCACCAGTGTCATTATCAACGTCACCATCTACGACATGTTAAACAAAGAGAAAAAGCTCCCACTCTAAAACTAAGAGTGAAGGAGCTATTATGGCAAAAAAGGGAGGAGAAAGAGAAGGGAAGGGAGAGGTAGCATGTACTCCCTTCTGCCTATATAAAGGCATGCCCTCTACTAAAAAACAAAGTAGGAAGATACTAAGAGAGAGAGAGAGAGAGGGCTATGCATTCCTTCAAGTTAGACTCTAAAGAGATGGATACTTTGGAAAGCACACGAATCTCCTTTTTTAGGGTACCTAGGTTATGCAAAAACTCTTAATGCTATCACGAAAAACTATTATTGGCAAAGACTCAAGGGTGATGTACTTAAGCATGTTATCAAATGTCTAAGAGCTACCACAAAGAGTAACATTTGAATGTATCACATTACCAGGAAAACTCTAGCCACTTGACATTCCTCATATCAAATGGGAGTTTATTAGCATGGACCTTGTAGTTGGGTTACCTTCTATGCAAGGAGGATATAACTCGATGATGGTGATAGTAGACATGCTAACAAAGGTCACTCATCTTATTCCAATAAATAGATATTGCAAGAATTTTTGTGAAAGAGATCTTTAGGTTACATAGGCTACCTAAAAGGATCATCATTGATCATGATTATCTTTTCACATCACATTTCTAAAAAAGTTTATTTGAAGCCATTGGAACCCAACTTTGTTTCAATACTACTTATCATCTACAAATTGATGGGTAGACAGAATGAGTTAACCAAGTGATTGAGGATATTCTGCGAGCATGTTGCAGCAAGGAACCTAAAAGGTAGATTCATTATCTACCCTTGATGGATTTTTTAAATAAATCCTCCTATCATCGAAGTATTCAGATGACTCCATTTTAGGCACTATATGGTCAAGATTGTCATATGCCACTTAATTTTTTCGATTCTACCCTAAGGGTAGAAGCTTCAAGAAAAATGTTAGAAGAAATGGATAATCAAATCAAGATTATTAGATAGGATATTCAAGTTGCCAAGGACCAGAAAAAGGTATATGCTGATCTAGAATGGCAAGAATGAATCTTCAAAGAAGGAGACATGGTCTTTGTCTGTGTCCATCCAAAGGAGAGTTCCTTGTCTTTGGGAGACTTTAAGAAGTTAAGTACAAGATATTGTGGACCCTACAACATTCTCAAGTGCTTAGGACCAAGCACTTACAAGATATAACTCCCTGAGAATTTGAAAATCCACAATATATTTCATGTTAGCTTATTGAAAGCATACGTAGCTAATCCTAACCATATCCTTGATGATCAACAAGTCATAATACCTAGCAAAGGAGTCCTTGAGCTACAACTTGAGAGAGTAATTGATGCAAGAGAGAGAAAATTGAGAGGAGACGCGTTAAAAAAAGGAAAAAAAAAGAGAAAAGCTCCCACTCTAAAACTAAGAGTGAAGGAGCTGTTTTGGCAAAAAAGGAAGGAGAAAGAGAAGGGAAGGGAGAGGTAGCACATACTCCCTTTTGCCTATATAAAGGCATGTCCTCTACTCAAAAATGAAGTGGGAAGATACTCCAAGAGGCTGAGAGAGAAAGAAAGAAATAAATAAAATTATATTAACATCTTCTAAAGACCAAAACTGGCCTATGAGACAAACTGTGATACAACTGATGAGGTCCAGCTATCCAAAATAAAAGTGCTGAATGAAAAGCTAAAAACTGGAAACTGAAAATACGGTGCTGTGAGTGTGATAAGTGTCGTGTATGTGTGTGTGCGTATGTAGCTCTGGTACTCTAGATAATGGCTACAAAAGGGGAACAAATGTCGGCTGTGATAGGGGAACAACTGTCGGCTGTGATAAAGTGGTGCGATGTGTATATGTAATAGATGCACGGAGATATACTATCCTGGGATGTGGTAGCAGTCGTTGAAGTTGCTAATAGTAGGTGATCCCTCCTGGATGCAGGATGTGGTACATCGGGGGTGGAGAAAGAGCAAACTGGAGATCTGAGATCCAATGTGTCGAGTGTCGTCGGATCTTAGTCTACTATCGATGTAGATCAAGAATCCTCCGGATCTCCTATCGGTGTGGCTGTGGGGTCCGAAACCCACGGATCCTCGTGCGGCGTCGAGTACGCTGGTCCTCAGCCTGCTGTAGTGTGAGCCCGGAGGTCTGGCTGGAGGCTGGTACAGTAGCTCTCACTCTGTCTGTCTGAAAGAACTGTGTAATAGTCGTCTGGGTGGGCCCCTCTCTGACTGGGACCCGCTGTGTGCTCTGCTCTCTGATGTGCCATGCCTCTCCCAGAAAACGGCTAAATGATCTCTGATCCATATCAGTCATACATCCCTGAAGTGAGCTGCTCAATGTGTATCTAGATCTCAACTCTGAGTATGCCGGGCATCTGAGAACAAAATGCTCCTCACTCTCCACCTCTGATCTGCAAAGGGGGCATATCCTCTCCTCCCACGGAATGCCACTGGCTCTGCCACTCTCAATCATAAGCTGATGTGATGATACCCTGAGCTGTCCAATAAGAACTCTCAATCGATGTGGCATATAGATCTGCATATATCTCGGAATCTCTATGAATCCCTGCTCTGATATCCTCAAGAACTGTGTATAATAATGTGCCATCTTCGATGGCAGTGGCTGTGCAGGGCTGACCCATGTCCTCTGTATATAAATATGCCATATCTCCTGTCTAATGACTCTGTTCCTCTCAAAGAGAGAGAGGGTGTAAGTGGGAGCCTGAGTATCATATAGAAGAGGTGGGAGTCTATCAATGTCCAGCCCATGTCTGTCAAACCAAGCTCTAGTCTGTGCATACCATGATGTGGTATCCCCCGCTCGAGCCATCTCCTGAGATGCCATATATGCTCTATATGCAATGCGATCTCTGTCCATATCCTGAAATCTGTGTAGGAAGCAGACTGTCTGAAATAATGCCTCGACTAGCATGGGCGGTGTGGCAAGCTCTGCTCGCACAATGTCATGTGGGACTCAGGCCTTGCTGCGAATCAATCTAGATATCATGATCACTTGAGGTCTCTCCATCAATGTCCATACATAATCGGCAAGGCATGGCCCCCATATAGCTGCTCCATACATCAGTGCTGGAGTGACTAGAGCATCAAAGAGCCACCCCTTGGTGCGGGGCTCTTGGAAATGTGCCTGATGACACTGTTGCTCCATAAGAGCCAATGCTGAGTATCCTCTAGTGAGGTGGTCACGAGCTGCCTATGTCATCGAGAAAGTCCCTGAAGCTGATGTAAAGGTGACTCCCATATATACATATGATCCAGTGACCTCAATACTCCCTCCTGCTGCCATGAAAATATACATATGATCCAGTATCTGAGCTGATGTATGGAATATAAGAACCTTGGTTTTACCAAGGTTCACTGTCATGCCTCTTTGTATGCAAAAATCGTCCAATGCTAATAAATGCTGCTGTAATCCCTGAGCTGAGTCTGAGACCAACACAATGTCATCTGCATATAGTAAGATATGAACTGTGGCTCCACTGAGATCTATACCTCCACCGGCTCGCTGTTGAATAAACTCTGCTATCTCATCAATGTATAGCCCAAATAGAGTCGGTGAGAGTGGGCATCCTTGCTTCACACCAATGGTGCTCAGAAGGGGATTTGATATACCTCCCGGACATCTAACTCTGCCAGTAACCCGCTCATATAGTGCATATATACCCCACATCATGTCATCATCCACCCCCAGATCAAGTAGGTGTCTGAAAAGCCTCACTCGGAACCGTGTCAAAGGCTTTGCGGAAATCCACAAAGCAATAGTACAATCTATGTTTCTTCACTCGTGTCTGGTCGATCAGACAACGGAGAGTGAAGATGTGGTCTATGGTAGAAAATGCCTGTCTGAACCCTGCCTGTCCGGGTGTGCGCATGCACTCTCTCTCTGCCAGCGTGCTGAGCTCCTCCTCCATCATCGTGCCATAAAGTTTGGACAAAACTAGCCCAATCATGATGGTCCTTGTGGATAGGTACAATGGTGTGCTCTGTTCACGAGTCAGGGAACCCCTCAGACAATGCACGGTTGAAGAGGTGAGCAATGAGTGGAGCCAATGTGTCTCCATATATAATATGCTCTGCCTGAAGATCAAACTGATCTCGAGCGCGGCCATGCTGTAACCGTGAGATAGCATGTTTCACCATACTAGTGGTGAAAAAGGATGAAAAACCTGGTCTCGGTGTACATGGTGTGGGTATCAGCGGCTGTGCGGGTACATGATATAAACTCTGTGCATATCCATGCCATACTGCAGGTTCATGTATCGGTGTGGGTGAGCGTGGTTCTCTGATCTGCCTCCATGCCTCTGCACAATCTCTGCTCATAAGAAGGTGGTATATATCCCAATATCTCTCCTCCTCCCATTCCCGCCTTTTACGGCGGGTCAAGCGGTGCATGCGTCTCTGCGCCTGTTTGTGTGTGATCTCTCCTCTGGCCTCCAAATCGCGTAGCTGTCGACGTAGATCTCTGCACTCATCATCATACCACATGTTCTGTGGCATGGTACCGGTCCGAGGGGGGTGCGTGTATGTGTGATGTGGAAAATTGAGTGTAGCAGAATCATGCAGAATGCGTGTGATATCAGTTATCAGTGTATCAAGGGGTGCGTATGGATCAAGTGACGTGATGTGCTCCTCCAGATGCTTTGAGTAAACATGTGAGAGCTCATGAGTAAAGTGTATGGTAGTATGCATGTGGGGTATGATATCTGCAGGTGGTGATGGTAATGAGGTGAGGAGTGAGAAACTGAGAAAGGTGTGATCGGCACCGAGTGGAAGTCTCCCAAGGCCGAAGGACTCGATAATATGCATCCCATCGATCGGTCCGAGTAGATAATCTACAGTACTCTCGCCCCCCCCATGTGGGAAGCTGTTGAGTGTTGAAATGACTTGTTTTTTTGGTTGATTTTTGTTGTTTTTGAGAGCTGAATGGTTGATTGATTTGGAAGTGGTTTGAGAGTGTTTTGGATGATATTGATTGTGTTTTAGAAGTTCATAATGTTTATTAGTGGTTCTGTGATGTTCTGATAGGTTCTGATTGGTTCTGTGTACCTTCTATTTTGCTCTGTTTTGGTCTGTTTTATCCTGATTGTCTTCTGTAAGGAGGGATGGAGTATTGATTGATGAATATTGAGATCTTGAGAAAGCTTATTGAATGGTTTGTGAGAGTTTGGCATGGTTTGAGAATGAGTTATGTGGTTTTGATGATCTTCTATAACCTTCTGTAGGTCTTCTGTAGAGCCTCTGTAGCTGTTCTGTTCTGTTCTGTACTATAGCTGTTCTGTCCTGTTCTGTGACTATTCTGTATGCTTCTGTATGTGTTCTGATGGATGAGAGTGTAGTTTGGAAAAGTTTTCTAGCCTTGGAAAGAGGTGAATACAAGTGCAAAAGAGATGAAAGAAGTAGCTGCTGAAGACTCAAGTGAAGACTAGGGTGAAGTGACAGTAGTGAGCTATGAAAGGACACTGTAGTGGCTCTGGTGACTCTTCATATCAGACATACCTCTTGGGAGGGGTATCCAAGACCTAAGAAGGATTATTGAGGGTCATTTTGAGAGATTATAGTGAGGATATGATGTATTATTGATGGAGAGAGAGAGAGAGAGAGTCAAAGACAGCCAATTCTACTCAACCAGAGTGATTGTATATGAGAGATTGAGAGAGAAGACTATGAAGATATTGAAGATGAATACTATGTGATGTATTTCCATTCAAAGATGGTGTATTCCTTTGCTTTCTTTGTTCTATTGATGGATTTTGTGAAGATATTGAAGAATATGGTTGATTCTATCAAATCCGTGGGAGGTCTACATGATGCTGCATGAAGATTTGTTGTGCCTGGTGTTCTTTTCTTCATTGTGATCATATGAAATATAATAAACAAGCTTGTTGATGTTACAAGATAGATTTTCTTGCAAGAGAATTCTCTTTTCCTTGGTGTTCTTCTTGGGGCTCCATGTTTTTGGTGCGCAGTCGGGGAATCTTGCCATAAACAAGCACCAGAAGAGGTGGAAAATGAAGGAAATGGCATTGCCAAGAAGAGAAGAATTCAATGGATGCTTGTAAAGTTCCTTCTTCCACTGAAGAGTTGGAATTTCTCATAATCAAAGCCACTTTCCACAAGAAGTTCATCCCACAATGGCAGAAACACATCACCATCATGATGCATGCTCTATGTGGTGGACAGTTTTCTCTTCCGATTGAAGCAGCAGAAACTTGCATCTTGGTGGCAAACTGTTTGGGAATAAACTAAAGAGCAGAAACAGAGAGAATGACCATCCATGGAAGATTTGGCATTCATTGAGAAGTTTCCAGACAACATCAAGTGGGAGATTGTGAAGAAGCTTCAGGAGTCTTGGTCTATAGAGGTTCACAAAGACAAGAAGGAAAATAGTTGGAATTTGTTCGTGGATGCTCAACAGCAAGATACATGGGATGCTTGGTGTACTGATAATCTTCTGTTTGTTCAATTAGCAACCCACTGGAAGTTGGTAGACAGAGTGTTTTTCACAACATACACTGTTGAAACCATCAGAAGCTGGCATTACTATGATGATGGTACCACCACAATGCTCAGACGTATGCATTTTGACACCTTCAAAACCGAATACCTTCCTCTGTGCAGTGGCATGAAAGCAGAATTAAGGGACATTGAAAAGAAGGAAGTAGAAGAAATGTTGGCAAGAGAGTCCTCCAGAGACTGAAGCCTTCTGTTAGCCCTTTGTGGAGCACTAACAACATAAGTGGAGCCAAACCCCTGATGAATGACGCAATAAAGAGGCAAGCGTTAGAACGAGTCCAGATGTACGTGAGAAGAGAGAAAGCAAAAATCAAGGCTGAGAACGAGCTCGCAGCAGAAGCCGCCTTTGACGCCCTTGAGGAACTCTTTATAGAAGTTCCAATGGCACATCAAGCCCTTCCTCCTCCTGCTGGAGGTCCACTTCCAAGCCAGATCCGTCCTGGAAATATTAATGACAGGCCAACGAATGTAGTCCCATTGCCAGTTTTTAAGGGAGAGTACAATGAAGACCCCGATCTTCATGTAGCAGAGTTTATGGTAGCATGTGTGGCTAACAATGCCAGAATCCCTGAGCATTGGTTAGCAATATTCCCCGCCACTTTCAAGGGCGCAGTGTTTCAGTGGTATGAGAGACAAGCAACAGGAACTTTTGGCACATGGGACGATCTGAAGTCGGCCTTCCTCACTAAATTCAGGCGTGAAGGTTTTGAAGAGTGGATGCGAGAGGAATTTATGAACCTAAGTCAGTCTTCTAGAGAAAGAGTGGAAGCTTATGTCTCATTAATGGAATCCATCCTGAAGAGATGG